>NW_025335268.1:137905107-137910653 GCF_004798865.1 Varanus komodoensis
GAGTAAAAATGAGAAAAGGCTTACCTACTAATCACATATTTCAAGTAATGTCTGTTTGTCCCTAAGCAGCAATTCAGGACTGACTCATATACACTTTTCATACGCAGTCATTACACTGTCAGTAATGAAAAGTTAGCTGTTTCAAAGCTGGTAGCTTATATGCCCTATGTATCATACAGGAAAATTTTTTAACTAAATGACAGTGTTACCAATTGCAGCACCCCAAAACACCGCAAGAGTAATTGACCAGAGGAAGGCCACATAGTAAAAACACCACAGTTATACAGTCCCAGAAGGGAGGGGGGATAAGAACAAAATGAACTTTGTGTAACCCACAGCTAACATGCTAGCCTGACCTTGAATACGGTAATCAAAGGGACAGTGGAAACTGGCTCTAGCCGCCATGAAAGTTGCAAATGTGCAGGGAGTAAGAACATGGCAAGCCTGTGTGAATCTCCTGTGTGATTCTGTGTGAGCAGATAAGATTCTGTGTGAGCAGATAAGAAATAGACATGGGAAATGTCTGGTCCTTGACAGAAGAAAGGACTCTTTCTCCAGCACGGGAGGGCGTGCATACATTGATGTATCAATGTATTAGATGTGTATTAGGTGACCTAATTGGTTACCTAGGGTATAAAATGCATGTCCTGGGGTGCAACTTTGGAGACACTGCTTTGGGCTGAATGTCCCCTTTTGTCTCCCTTTATTCTATAGTGCACTAGAATAAAGCTGATTTTAGCTCTAAGTCTTGTCTCAGGCTCTGTTTGGCTCAGGTCTGGGGTCCACCCGGGTTTGCCCCAGCTGTTGACTGGCTCAGTCCAGTAACAACAGGGAATTAGTTTCACTTATCTCCTGGGATAAGTCCTGGGATGATTTCTGTGTAGGATGGGGTAAAAATATTTTAAATAAATAAAAAAATAAAAAATCTCAGTAGAGGGGGAAAAAGATGAACAGGAGTTGCAGCACTTTGTTGATTACCATAATACATTAAAATACTTTATCGCTTGTTTTCCTAATCATCACTTCCTATGCAAATCATCACTTCCTATGACTTTGGGTGAGCTGAGTAGTCCTAATAGGCATAGGATTGAACTGCGTCATGTCTTAAATTAAATGATAATTGCAATATGACCCAAAGAATGATATATAACTGTACCTTTCTGAGATAGTTCTTCCACTGCTTTTAAAAGATGTGTTTGTTTTTCAGTTACACCTCTTAACATGTCTGAGCACGTAATGTTGGAAAGCTGGCACCTCCGAGAGATTGGCATCTCTTTCCGAAGATGAGGTGCCAGTTCCATATCAATTGTGTAAACTTGAATCTTCTATCTGGAATAAACATACACACCACCCTTCTTACCCTATCAACCCATGCATCTTAAGATAAAAGTGCAACTCCTGAGATCACACCCCTCTCTTTAAAAGCCACTTGGGTAGGAGCTTATTCTTATTTGGCTTATTTTACAGCCAAACAGCTCCACTACAGTGAAATATCATTTTTCTCAGTCCCTTAGGACTGGCTGATACTTGCAGTATCCCCTCTCAGTGCTAATTGAACTGACTTCTGGGTGGCATGAAAGCAGCCCCACCCAGGTCAATGACACATGGAGAATTCTGAGTTTGCTAACTTTTAATAGCATGCTAAAAATAGTACATACAGAATTCTGAGCATCTTATCTGTCCACACATGGTCCAATTGCACATGACATCAGTTGCAAATCATAGTAGGCATTAGCTGCAAAACCAAGGGGAGAGTTGGCGAATGATCGTGAGAACCAATCGCTCTCAACCAGAATGTATAAACTTTAGAAAAATGTCCATAATTTTTCCAGTAAAGATCCTGCACAGTTACATTAACTCGGTGGTTGTGGTGTACTAACTACCACAGTAAAATAAATAAAATAAAAATAAAATGTATATAGAGTCTTTAGGACATCTTTATGAACCTTGAAATTCTTAAGTCTCAATGGAATCTCATGAACAGTCTCATAAAAATCAGTTTCAAATCCTGTTTGTTTAATGCCAGAATAATGCTGTCTGCAATTTCTGAGAAGACCTTTCTACCAGACAGATTTACCATTGCCACCAAAGCACATGCTTATATGCCAGCTCAATCAAAACCTGACTAATCCAAGCCTAGACTTTGATCCTGACTTCATATTACCACATCTAAGAAGTACAAAAACCCTTTTCAGTTAAAGCAGATGCCTGATCACATATCACTTTAGCAAAAGTGCTGCTGGCTCCACCTGGGGGAAGAATTCTTGCAGTAATACAGATGTCTTGAGCATAATGAGGACTTGATGTATGACTCATGACTCAGGCCATTAGAAAAAATGGAGGGAAGAGAGAATCATACCTTCATCCCAAGAACCTGAGGTGATGGAGGATGATAGGACCACACTCTGTATCAATCCTTCTCCTCTTCATGATCCTTTTACATGGCAAAGTGCATTTGCTTACATGGAAGAAATGGCCTTAAATTAATGATGGCTTAGAAATGTGTGTGGTATCGTCTATGCATTGCATTGCTTTTTGGTAGGCACACAACTGTTAATAGCATTGTGTTAGGAGGAGCAGGGTACTCTGAAATGAAAGATCAGTCTCTCCAAGTATTTGGTTTTTTCACAGTTGATTTTAAGTTAACAGATCTTTTGTTAGAAATGTATGTCGTACCTCAGGGCTGAAACCAGATGGCACAGTAGAAGGAAATATGTTTGTGTGAGTTTTTATCCTCAGGATTGTAAAAAAACCCCTAGAAGGTGATGTCCTCCAGTTCTGTGTGGATAAATGCATCATCTTCGAATTATTTATTTATTACATTTCTATACTGCCCAATAGCCAAAGGTTCACAGCAAAGGGGGATGCGGGAAAATGGGGAAAACCAAGCAATACATGGAAAAGGCTGGGAGGAATGGGAAACTGAAAGCTGAGAGGCATGTTGCACTGGGAACTGTTTCTGTTGCTGATTTTTCTAGGAACTTCTGTTGGAAGTTTCCCTACTGGTTAACAGTGTACTATCCCATCGGCACCTGTATTTGTGTCCTGATAACTCCCCATCCACCCTGCTGCCCCACCAGCAATTTGTGCGTTCGCAACGTCGATCAAGAAGACAGCGTAGGGAGAAAGGGTCCTTGCTCCTATAAGCTGATTTAGAGTAAAAATGGAAATGATGTGAGATGTGAGATCAGTGGTTGGCTCTCTCAAATCAAGCAGTCTTTGGGGTCTGAAAAATCTACCAACATCTGAAAACTATGCAACATATCAAAAACAAGGAGGAACTCAAGACATTAAAATTTAATCCACTACAAATAACATGAAAACAACTAAAGCTACAAGATACAATGTACATGGCCAAATGGAAAAGACTGTGCCTTTTCTAAAAGCCAAGAGAATGCGACTGATTGTAACTCAGAGGGAAGAGCATTCTACACATTGGGAGCAACTGGGGAGAAACCCCCCCCCCCCCCACACACGGGCTTTTGCAAGTGACAGTATCTTCACAAGGGCCTTTCTTCCCCTGCAGAGCACACGTGGCTTTGTGCTTGCTTATACCAATCATGGCTTCAACTGGTTAGTGGTTCATTACCAACTTTCACTAAAAATTATTTGAGTGTTGTTCTAGCTGTATTCTATATTTTACAACATTTTAGTAGTAGTTGCCTTGATGCTTTCTTCTTCGCTTATTGTAAACTTCCATTCTTTGCTTTTGGTTTACTGCATTTAATTTTTAGCTGTATGGATACTTCATTGTGTTTTATTTTTTATTTTATAGCTGTTGCCCTACAGGGATTTTTTTAAACTATAGGACAACTTTTAAGTTATTTATTTATTTAGTAAACTTTTATGCCGCCCCTTTCACCGAAACCTCAGAGCGGCTTGCAACAATAAATAAATACATATAATCATATAAAAACAATATAATTGGAAACGCCCTGGCCAAAGATATAAAATCAATAAATAAGCTAACAATTAAAATGCCATTTAAATAACAAGGTCTTGGCCTGGTGCCGAAAAACAAATAACGACGGCTCCAGGCGTACCTCTCTGGGGAGCGCATTCCATAGGTGGGGCGCCACCGCAGAGAAAGCCCTCCTCCGGGTACTCACCCTCCTAATATCCTTCACGGAGGGTTCCCGGAGAAGGGCCTCTCCCACTGATCTCAAGGAGCGGGAGGGCACGTTAAAGGGATGATGGTGATGATAATATTGATTATGATGTTGTTAAGGGAAGCAGCATCATCAACAACAAACTAAAAGAGCGTATGAGCAACACTGAAAATAGCCAAGTGGTTTAGCCTTTCCCAGCAAAGAAAATTATTAGGGAAAAATGTGGAGTGTGGAATAGAGACAAAATGGCCTAAGGCTCAGCAGCTGGACAATAATCTCAGCTTCCAAGAATTTATGGTAGAGCAATAGTTGTGTGCAATTGTGTGCCACAAACACTGCCAGGTTAAAGATGAGAAACAGAGAGACTTTCTCTCAGGCATCTTCTTCAGTACTCTTTCTGTAAATACCTGCAATTTTCCCCTTGTCTTATAAATAAGATGAAATTGGACTCCACAAAAATTATGCCGTATTAAATTTATTAGTTTTTAAGGTCTCTTTGAGTTGAACATGCATGAAGGTGTATTTCAAATTATGAACAGAGAGAGCCTTATACCTGGATTTTCTTTTTGTCTCTTATTTAAATTAATTTGGTACTGAATATTGGATGATATGATGAACCAGTATAAATTCAGTACATTCTCAAGCAAGCAAAGAAAATGAAAGGACTAGTACCAGGCAGGATTGGGATAAGTTTGTTTGGTCTTCCTGACTTTGAGTCCTATGTATTCTTCACTTTCTCTTGAGTCCATCAGGCTGAGTAGAAATAGAATATAACAGCTTTTGACTGCAGGGCCATATCCAGTTCCTGAAGAGTAAGTCCCATTGATCTGACACTTCCTTCAAAGTAGACATATGTTGGACATATTGCCTTATTCTTGGTTTTTAGTTTATATGAAGTTAGACTGAGCCTTGCTACTGCTGTTTTTAAAAATACTTTTATGGTATTTTATTGTTGTTCCAGCTGCAGTTTAAAAGTGTAATTGCTGATTTAATAGAAAAGTGCTGTACAAATATTTTACATAAATCCATGCCATCCATGATAATATAGCTGAGTACAGTTTATCTGCAAAGGATCTCCTTATTTCTTGCCACCCAGACACCAAGAACGTGGACACTTGGGGACTAGAGAAATCTATGCTGAAATCCATGACACATGCACACGGCACCATTCTGATATTTCATTACTTTTCAGTGGCACACAAGAATTTTATTTATTTATGTATTTAAAACATTTCTATGCCACCCCATTCGCTGAAGCCTCGGGGCGGCTCACAACGTAAATTAAAATATAATACATTAAAAATATAAAACAAATTAACAATATAAAATAAGTCACCCTGGCCAGATAAAATAAGCAAATAATATTAACAATTAAAATGACGTTTAAATAAAAAGGTCTTCGCCTGGCACCGTCGTTATTTGTTTTTCGGCGCCAGG
>NW_025335268.1:137910753-137932725 GCF_004798865.1 Varanus komodoensis
GCCAGGCGGACCTCTCTGGGGAGTGCATTCCATAGATTGGGTGCCACCGCAGAGAAAGCCCTCCTCCGAGTACCTACCCTCCTAATTTCGTTCACGGAGGGTTCCCAGAGAAGGGCCTCTCCTGCAGATCTCAAGGGGCGGGTGGGCGTATATGGATGTAAGCGCTCCTTCAGGTAACCCAGACCCAAGCCGTTTAGGGCTTTATAGGTCATCACCAACACCTTGAATTGGGCCCGGACTTCAATAGGAAGCCAGTGAAGCTGACAGAGGACTGGAGTCATGTGAACATAACGCCCAATGCTACTTGATTGGGTACCAAATGCTACTTGATTGAATTAATGCTACTTGATTGGGTACCAAAATAATGGAGGATGCTGGGAGGCGAGGCTGCCCCAGCCAGATGAATGAGATCATGCAGTTTTCTCTTCTAGTGCACATCAAACCACAACAGCTCTGGACTTCCTTGTTGTTCCTTTAGGATCATCTTTAACTTATCGTGATCCACGCTGTCAAAGGCTCTGCTGTAGACTATAAAGCATAGACCAATCTTCTGAAATTCTTTTGTGTGCTTCAGTAGTCAATGTAGATTTGCTTACATGATCTCAGGTGCCTCTTCCTTTTCAGAATGCCTCTTGAATATTAGTCATTTCTCACTGCATATACTGTAATAAACTTTGTTACTGCACTTCAAGCATCACTTCATGTGGGTGATTCATGCAATTGCCCCATCGTACATGCTCTCCTTTGTCTCTCCTTGCTTGAGGATTGAAACATATATTTCAACACTGAACATTTCCAGTCTGTGAGCCATTGTTCTGTTTTCCATATTTGTTGGCATATTTTTGGACTGACTCATTTTCTGAAATAGTTGAAATACTTGAAATAGTTCTATTGGTACCCTATCCACTCCAGGTTCTTTATTCTTTGCGAGTGCTTTTGGGGCAGCTTTCACTTTACTTTCTAATATTGCTGGCTCTCTTCATAGGATTCTGCTTCAAAGAAATCTGTCATATTGTCATATATTTTGTATAGGGCTTCTATATATTCTTTCTACCTTCTCTTTATTTTTTTCTGACCAGATAATATATTTCCTTTTTGTCTTTTAGCATTCCTAATCTAGGTTTGAATTTCACTTTGATTTCTTGGATCTTTTAGGAGATGTCTTTTGTTTATGCTCTGTTGTGATCTTATGTTTCTTTGCACTAGTTATGGTAATAGTTCTTTTTTCTCTACGTGATAGGCACTGAAAAGTTGCATTCGGGATCCTGACCCTATTTCTGTCACCTTTTGTTTTTGCTTCTTGCCTGTTCTTTGCAGCTGTGAGTGCTTCTGTCATCCCTGCAGACTTTTCCTTTCTATAAAGTAACATTGTGGGGAATTAAGGTGACTGCTTACCACGGCACCACCAAGTAAACCTGCAGTTAGGGACCTTGCCAAGCCCTGCTGGGTCCCTGGCATATGTCCTAGGATACCAAGTGTCCATAGCTGTCCTTAACAGGACAAATATGAGAATGGAAAATAAAGACCCATGACCAAACAGGCCTTCAGTCTTGTCTGTAGACTAACTCAGTAAAGATAGGTTTCTCATCAGGTTTTTTGATTAACACTGTGGCCCAATACAGATGATTAATGTACTAAGTGATGAAGTTTTGTTTTGTTTCTTGTTTTTAATCTTAATTTTACTTGTCTTCATAAGTACATAGTTCCTGAGAAACATGCATTCTAGTGTGTAGCAAATGTTGCTTGCTTTTATCATGTGTTTATTGTTTCACAAATTTACTACTTGGTGAATTGTTCCAATTTACCCTGGACCTACAGAAAGATGAACAAGTGGGTCCTGGAACAAATCAAGCCAGACTTTCCCTGAAAGCAAAAATGATAAAATTGGAGTTGTTTAGTCTTGAGGAGAGCAGACTCAGAGAAGATAGCACTCTTCAAGTACTTGAAAGGTTGTCACACAGACAAAAGCCAGGATCTCTTCTTGATCATCCCAGAGTTCAGGACACAAAATAATGGGCTTAGATGACAGGAAGTCAGATTCCAGCTGAACATCAGGAAGAACTTCCTGACTGTTAGAGCAGTGCAACAATGGAAGCAATTACCTGGAAAGATTGTGGGTTCTCCCACACTAGAGGCATTCAAGATGCAGCTGGACAGCCACCTGAGAGGGATGGATAAAGTGAGGACCTTCGTTGAGTAGGGGGTTGGACCTGATGGCCTTCCTGCCCTCTTCCAACTCTACTGTTCTATGATTTTGTTCTATGAACTGTGCATAGAACAAAATCTATGTGCATGTTTAGCCTGCAGAAGAGAAAGACTGAGGTGAGATCTGATAGCATTTTTCAAATACTTTGAAAGACTGTCACACAGAAAAGGCGCAAGATCTCTTCTAAGAGACTGAGACACGGTATAATGGGTTTAAGTTACCAGAAGCCAGATTCCAGCTAGATATCAGGAAAAACATTCTGACTGTTAAAACAGCACAGTAACGGAACCAATTACATTGGAAAATTATGAGTTTTCTCAAACTGGAGGTATTCAGTATGAAGCTGGAAAATCATCTGTCAGGTATACTTTAATTTGGAGTCCTGCACTGAGCAGGGGCTTGGACTTGACCGCTTTATAGGCCCCTTTCAAATTCTCTGTGGAGTTATGATGCACCTTGGTACACAGAAGCCTGTACTACCATTGTATAGGTTATTTTTCAATGAAGGCTGATTCCCCAGTATCAAGGATAAAAGGGGAGTATTGCACAATAGTATTTACTTTTCTCTATAGAGTTAATATCACCCACTTACATGGGGAAAAGAGGGCTGAAATCAATGACGCTTCTGGAAGATAGATGGTACTTGCTGCTTCCCCTTCATGATCCTGGCAATATAGAATCAACCTTATTCCTGTCTTAGTGTCGCAGGATGGTGGGTGCTTTTTTGAATAAACTCCCCAAATTCTGACTGTTTGAATTACTTTGATCCCACATAGATCCTATGGCAATAACCGTATATCCACAATACAGTGAACCATTCGTGTGGCTTGCCCAGTGTACAAATAAGCTGAATTTTGTAGACAGGGCAACAATAGTGTGGATTTCTTCTGGGATGTTTAAGTAGGGTTGCATGAATTAGTCAATTAATTGATGAACTTAGAAGCCAATCAATAAGCAATGTGTTTTTAAGATTACTTTTTTTTCAGGGCTTAGTAAAAAACAGTGAATAACAAGAAGTGTCTTAGAAGGGGCACAATATGTTAAGTTAGGAAGAAATAACTTTCCTAAAACAGGGCTTGAGGTGCCATGTTTTGCATGATCCAAAAACAAGTACATATGCTTCTGTTTCCTTTTGTAGTAGTGCACCCTAGTTTATGGTCTAGTAACAACAGAAATACAGGAAAAAGGAATATAAAATGCATATTAAAAATAAAATACATAGAGTTTTAAGAGGAGAATATGACTGAGATAGTAGAACCGTTAAGTAAAATAATCAACAAGAACTCTAAGGATCCTCTAAGGATGAATGGGTTGCATAATAAAGTAAATGAAAGTTTCTATAGCCCACAAGTTCCTAAAACTTTTGGACACATTTAGACATTTGAGAAATTGCTGTGGGCATCTCAAGAAAATTCCTAGTCAGATAATGGATGTTTTGGTACAATCTATCTACCTGGCATCTATCGGTTCAATAAGGGATTGTTTAACTGTTAATTACTACAATACAGCTAATGCTTCTTTTAAGCACATGTTTTGGCATTGTCCAGTAGCTGATTCTTTACAGGAACATTTTATTACATAGACAGATTTGACGCTGGAACATTCTTCAGTAGTCATCAGTGCACATTGTCTTTTAAATCTTGTAGATTACGGCTGGTTCAAGGAAATGAAGCTGCTTCAAGGAAGGAGAAATAGATTATTTGCACCAGTCTGACAGCTAAAAGATTAATACTGTGACAATGGAAAGATAAACACTCACTTCCTATAAAGCAAAGAATTACAACACTTACACTATTTGAACAGGTGTTTATAGACATTGCAACTATTCAGTCATTGTACAAAAGCAATAATTTGCAAAAGCAGACCAAATAACCACATTAAGTAACCATTTGCTATTCATGTCTATAAACACCAAATAGTGTATACATTCATGCTCACATGCTTTAAAAATGTATATTCTTTTTAAAAACAGGTCCCAGTGGACACCATGTTGGGAACTCTTCTGTTGGTACTAGTGGAGATGCCTTTGGGACCATGACACCTGTGGGTGCCCTCTCTTGGGGACCCCTGCTCTAGCCCATTGATAAAAGCTACAGTTGAGGAACATTTTCAGAAGAGATTTTATCATTACAATATAGTAAGAGGAGCATCTGTTATTAATGGGAATGTTGTTACATCTGCCATCTAGAAGTTTAGAGGGCAGAACATAGCACTGAGCCTGAAAAGATTCAGTTCTAAATCTGGTGGCAGATAACCCGTTTGAATAGATATTCCATTTTTAAGATTGAGCTAGGCAAATCTAATGACCAAGGATAGCATAGACCCTATTTTGGAAATTTTATACAAATTAAATTGTCTAGATTTGGTCCATTAATAAATCAATTGACTGACAGAATTCTAGACATTTCTACCCAGTGATACTTCATATAAGAATAGTCATCCTAAATCACATAAAATCAGTCAAAGATACAACTCTATGCATGTTTAGGAACAGAAAAAAGTCCTACAACACAAAAAAACATCCAGCAAAACTCCTACAGTCTTCTCTCTTCCATGTAGATAGTTTACATGGATATGATGTCAGCTTCTTTTTCTTTGCTCTAAGGTATAGTTTGTAAATGCCTGTTTGTAGGACAAACTCTATTAATGACATCAGGAGGACAGTCAGTTCCACGAACTACAGACTTTGTGAGAGTTGTAATAACTGGTGCCTACAGTGACACTCATAGAAACTGGATATATGTGTGTTTGGATCACAACAAAGAATCTCTCTGAGTGTATCTGGCTGCATTGTAAGGAGTGTAGTGCTTGAACTGATGTTTTCAGGAAGGGAATAAGGCAAGCCTGGCTTACATTCCTAAAAACTGGAATTATTTAAAAAAACAACCACTAGAATTCAAGTGTATATGTGTGTGTGTGTGTGTTTGAAGGGACATGCAAAAGGTTATAGACCAGTGAGTTTAATGTCTGTTCAGGGTAAATTGGTAGAGTAACATTATTAAAGATGTTTAAGATAACAGAGATGGGGTGCATAATCAGGGAATCCATACCCTTCTGCCATTGCTGAATTTGCCACCAAAATTCAGTGGTGTAATAGTGGCAAAAAATAAAAAATAAATGGCAATTTTGTTTTAAAATGAGGAAGCACAACTCCGCTTCCAAACAGAGGCTGAATTCCTTGCCACTGCTGGTACGATGTCAAATTAGGGGTGTGCTTGTGATGGGGGCTCAGAGGGCACTGTGCCAATGGACAATGGTCCCTGCAGAACATACATGGTTCACCCTGATGCAGAAGGACAAATCTTGCTGGAAAAGACTCGATGGCTTCTGAAAGATAAGCCCTGTCTCACCAAGCATTTCAAGTTCTTTGAGAGTGTTAATAAGCATGCAGTTGCAGATAAGGGTGAGCCAGCACGCATTGTTTACTCAGTCTTCGGAAAGGTTTCCAACACAGTCCCTCACAAAAGACTCCTGAGCAAATAGTAGTCGTGGGATAAGAACTGGAGTCTAGTTCAGAAAAAAACATATAAACAAAGAAACTCAGATTAGTAATAACTTGTCAGTTTTCCGAATGGAGGGATGTAGACAGTGGGTCCCTCGAGGATTTCTATTGGGACATTGCTTTTTAACTTGTTCATAAATTGATTCTGAGCTGTCTCTCTAGCACCGTCTAGTGTTTGTATTCTCCTATTACACCAGCTCTTCTATTTAAAAATTGGCTGGAATTGCAGCATTTTCCTATCATTCAAATATTATTTTCCATAGTTTTTGGCCTATTTAATTGTACTTCAATCCAATGAAATGTGATATGAGTTCAGTTTTTCCATTTGTGAGCTGTCTATGTTCGTATGAGACCAATTAACTAGTATCCATACACTGGGGATGGAGGGGTGTGGAATACCAAAAGTTGGGTCTGAATAGTTAAGACTGAATTGGGCTTAAGCATGGAGCTTCTGGAAAGCTAACATAGTAGAGCAGTCAAGAAGAAACTGAGTTACAAAACTTGAGGACTACTTTGAATCTTCTCTCTACCATAAATGAGCTGGTTGGTCTTGACAAGAGTTTTGAGTTTTGGGGAGTGGAATCTGAGGCCCAGGGCTCATGTGTGACCCTCCAGGGGCATTAATCTGCCTTGTGTTGAGGGCTAACCTTCAAGAGAACTCAGCAAGGGAGCTGTGGGACAACCAAGAATCAGGTTGTCTACTAATGATTTAGTGCTGGGTCTCCTGCATTAATCAGGTTCTCCAGAAGGCCATGCCCTTTTTCCATAACAAACAATCCTTTGGTGGCTTTCCATCTTTCATGCAGGTTTCTCTCAATAAACAGTTGGAATTTCTTATATTTAAGAAGACTTACATCACCTCCGTATGTTGATATTTTTCAGCATAAAATATAATGGTAATTTCCCCACCACACTGTTTTACTTCAGCCCTATCCATCACTGGAAGTCAGCCCTAAAAAACTTCTCTGAAATTAAATCCAGCTCTCAGGCTGACAGAGAATCTGTACGGCTGTTCTAGCCTCTGTGTCTCCAATTTGTGCCTAGTAATACTGCCTTTCTTTGCAAGCTTTTGTAAGGATCGCAACAAGAAAAGATACATTTTAAAAACTCTGAACACTCAACTGTAACATATTAATGTTATCTTCAGTGTCTCTAAAATCAAGTGACCATGTTAGGGTGACTATCTTTAAAACTGCTTTCCCTGGAGCCCAGTTCTCTATTAATAAGTTCAGGACTGCAGCCTTAGAACCTCTGCATTTTCTAAGCAGCATGTTAGTCTGTGCAGTATGGGGAAAATTTCTAAAAGGGCAATTAATTGTCTCATTCTCTGGCCCAGAATTTGCCCCATGAGACCTACAAGCCACAAGATATTTGTTAAACAATTACTTCCCAATAGGATGCTTTCCATCAACAGTAATGGAACATTGCCCTTTATTTGCAGGAGGATTTCATCAAATTGCACCGCTGAACTCCAGTTTTTTATGGAAGAGCAATGGCAAGCCGGAGGGGAGGTGAGCTCCTGCCAGGTTTCCTGACACCAGCACCTCCCTGTCTCCCAGCCATCCCCATGTATCCGGTCTTTCCACCCACATACCTTTGAGCCCCCTGCCTTCTCTCTGAGTCCTCTACCCTGTCTCCCACTATGCCCCTGGCTGCACCTTCCAGCTCCTCGCTCACTGCCACCACTGCTGCTCTCTTTATGTTGGCAGTAAAAAGTGGCTGGCGTGGCTGCCTAGGGAGCCGGTCAGTGCTTGGCCCTGAAGGGGTCCTTCCTCAGAGCCAAACATCGTGGCAGAGTTGTCCCTGGAGACCAGCTGAAGGACGCCCCTCCTCAGAGTCTGGCATTTGGGCCGGGTCAGCTTTCTGGGCAGCCACTGATGCAGCTTCCCGAGAGTCCTCTCAGAAAGAATCCTCAGCATGAGCCTGTGGGCAGGTGGTGGCTGCTCTGAGGAGTCCCGCCAGCCACTGTCTCAGCAGGCAGGACTCTCTGGAGCGCCTACTGTAGTCCCCTGGGCAATGGCTTTGAAGGTTCCCCTTTGTTTCATTCTCTCACCATGGTCAATGCCACGGTGGAAGAGCAGGAGGCAGGACTCACCCAGCCCAGCAACACTCCAGCCTGTGGAGCCTCCCGGGGTTTCTTCAGCGGATGAGGGTGGCTTCCAAGCCCTGCCCCTGGGAGAAGCCCTCCCTGGAGGGAATCTCTGATATCATCCCTGTTGGCACAGTAACCAATTAAGACATCTGCCTAATGGCTTTGTACAGTGGTATTAGTCAGTTTAGCATACTGGATTCGGTAAGACATCCATACAGGAATCTTTTGCAAGAGGTCTGGACCTTATAAGACATAACAGACTTTGAAACTTGGCAGTCTCGTGGAAAGGGACATAATGGGATTTGAGCTATTAAGCATGTTTTTATGAATGCGTTTTACTGGATCAATATCAATTACTTCTAGGCAAATATTTGAGGAAATCTGCCATTCCTGGGGTAACTATCACACAGTATGTGGATAATATTCCCAAAGGGTGCAGCACCCCTGACTTTGAGAGGAAACCTATCACCTTAACCTTATCAGAAGGTAAGAATTCCATAAAGACCCATTATTCTCATTCTTCATTTCTCATCCCTAAAATACTGAGAAAACAGCACTCAGTTTAACCAATTAATTTTAGAGACCTATTTATGGTCCAGTCTAAAGTTTCCTTGTATCAACAAATATGTATGTTCTATCAGTCTTTGGAAAATAGTAACGAAATGCTTTCTGCTGTGCCTTTTCAAAGGCTTCACGCTAAACTTTTTGTTGCTTATTAATATGTAGGAGGGAATTTGAGAACACAGGAGAAATATTCTAAGAGACAATTCTGTTACTTGGACCCATTTTTCAGTATGAGATTCCACTTATTACGGAAAAGCAGGTGTTGAATATCCTTTTTTTGTTTGTTTGTTTCTGTAAGGTAAAAATGCCATTTTCAGAGCTGTGGTCAAGGGTGAACCAAAACCACAGGTGCTATGGAAGCGCAATAGTAAGGAGATGGATGATCCTCAGAAATACCAGACATCCTTTATTCCCAGCACAAATGAATTCATCTTGCAAGTGAGGATTTATTATACTATAGATGTACATATAATATACTCTCACCATTTACTCTTCTATGAACTGTTAGAAATCTTGTTTCTCAGAGCCAGTCTGATCCAGCTGTTTTTTGTTCCTTTGTTCCTTAGGTCTCATTGCTTTGCCAGCCACTAAGAAACTGTCTTGTTTAGATTATTAACTGGGTTGTATGAGATCATTAAGCTTGAATTCCGGGCTGAAAGCAGCAAAATGAGATTAAATAGGGACAAAGGCCAAGTCTTCCACCTAGGAAAAAAAAACTAAATGCAAGATGGGGAATACTCAGTTCAACAGAACTGAAAAGGAAAAAGACCTTGGAGTTATTGAGGACAACAGGCTAAATATAAGCCAACAATGCAATGCAGCTGCAAAAAGGGCAAGTGCTACTTTGGGATGCATTAATAGAAGCATTACTTCCAAATCATGAGAAATAATAGTTCCCCTATACTCTTTACTAGTCAGACCTCATCTAGGATACCATGTCCAGTTCTGGGCATCAAAATTTAAGAGACATGCCACACACACACACACACATGCTAGAAAGGATTCAGAGGAGGGTAACAAAACTGAATCAGGGTTTGGAAGCATTGCTCTGTGAGGAGAGTCTGAGAGAACTGGGCATGTTCAGTCTAGAGAAGGCTAGTCTAAGTGGGGATATGATATCACTTCATAAGTACCTGAAAGACTGTCACAAGGAGGAAGGACAAGATCACTCTTCCTCATCCCAGAGTGCAGGACATGGAATAAACAGCGCAAGTTGTGACAACCCAGATTCAGGCTGGTTATCAGGAAAAACATCCTAACTGTTAGAGCAATACGACTGGAGCCAGTTGCCTAGAGAGGTCATGGTCTCTCCCACACCAGAGACGCTAGAAAAGAAACTGGGCAGTCATTCAACCTTACCACAATACACAAAATATTAGAAAATATTTGCCAATGAATCAATTAAATACATCCTATGATTAAATGAATGAATGGTAAGGTTCCTGGAACTGATATTTAGGCTAAAAACCCTAAGATTATTAGAATTAGAGTATGCTGGTATCAATGGTTTGCTAGAGACTCACCTGTTTTATTATATTTTGGAACAATAAAATAAAACCTTATGATTTATTGGAAACATTTTAAAAAGAAAAGTTATGTAAAGTTATAAGGCAGCCCCCTAACAATACCAAAATAAATTCAAAATAAACTATAGAATGCTTTGAGGATGAGCCAGAAAAATGGAAGCCTCTTTAAAGAGGGAAGAAAACGTTCGTGAACTTGAAAGACAGATTTGGCACAGTACTAGTCCCACTTCATTCCTTGATTTGGATGCCACACCCCCCCCCCCCCCCCCCCCCCGCCATATTGTGGCTTATGGAAAATGGTCACCAGCCTACCAGCACAAATGATGCTGTTGCCACTTGCAGTAGAAGTGCAACAAACAAAGAAACCTAAAAAAAAACCTTAGGGGAAAAGAAACATGCTGTGATGTGACCACTGCCAACTGGGGAACCCGACTTCCAAGCTGGGGAGTATCTCATCTCCTCAGAGAAATTCAGGGAATTTCCCCCCAGTTTCTCTGCTCACAAATAGAGAGGTGAATCTTCAAAGGGCATTTGCACACTGCTATATCTGAGGCAATTCAAGGTTCATGGTAGGTAAAAGAGCATCAGATGAGCCCTGCGTAACATTAAAGCAAATATATCTGTCTCAAGCCTTTTATATAGAAACAGAGTGACTAGGGTTCTCCCGGGCCATCTAGTCTGACCCCCAGCTCCAGCCGGCTCCACTCATGACATGCCTACCAGGTAGGAGGAGAGCTCACTGCCTCAACCCCTGTTTTATTTTTCTTGCTACAGATCAACAAAATCACCTCAGAAGATGCTGACTTGTACCGTTGCACTGCTGTGAATGAGTATGGAGAAGCTACCTGCACTACAGGTCTCAAGATCATACAGGGTAGGCTGCTCAGTTTTGCATGCGGTCTCTTGTCTCTGGTCCCCATGGGGAATCTACATTTATCTTGCCCCACTGGACACGGTGAGACTTACACCCCAGTAAGCATGCATAGGACTGTGCTATTTGGGCACAAGCCTGTCAAGCTGAACAAGTTTGGAGGCTCCCACTCAAACCTTATGAGGAAGTGATCTGACCATGACAAGGGCGTTGAACTTAAATTCCTCACCCTCAGATCACCCTCTTCCTGCCCTGTCGAGAAAACCAGGTCCAGAGTGTGTTCATGTTCATGGGTTGGACCAATGATGTGTTGAAACAGCCCCATGGCCGCCATGGAGGCCATGAAGTCCTGAGCCGCCCCAGTTAGAACCGTCTTGGCATGGAGATTGAAGTCCCCCAGGACCAACATCCTGGAAGTCTTCAGCACCAGGTCCGAGACAATCTCCATCAGCTCAGGCAGGGAGTCTGTTGGGCAGAAGGGTGCATGGTACACTGACAGAATCCCCAATCTGTCTCGGTTGCCCAACACCAAGTGGAGGTACTCCAGCCCCGGCCTCGAGAGGACAGGAAGGCCCATAAAGGAAATAGAAGCTCAATAAACCAGAGCGACCCCCCCTCCCCTCCCCTCCAGGCATTGTTGGTGCTGGAACAGGTAGCCGGGCGGGCACAGTTGTGAGAGGGAACATTCCCCCCCTCACCCACCCAAGTCTCTGTGATGCAAGCCAGGTTGGCCCTCTCATCCATGATCAAATCATGGATGAGAGGGCCAACCTGGCTTGCATCACAGGTCGGTCCAAAATAAGGCAACACTCATCCATGATCAAATCATGGATGAGTGTTGCCTTATTTTGGACCGACCTGGCATTAAGCAGCAGCACCGACCCCGGGGGGCAGTTGACAAATCTACCTGGAACCTGCCGGCTGGGGGAATAACCAGAAAGAGGGACAGGTGTTAACCATCTGTTCCTCCTTCTTCTATGCTGACCCGTTAGACCCCCAATGCCATAACGTCCATTGCCCATCACCACCCCGATGACGGCACCCCCATGCTCCCCAGGCAACATCATAGTAAAGCACGAGATGCACCAATTAAAAGCAATCTAAAACCAACAATTAAAACCATTAAAAACATCCTACCATAATCCCCATAATCCACCACTAGCCCACAGATAAAACCAAACCACGGCCAAAGCCTCTGGCCAGACCAGTCCCCTGAACGGCTCCCGAACGGCTCCCAAAAGGCGACCGCCCTTAGGCTTTCACCCTTCGGCTGCTGGCCCGAGGCCACTGGCCCCGGTCACCGCTGGCACTTTGTGGCCCGCAGGGCCCCTCCCCGTGCCCCACCCCGTCCCGGCGCATCTCTCACATGTGCCGGGGGAAGCAGGCCGGAGCAGGGCTGTTCGGCGTGCTGGTTTCCTCCGGGGGCTGGCCTGGTCGCCGCCGGCTCTTTGTGGCCCGCAGGGCCCCTCCCTGTGTCCCACCCCATCAGAGTGGGCATGTCTCTTGCCCATTGCAGACTGTTCAGATAGATTCATTGTCAGATTCCAAGAAGAAGAAGTGCAGGAGCAAAGAGAGCCCTCGGGCTTTGTAGTTTAAGGTTGCCTAGTGACGTTTCTTAGGCAGAGCATAGGAATCGACCTGCTTTGGAAGGGATGGAAAGGTTTTCAGGAGGGGAGGGGGAGCAGATGTGGGACCAGTAAGGAGGTGTTGGGAGAAAGGAGCTGTGCAGCTGAAGGGGCTTTGCCATTTGTGCCATGATTCCAGTGGCAAGACCCACCCTGAGGGTGGAGGTAGAAGCTTTACTGAAAGGGAAGGTCAGAGGAGAAGTTTCCAGTCTGGATTCAACTGTTTACATGGGAAGATGCTTCTCCCATGCTTTGGTAGAAGGCTACTTAGAGTTCATCATGTTCTGCAATCTATTAAGTCTCAATAAAAGAGCTGCACTTCAAAATATTGTCTTGACTCTAACCCCAACCCAGAACGAAAGAGGGAAGGGACTGACTCACAACAAATAAGAGGCATATTAGAGCTCTGATTCCTAATTACAGGTTAGAAGGTTGTCTCTAACCTTGGAGGTAAGAATCTGAACTATTTTGTGCCCTCCTCAGATGAATTCTAGGGGCCATATAATTTTTCCATTTCACCACTTATGTACAACTGAGCATAAAGTTTAGGGATAGGGAATGTGCAACCTTCTAGATGTTGCTGGACTGCAACTCCCACCATCCACCATCATGGGTTATCTGAGGTTGATGGAATATATAGTCCGGCAATGTGTGGTGGGTCACATGTTCACCACTCCTACCCTATCTGGATCCAATCATAGTATTTTGGACATTTTTATTTTATTCATCTAAAATAACTCACCATATTTAAAAAAGATTTCCAAAGGCTCAGTCCTATGCATACTTAGAAGAAAGAAGTTTAACACTTCCAGCCAGCATAGCAGGGCATCCCAGTAACTGTGGGACTTTTTTCTTTCTGGAAACACACAGAGACTCTAAGTGGTTTACACAGACAGACATTCGAAAAACTCTTAAATAAAGCCTTTATAAAGGCAAACATGGACAACAGTTTCATTAACAAAGAACCTGGGAGGTGCCATCAATCATGGAAGGCCTAAGAAAAGACATGGGTGTCTAATCACCCCCAAAGCATGCCAGAGTTGGCGCCTCCCAAATGCCAGCTGAGAGGGCATCTCATAAGGAGAAAGCCATCACTGAGATACAATAATAGCCAGGTTAGAGCATACGCTTTGTACGCAGCAGATCCCAGCTTCAGCCCGTGGCATCTCCAGTTCAAAGAGCCAGATGCCAAGGGATGGGAATGATCTCTGTGTGATTCAGACCCTGGACAGCCACTGTTAGTCAGAATAGGTCATACTGGGCCAATCTGGTATCAGGCAGATTCCAATCCACCGAAATTGCCAGTTAAATAATGCATTAAATATTGTTTGTCCCATTTCACAGCTGGCCTAGTACAGAGTGAAATACACTTGTCTCCCTGAAGTCTGCATAAGCCTGAACTGTACACTTAATCCTTTCAAATTCTGTGGGGCTTGGGTATGCTTAACTTCTAAATGGTACCAAATGTCAGTGCTTAGAGTAGGCATTTCTACCACCATGTTGCTAATTAAGGAATTCTCTCTCACACATTTTCTTTCCATTCTTTCCTTTCTCCCCTCATCATAACTGATCAGTTGGCTTCAAGAAGAAAACGAAGGAGGCCCCTTCAGTGCCACAGGCAGGTACGTTTTCTAGCTGCAAAGCCACAACTGAACCATTACATTACCCTGGGAGGCCATAAATCAAGACTTCATCCTGTTCAGCATAATTAGCTTCTTCTCACATTTATTTACTTTTTAATCTCTCACAGACCTGAAGAAGGAGATTCAGGACTTCAGGAAAATACTAAAGAAACGGTGAGAGGTTGTTTTTTTTTTTAAAGTTTGTATGTTTTCTTCCTTGCATGCTGGCAATAAACATAGACATGGCAGCCAAAAGTTCCAGTTCCCACTTGCAAAGAGTGTTACATGGAAGGGTGTGCACAGAAGATCAGAATGGAACTAATCAGAATTAGTTTTAAAAGGTGTGTGTGTGGGGTGGGGGGAGGCATTCTTCTCCCGATAGTCATGGGGATTGGTTTGTAATAAAAGTGCTATTGCTTGTATGATTTCTTATACTGCAGGATTTTGTTTTGCAGCTACTTGGTAATTTTTCCTCCTGAATATTAAGCTCTTTTGCTTAAGTAGGTTCTGTACAGACAAGGAGTCCATATTTACCATCTGTTTAAACAAAGTCTAGAACATTTTCTACAGAGTTAAATCAACTTTTGGATAAATTTTTAATAATTCCAAATGGCAGGAATTCCATTGCTACTGCAGGTAAGATTTTCCAATACTGAGTTATTTATACTTCCATAAGTAATACTTATAGCCACTATTGGGTTGAAACCAAAGCCACACTAGTAGACATCACCCGGTATAGTGGGACTTTCTCTCTCTCAACTCCCTCTGCAGTCCTCCAAGTTGCTCTAGAGGATTTACCATTCCTCCAGAGCAATTACTGAAGGTGTATCAAAAGCTGCAGGTGATAGAAATCACTCCTTTCCCATTCTATTGATGAACACAGTTCCATCTGTTGACTGGCAATGAAACTGCATCTTTTGCTTCAAGAATCCCACTTAAAATGCATCAGGGTGTTCTCAGAAATTTTAAGAAAAAATCTTTAAAAATCTTCCTTGTAGTATGTTGCCAATGGAGCTGCAGGACATTTCAAAGAAGAGTCATAATAAAAGCAAGCTTTCCTCCCCACCCACCCCATCCCCCCAAATAGCTGCCTGCTGCCATTCACATATAATCTGGCTTTATTTTCTTGCGGTTTCTTGCTTCTTCAGAGCACCTACAACTGCCCCAAAGAAGGAACTCAGTATGGAACAAGTCTGGCAGTTACTGCTGAATGCAGATAGGAAAGATTATGAGAAGATTTGCTTGAAGTACGGCATTGTTGACTTCCGTGGGATGCTGAGAAAGCTTCAGGAGATGAAAAAGGAGAGAGAGGACAAACAGGCACTGGTAATGCCTTCTCTGTCATACTGGGCATAGCTGGGCAAATTCTAATTTTTCTGCTATAGTTGTGTCACAAATTTTCTCAAAAGTGTGTTTTAAAATTTCATTGCCAAGTTCTAATTAGGACTAAGCAGTGAAATAGCCAATCTCTCCAAACTATTCAGGGTGCTTAAAACCGATAGGGATTGTGAGAAGCTTCAAAGAGACCTTTCCAAACTAGGAGAGTGGACATCAAAATGACGCATCCAATTCAGTGTAAGCAACTGTAAAGTAATGAACATCAGCACAACTTTCAGGTATAGGCTGATGGAAACTGTAGCAGTGACAGACAATGAATGAGATCATGGGATTGTGGTGAACAGTTGGACGAAAAGCAGTGTGCAGTTGCTACTGAAAAACCAAACTCCATGTTAAGCATAACTAAGAAAAGAACTGAAAATAAAACTGCCAAAATATAGTCCCATTATATAAACCTAGAGTGCAGCTACTGTGTATATTCTGGTCACTGCACCTAAAATAAGACATTTTAGAGTTGGAAAATGTGCACAAAAAGGCAGCTCGAACAATGCAGTGGCTGGAACAACTACACTGTGAAGAAAGGTTATGACAACAGAAACTGCATAGCTTGGGAAAAAATCAAGCAAGGACAAACAGGATAGAGACATACAGAAGTATATTTGGTATGGAGAAAGTGTGGAGACATTTTTCCTCCTTTTTTCATGATACTAGAACCTGGGATCATCCCGTGAGGATGACTGGAAGGAGATTCAGGGCAGGTAAAAAGAAATAATTCTTCATAAAGCATGTAGTTAAACTATGGAATTCCCTTCCATGAGATGTAGTGATGGCCACCAATTCGATGGCTTTAAAAGGGGATTGGCCAAATTCATGGAGGAGACAGCTACTAGTCCTGGTGGTTATATGCTACCTCCAGTATCAGAGGCAATGTGCCTGTGTACACAATTCATTCCACTTAGAAGAAAGCTGTTTACGGTTGTTTGAAATACATAAAAAGGAATGACTGATTTAGCTGTCCTCTGAATAGTCTGTGAACTATTTAGGCAGTGTAAAAGCTCTGACAATCCTATGATCTATCCATATGCTTGCATGTCTTCATTGTTTGTTACAGTATGTGAGCAATCTCATTAACTTGAGGCATGTCAAAGTCAATCAGGAGCAAAGAAATGCTTCCTTTGATGTAGAGATGGACCTGAAAAATCCAGAGAGCAGAATTTACCTGTACAAGGTAAGAAAGTGGCTGTCTAGGTCATGAAAGTGTCTAGGTCTTGAACTGGGGCTAATTAGCCAAGAAGAGAAACAGAGAACTATGTAGGAGCATTGCATGACTCAATAGAAGCAGCTTTTGCTCAGGAGCAGCACTGATGGTGTGATGCTGTAGTACAGCTTGTCATTTATGATACTGTATAGGATAGAGGGACAGGAATTAAAACAAAGGAGCTTCAATTCCTTCCATTGAAGCAGGGGTACTGACTAGACAATATTCAACAGTAACCATGTTGGACTATCCAAGACCTCAAAATCCAATATTTTCATTTTAGTGTTTACTTTAAATCCCTATCATACTTATTTATTTATTTTTTTGGTCAAAATTCTCAAGGGACTTAGCTATGGTCCCTTGCTTACAAAAGATCTGGATATTTTACACAAGTAATTAGTAGACTCATTACTAATGTCAGTGGTCCCTGGCCAGTTGCATGGTGAGTATTCACAAAGCATATTTGGATCTTGTCCTTTGTTTTATGTGGGCTGCATTTGAAGCCATGTGCAGCTGTTTTATTCTTCTCTTTGTGGCACTGAAGCCAGGATGTCTCAATTCAAGAGTTTCCTGTTCCAGGCTGGGATACTGTAGTTAGCAACTCCTAAATATGCCAAGAATTAAGCCAGCTTTAAAGCATGGTTTCATATCCTAGCTTGTTTGGTAACTGCTAAGCATAGTCTCCTTGATGTAACAGGAAACTGAAGAATGTCTGGCTTGTTCCTTTACAAGTAATGAGGCGCAAAGCAGATGAGTGCAGGGACACAAAGGTCATCCAGTTCTTTACTTACTAAGAGAAGTAAATAGAGAAATATGATCATGCAAACATGGCCATTGTTTGGCATTGTTCAAAGAAAGCTATTCAAATGGGTGTTTTACAATAACACATTGTCTTTCTGGTGAAGTCCTTTCTTCCTCTCTCCTATTTCTTCAGGATGGCCAGATGATCAACTTTGGATTCAACAGTGACACTGTAAAGCATTGCCTGCGGCAGGTTGGCAAAAAGTATAATTTTATCATCAATGATCTACAGCTCGAAGATGCTGGCCTATACCAGGTCAAAGTAGAAGATGTAGATATCTTCTCAACTGAGCTGGAAGCAGAATGTAAGGCTTCATGACCATAAAATCCTAAAGGGGTGTGCATTTGTTTTGTAACAAATGAAAAATGGAAACCAATCTGGCCCATTAACTTCATTACTAGTAACAAACAAATGTTAGAGTCATGGATGAGTTTTGAATGGCATATGTTCATTTGTCAGTTATTTGTAGCCATCTGTTTTCACCTAGCAGCCAAAATAGATCAGATGGAAGGTTACATGGGAAAGGGAGACTTTCTTACTCTAAGAAAATGGAGATTGACCTTGTAAGCAGCCAATCCAATTTCTTGGATGCCCAGAGGAGAATATTGCACCACAATGTCTTCCAATGGGCAATTAGGAAATGTGGGAAGCTGGGGAGGCTGCCTGCACCACACCAGAGTGTGGCATAAGGAAGGTCTACAAAAATTGAAGAAATTTTTAAAAATGTAAAAAAACCCCCTTCACTCATAAGTAACCCTTCACTCACCCTTAACAGTGATATTGTTTGTCAGTGCTATGGCCTCCAGACTTTGGCTGGGATGGGGAAGATGGAAAGAGGGAGAGGACATAGAATTCTTTGGACTCTGACATCTGAGCTCAGTTTCCCTCCTCCAGTCTCTTCCCCACACTTGGTGCAAAAAGAGCCATGCTGGCTGCCTCTCCAAGAGTGGAAATTGGAGAACGGGAAGAACATTTGGACCTGTCTACCTATAGAGATGTCTAGCGGGATTCCAGCCTCCTTCCCTCTCCATCCCTGGCACTTTTCTAGGTGACTGAAAACAGCTGCCTAGATGAAATAAACAGATCAAGACCAGGCAGCACTTAGGTCTGGCCATTGGATGCCTATAAGCCTCTGAATGCAGAGGATTATAGGCCTCTAGGGTGGAAGCAATAGAACAGATGTGGCTGGTTTAAGACAGTTGGTGGTCATGTAGCCATGTATATCCCACCAGGTCCTAAATAATTAACAGAGGACAGTGGGATGTCATTTTGCAAAAATCATGAGTACCTAGCTGCTCACCAGTTCTTTACAGCTAATAGTTAAGTGTGATTTTTAATGGAATATCTGTGGGATATAAACATTCTCTTCTTTTAAAGATGTTAAAAATGAGGCAATTAAGCTAGGCTTAATTCCTAGCCTTTCGCATCCAGTGCAGACCGGATAGCTGAAATGTTTAGAGGCCAACATAGGATTTGGAGATTCTGTATACATTTTAGCATTTCTGTGGGTCATTTTGGAAGGCAGACCATCAGACTTCACTCACCACCACTGAAAGGAACTGGTTTTTTCCACGTTCCTCCTTCCATCTTGATTTATTCTGTTGCAGCTGCCCTGCAGTTAGAATGTGTCACATGTCTACTTACCATCAATTTGGTGTTGCAGCCATTCCAGTAAGTTTTCGCCATCCGCTTGGTGAGCTGAGATGCCAGGAGCAAGGAAATGCTGTCTTTCAATGCACCCTCTATGACCCCTGCTTCAGTCCCATGTGGTTTCACAAAAACTGTCGTCTAGAGGCAAATGACAAGTATGACATTTCAGTCACGAAAGATGGCCTAACTCACCGTCTAGTCATCAAAAACACCCAGCTCTCTGACAAAGGGACTTACACCATTGACATTGGAAGCCATTCTTCAAGTGCCTGGCTTGAGGTTGAACGTGAGTGGTGATCTAATCTTGATTTCTCACAATATAATCCAGTGCAAAGTGGTGGATACCTCTTTGCCTCCTAATAGCACCTAACCATACTGTATCCAAGAGCTCACTGCCAAGTGCCTAACTGTGGAGTGCAAGTTGATGTAAATGGAGAGATAGTGGAAGAAACCTTAGGGCTTCTTGTCATTGTCACTTACTCCTGTTACTTGATATGGTGCCACTTTAATTTCTCTTTTGAAATGCTTTTTAGCATGCTTATTAACAAACATTATTAATGTATTTATTTTGAAGAGTAAGAGTTCTATGGAGGATTTCATTAAACTGTAAAAATAAATATAATCTAGACCAGCATAATGTTACAACAGTATTGGACATCGTTTTGTCTGTCTCTAGCTTTGCCTACATATAGAGATTTTATTTTAGCACTCATCGTTAATGGCTATTGATGGACCTTATTAATTTGTCCAAACCCTATTGTCATAATCTATTTTTGTGCAATTCTTTGCAAGTTTAGACAGAAATTTTCAGTGGCCATCACATCTTTGATCTTTTGTCCCACCTATTACAAGAGTAGGTGCTTGGCTAGTATTTGTTCACATCAGTTCCTCTTTGGGAATCAGAAACAGGTTCAATTTCTTGTGGTTAAAAGCAAACAAATCTCAGATCCTCTATAATACTGATCATGATAGGAGGAACGAATGGCCCACCCTATATCATAATGTAAGCCTGGGTAAAGCAATGCATACATGATTAATGTGGATCCTTCATTAAAATGGAATTGGTTTGCATGAAGACACCCTCTCCCATTTTTCCAATATAGCTCTTGTAAATGATATTACATTTTCAGTTAACACCCAGTATGTTTATAATGCAGCTTCCAAAGGAAAGAGGAAAAAAGCCGAAGGAGACAATGATGATAAAGCTGGACAGCAGAAAAAACTGTTAGAGGAAGACCATGCTAAGAAATTTCGTCAGGGTGTTGAGTCTGAAAATCAAGAGCATTTCGGCATAGGCAAAGATGGCCAGCATAGAAATAGCCAAGATGGCAGTGAAGGAACTCATGACTCCTTTGGAAAAGGAAAAGATGGGAAGATGAAATGGTTTTCTGGAGCAGGGGTAGACATGGCAGAGGGGGATCAGTTTACTACACTAGGTGGGAATGGTGTTTGTGGAGAAACAGGTACTGGAATGGGTTCACTGTATAATAAACATGCTTTGTTAGGTGACATGGGATCTAGAGATGCAGGTGGTCTGCTAACTCCAGAAGGTCAAGATTCTGCACTTAGCGGAGCAGGTTCTGGAGACAGATTTGGCAGAGCACGTGGCATGGGAACCCAAGATTCCACATCCGGCAGTTCAAGTGTAGACAGGAACCAACATGGTATGGGAGCTATTAGTGGTGCTGGCGTAGGATTTGGAATGCCAGGAGAGGTAGAAGGATTTTATGGCAATCAGGTAACACTAGGTGGACCTGGAGACAGGCGTGATGGAGGTCTTTATAGTAAGGATAGTGGTCAAGGTGATGCAAGTGGAGCTGGGACTGGTGGTATAGGAGCACTCTATGGCAGGGATGATAAACTGGCTGGAATTGGTCTTAGTAGTGCAAGGGGAAAAGATGGAATCTATGGTGAGGATGGTAAGACAGGTGCAGTTGGTATCACTGGAGATGGTGCAGAGATCGAAATGATACTTCATAGCAGAGATGGTACTATTGCTGGTATGCTTGGCACTGATGGATCTAATGCAGGTAGGAGAGTAGATGGACTATATGCCAAGGATGGAACTGGAGCTGGTGTGGGTGCAGGTGCATCAGGTATAGGAGGTCTCCATAGTAAAGATGGAATGACAGGTGGAATTGGCACTGGTGGACCTGGTGATGCTGAGGGCATTAGTGGACTCTATGGCAAGGATGGCATGCCAGGTAGCATGTCAGTATGGACTGATAAATCTGGTGTGCCTGCAGGCATTGATGGATTCCATGGAAAAAATAGAATGACAGGTGGAACAGGAATTTGTGGACCTGGTGGCGCTGAGGGAGTAGGTGGTATCTATGATAGGAATGGTATGATAGGTGGAGCCGGAGGGCCTGGTGATGCAGCAGGAATCAGTGGGCGCTATAGCAAAGGTACTGTCCCAGGAATTAGTGCTGGTGGACCTGGTGATGCTGTGGGCATTGGTGGGGTCCATGGAAAAGGTGGAATCCTAAGTGGAGCAGGCACTGTTGAACCTGGTAGTGAAAATGGTGTATTAACTGGATCTGGGGGACCTGCTGGGGGAACTGGGAGAACTGGTGGGCTATATAGCAAGGATGGCATGCCTGCAGGAGTAGGCTTAAGTGGAGCAGGTGGTGCTGAGATAGGAGGTAAGCATTATAGGAAAGAAGACATGTTAGGAGGAGCTGGTGCTGGTGGACCTGGGGGTGCTTCAGGAATAGGCAAACTTTATGGCAAGGATATGGGTGGAGCAGGCACTGATGTATCTGGGGGTACTGGGGCAACTGGAAGACTCTATGGAAAGGATGGTATGCTAGACAGAGCTGGTTCTGGAGGACCTGGTGGTGTTGGAATAGAAGGTGGACAGCATGGCAAGGATGGCATGCCTATTGGAGCAGGCACTGGTGGTGCTGGTGGTGC
>NW_025335268.1:137932825-137939393 GCF_004798865.1 Varanus komodoensis
GACTAAGTGACTTTCACCTGCGTGACATCTTGCGCATCAAAACCACTGTTTTTGAGCCAGACCTGGCCTATATAATGCAGTCGAGATCTCAGTATCACCCTTCACCTTAGTGCAGTTATTTGTTTAGTCTTTCATAAAATAGTTCATTTGCATTTAATGTTAATGGTTCAAAGAATGTCAGGCTGAATGGTCGGCCCCCACACATTTTCACCTCACCAAATCTGGCCCTCCTTGTAAAAAGGTTGGACACCCCTGATGTAGGGGAATGACAAGTAACATCTCAAGGATGTAACACAAAGATCTGTATAAAAGATGGAATTGTAATCATATATTTCTAATGTTTATTCAAAAAGAGTTTCACAAGACTTTTTGCCATGTGGAGACCTGTGCTACAGTTCTAACATTTGAGGTTTCTGCTTATTTCAGAGCATGAACAGACGAAGCTCTTAGATAGAAGAGGGACAGAGGCATGAAAGGCTGGCTGGGAAGTGTGACAAAACTGAGGAAGAAAAATAAATGTTGGGAATAGTGAGTGGACCTAATCTCACCTCATGGTTGGGGAAGCCCTGGAATGAAGGAAGCTCTTGAGGGAAGCCCCAACTTGAGGTCAAGGATACAACTTCACTCCTCCTCAAGTATGGAGGTCTCTGACATTTGTGCAGCGCCCTGTTTCCAGTACCAGAGTATCATAGCGGTCAACACAGTACTAAACTTTCCTAGAGCTAAACTTGTGAGCTAATTATGCAACTGGTTATTTCAGTGTCCATCATTAATCCCTTTAGCTCAGTTACTGTACCAAAGATTTATGAGCTCCTTACCTGTTATAGGCAAGTCAGTCACAGGTGTCCAGGAGTTACTGCCCCTTTTGCACTTCTCAATGGTGTAACCCAAGATCCGGGAGTTGCCAGTTTTATGTGGTGCTGCCCATGACAGTGTGATGGCACCCTTGTTGGCACTAACAATTTTAGGAGGAGCAGGAGGGCCTGGAAAAACTAGGAAAAAGTCAATCCATCATTATTAAAGATTTCTGTTACCTCCCTCCAAAGATAACAATAATTTCTAATTTTCCTTAATTCAACATTCAAACAGAAACTAGGTTGTCAGTTAAACATAGGCTGTCAGGAAAGTTAGAAAGAAACCAGTTTTCAAGCTGTACAATGTTTGATAATTCTCAGTAAGAATATTTCAAGTTACATGTTACTATTTCCTAGACTTAAATGTTTTCTATTTTGAGACTTTCTATTACTAAGATGTTAGTAAGAGCCTATCCCAGCTTAGTGCCTTCAGATGTTTTGGATAATAACTGCCATCACTCCTGACCATTGACCATATTGGCTTGATGGGGGGTTGTACTGAAAGATCCCAAATGCACTGGTTGGGGAAGATTATGTTAGAATATTGCTGGAATGGCTAGAACTATAAAATGGGATGCTTTATTGGCAACCTTCAAGAAACCTGTAAAGATCACCTTAGTTTTTGATTTTTGAACTACATGTGGCACAGCATTTCAGATGGTGGGTGAACTACCAAGAAGTCCTGCTTGCATGCCATGACCTGCTGATACAGTATTGGTCTTAGGTCACTCAAGACTTTCTTGGAGGGTCTCAGGAGATGCCTTGATGTGTATGGGGAAAGGCAGTCAGCAATGAAGCTATGAATGTGAGCAATAAAGTCTTGAATGTGGCATGAGAGTTAATTTGATGAAATGCTAGATGCTGTTGTGACAAATTGACAAATGTGCAGAAGGACCATTACCTTTTGTAGCAGCCATCACTTCATCAGACTCAAGCGCTTCACTGGTACCTTCAGCATTCACTGCTTTCACCCTGAAGTAATAGCTTTTGTCGTGTTCCACCTTGTTGGTTGTGAAAATAGTGCAGTCTCCACTGGTTTCTCCCAATGTCAGCCAGGTCTTTCTACCAACCTGCTGCCTCTCAATAATATAACGCTGGACTGGCTTGCCACCATCATCTCTGGGGGGTTTCCACTGGATAGTTATGCCACTTGTGGAACTGTCCACAACCACTATGGGTCCTGCTGGTGGCTGAGGCTTATCTAAATGGAAGAGCAAAAAAGAGCAAGCAAGACAGATCTTTGCTTGTGCTTGGTACTTGTGTTTGTACTTTGTTACCAATTCTTTGGAAGAGAGCTGGCAAGATCAATGCAAGGATCCCATTGTGTTGACAGAAGACTTAGACTAAAGAGAGATGCAACATTAAAATAGGTAGTTAGCTCTCTTAATTATGCTGGTTTCTATCTACAACACATGAATGAATGCTGATTTGTTATTCTTGCCTCTCTCCATTCTCTCCCCTCTCTAGTTGCTACTGCTGCTAGTTCTGCTTCCACCTGGAATACAAGGTGCGTTGTAGCAAGGTGCCTGAGATGGAAGAAGGCTGGGCTGCTTCCATTTCAGTGCCCCAGCAGTGAGGGTCTATGTTTCCAGGAGGAAAAGGTAGTGACCAAATAGATGAACAAACAGAGAGGAGCAAACATGTTCATGTCATTGATATGCTAAAGAACACTGACAATGAGTTCTGTTATGTTTGTCTGCAGCCATAATCGAGTATGATATATTCAGCTTTGTAATTTTACATATGTTTGTATGCAGGGTCAATAATAATGCTTCATTCTCCAAATGAAACACACAGGAATTAAAGCTATCTGTAAAGTTGCTTCATTTTCTTAGGCTTCATCAAAATGGTTACTTAATACCAAGGATCTCTCACCTATCACTACGAGCTTGAAAGCAGCTTCAAGGCTTCCACTCTCATTCTTCAGCTTCACTTTATAATCTCCGCAATCCTTCCGGTTGGTGCTAGATATGGAGAGCCGAGTATAACTGTCTGAATAGTCAGTGCTGATCCTGGTATCATCCAGAAGTTCACCTTCATCCTTTAGCCAAATTGTTCTGATTGGCTTCTTGCCTTCAAATGGGATCTTGACCATGGCATTCTTTCCTGCCTTTACCACTATAGGCTCCTTTCTCAGTTTTTCTAGAAGGGCAGAGTCCACATTTGGAGGGTCTGAACATAGAAACAAATAGTACATTGATTTAACCCCAAGGTGTGAAAAAGGACCTATTGACCATTTTAATAGTCTGAAATTATACTAGGAGACAGTGAAAATTGGCATTCTGCTACAGGCTACCCAGATCTCAGAACCCACAGAATTTGTGAACTTTTCCGTCATAAGGCAGCTTTCTGAAAACCCAGTGAAAACAAAACTGAGTCCCACTGCCACAGAACTAACTACTTGATATTGTTTTGCCGTGAAAGTGTGTTAAGAGCTCATTAGAACAAGGAAGTGATACAGAGAAGATGCACGTCCTTCACTGAGAGGACAAACATTTCATACAATCTGAATGAATTCTGGGTGGGGGAAAGAATCAGAGGCTGAATAATGCATAATATAAGGATAGCATGGGAGGGAGTCAAACTGCAGAAGAATAGCAGGATATGTGCCTAAAATAACCTTGAGGGGGAGCAGTTTATTTTGAAAAGTAAATTCTGAAATGGTTCTGAATTAGTCTTATAAAAAAGTGAGCAATGGGGCCATCGAAAGGACCAAAACAGAGTGGGAGAAGAGGAATGAAAATGAGGAGGGGGCCAAACTTTGTGCAGCAGATGGCATGAGAAAGGCTGTGCAGGGCAACAACAGGAAAGTCATGGGCAGAGACAACAGTCCTGAAAAACAAGGACTGGGACTCTGGTTCTTGCAATTACGTTCTAGAGACATGGATGCTAATGTTGTAAAGAGGCACTGTAGGGAAGTAAGGAGGTGGAGTTATACATAATTAAAGCAACAGGAGAAGCAAATGAGTTTGGAAAAGGCATGCTGAATTGACCACATCACAATTTGTTAGCCTCTGTTCCAAAATGCTGGCTGGAGTCACATACCTGTTGAATCCATCCATTAACACAATGAATTAACACAGAAATTAATACTGAACAAAGAATCCAACAATATCCAGCCCATGCTTTCTGCTTATCAAATGCTGAAATCTGATTTATGAGATTACTGATTCACATAAATCAATAATCTCTCCAAAGTATACTATTCATCTCTCCTGAAAAGTATACTATTAAAGGTATGATTCAACCAGCAGCATTTTAACATCACTTCATCTGCCAAATGACAGGTCTTGACTAGACTTGCCTTCAACAAATAGGGATGCCTCTGTTCGGACACCTTCAGCTTCAAACTTGTACTTTCCCTCATGACTGTCTTGTACATTATGTATTATCAGTTTGTGGACTGGGCCATCCTTCTCAATGGAGACTTGGTCCTGGCCAGTTATCTTGCGGGGAGGTTGAAAGAAAGGAGAAAAACATTCTCAGAAAGTACATGCAACATTGGAACTGTGACAGATCACAGCAGCAAATCCCAAGTGCCCTAAAGTCATCCCTTGTTCCTGTTCTGCCTTTAAACATGGGCATTCTAGGTCCTGCCCCTGCTGTGGTGATTCAGGTACTGCTAAGAGTTCCTGAATAGGTGTGGGGGAGAGAAAAGAGGGGGAGAAGGAACCAAGATAAAAAACAATTGCATGTCACTGCCTGTTCCTGTGAAGTCTTTCAGTAACACAGTTGTTGGTAGCATTTCAAAAATTCTTACTCAGGCTGGTTTAGTGCAGCACTATCCTGTAAGTAAACTCACGAGACAGTTTGTGCAGGTGAAAATCTGCAGGATAGGGAATGGGGTCTTGTTCAGTGGGTTTCTCCTGCAGGCAAAGCATGACTGGTGCATGGTCTTATGCCAATGTGTCGAGAGGACGATGCTGTGAGTCAGGCATACCTAGTGTGCACCGTGCATATTAACACCTTGTGAAGCACACCTATTTATTCTGAATAGTTTACAAGATATACGCACCACCTTTTCAGGAAAACCTAAATTATCCCAAATCCAAGCAGCCTAAACATTGAAGCCAAAGGAGCAGACCCTCAGGCTTCTTCAGGAGGTCAAATGGAGTCCTCTGGGTTTCCACTGGTAAATTTCTTTAAAATTTCTGGATTGTTAGAGCACGAATGGATAATCTGGAAAAGCAGGGTACCTGACCCGTGGCAGCAATGCTTTATATTATTGGACCTGATGAATGCTAATAGCACAAGTAGGTCAACAGACTCCACAGTGGATTGGATCTGTTTGTCCAATCCACCAACACCTCACAGGTGTTAGTGTTTGGTTACCTGGAAAGGTGTTGAGTATCTTTCAGCTCAAGGACCAGATTCCATTTTGGAGATGTTGAGGGCCATGGTCCAGTGGTTGGTGGGGCTGGGGGGAAAAGGGTGTGGGTCCAAAATACTGGAATATTTTAGCTTACTGAAAGTAATTATGCTTTAGGAGAGGTTTTCAACCTTTCAGGTTGGGAACAAACTGTGCAAAACAACCCTTAGCCACAATACAACCTTATTGTTCAGTTAATTGATCTTTCCCTCCCTTTTTCTAGCCTGTACTGTCAATATATTTCAGAATAAAAACTTGAATGTAAATCATTAAATGTTATCCTTGTGATGTTTACATTATTCAGGTGAAACCTGCCACAAGTTATGGAAGACATACCTTGAACCCATCTTTAAACCAAGTTCCCTCAACCTTATCATTGTTCAGGATGCAGGATAGCACAGCTGATGTACCTTTCTGAGCACAGACATCAAATAAACCTTCTCTGAAATGGCAACGTGGTTCTGCATTGGCAAGAGAGAAATAAAAGCCTCCTTTTAAAGGGGCTGTTTTTCCTTTTCTTTTTTTTTTTTTCTTTGTAATCATAAAAGATGTTAAAATGTAAATAAAAAGAAAAATATAATAAATCAGCCATAAATGTATAAATACCGCTCATATCCTCTTCCAGCAGACTTCTTTCTTTTCCTTTCCTGTCCCTGTGTCTTGACATATCACCTGAAGTAAGTCCACTGTCAGACAGCTGTCTTCTTCTGTCACCAGCAAGGGATCCAGCACCATAGAGGCCAGAAGACTGGAACTCTTCTCCAGGAAGACCAGACATCTTCTCATGCAGTGATCCATCGATACCTCTAATTCCTCTAGCGAAGTCAACTCCAACTATCCTACCATCTTGATCATAGACACTACCTAGTCCTCCTTCATTACCAGGGACAGTACTGCCCGCACCAGTTCCAGCAAGCTCACCATCCTTACCATAGAATAGGCCAATATCTCTCGCGCCAAAAGGGACACCAGTGCCTGGTCTACCCAGTGTGCCATCCATGCCATACAGTGCATCCATGTTCCCAACAGCACCATGACCACTACTGCCTGCTCCACCTGGCATTCCATCTTTCCCATATATTCCAGCAATGCTACCAGTGCCACCATGGCCCTCAATGTCTGCTCCAACTGCCATGCCGTCCTTGCCATACAATCCACCAATACCCCCAGCACCACCAGGTCCACCAGTGCCTGCTCCAATAGGCATGCCATCCTTGCCATACAGACCCCCAATGCCCCCAGCACCACCAGGTCCACCAGTGCCTGCTCCAATAGGCATGCCATCCTTGCCATACAGACCACCAATGCCCCCAGCACCACCAGGTCCACCAGTGCCTGCTCCAAT
>NW_025335268.1:137939493-138265123 GCF_004798865.1 Varanus komodoensis
CCCCCGGGCCGGACTTTGGACATGCCTGCCCTACATGATGTGAATTTGGCCTGAAGAACCTATAAAAATCAAATGCAAAGAGCAGAGTATTTTTATTAGGGTTTTTGGCAAAGGTGGCATTGTTTTAGTTTTCCATTTTCAGTCTGCACCAGCTGACCACAGAATTCAAATCAGAACATCTTTTTAAGACTATAGGTTGCACCTCCACACCCCAAAGAAAATCCCAGCTAGTTCAGAACATAATTCTCCTTGATTTATTTTATTCTATAGACAGAAAGTATGTGGTGACTGATCTAAAGGAAGGACTGCAGTATGAATTCCGTGTGGCTGCCATCAATGCTGCTGGGGTGGGTGAGCCCAGTGCACCTTCAGAAGCTGCTTTTGCACGAGATCCCATGAGTAAGTAATTTACTCCATTTATTCTACTGGGCAGGTCACAGAATATTTACATAGTCAGAATCTAGCCACATGGGTCAGAATCCAATAGGGCACTTACGCCTTGCCAATTCTTTTCCATCCCATCAATTCCCTTCTGCAAGTATCTGATCCTGCTCCATCTAATTGTAATGTGCCAACAGGACACAGTGCTTATACAGGGAAGAAAAGATATGCAGGAATATTCCATTAGTTTTGTTTCAAGACACATAAAAAAAACCAAAGCTAGATATGAGGGGTGTTCAATGTATTCTTGGTATCAGCATGAAGAAAAAGGAATAATAAATTGAAATAATTTTTATTTTTCAATGTAATCCCCCATTAACTTCAATACACTTATTACATCTAGAAATTAACTTTTCAGTTCCCTGTAAAAAATACCCTTTCTCCTTGTCTAAAAATGTGTGTTAATTGCTACCTTGAGCTCTTCATCGTTGGAAAATCGCTTTCCACGAAGATCTTTTTTTAAATGTGGAAATAGGTAGTAGTCACAGGGGGCCAGGTCCGGGCTATAGGGTGGGTGGTTCATTTCTTCGAAACCACAGTCTCGCACAGCGGCCTTCAAAACACGCGCCATGTGAATGGCGTGTTGTTGTGAAGAAGCAACACACCTGTGGTCAGTTTTCCCCGCCTTTTTTCATTAATTGCTTCTCTTAAATTACGCAGAGTGGTTGCATAAGATGCTGTGTTTACAGTTTCACCTTTTTTTGTGTACTCAATAAAATTCCCTTTGAGTCCCAAAACACTGTGGCCATGATTTTTCCAGCCGATGGAGTGACTTTGAATTTCTTCGGAGGGTTAGCACCTTTTTTATGCCACTGCATGGACTCCTGCTTATTTCAGGGTCATAGTGATGAACCCAACTTTCATCTCCAGTAACAATCCAGTCGAAATACTTGATGGATCTTCACCACAGAGCTCGCAAAACTCCCTACAGCCCTCGACTCGCACTTGTTTCTGAGGTGCCATGAGCATTCGTGGCACCCGTCTTGCACAGACCTTTGAAAGGTTAAGATGGTCATGAAAAATAGTAAATATGGTACCAACAGATAGGTTTGTCATCTCTGCTAACATTTTTATTATTATTCGGGCATCTTCCAATACAAGTTTCTCAATTTTTTTCACATTTTCTTTTGTAGTGGCAGTAACCAGCCTGCCCAAGCGAGGGTCGTCTTCAATGCTTTCTCTGCCCCTTTTAAATTCACTTGAGCACTTTTGAAAAGTAGATAATGAAGGTGCAGAGTTCTGGTAAACAGGCACCGTCTCTTCGTGAATGATTTTTTGACTTTTTCCTTGTTTTGTAAGGAACTTAATCACAGTGCGGTGCTCTATTTTCTTCAACATTATCGCATCAATCATTATGGCCGCCTTTCACTGAGGATTACTAGGGAACTAATGATCACACTTATTTGAAATTTTGCATGAATACCCTCAGATAGTGTCATAAGCTAATGAAATAATTAAATTACCCACATCAATAGCAAATCAACTTGATACGGAGAATACATTGAACGCCCCTCGTAATCAATGGGAGGAAGTATTTTTATATTTTAAAAGCTGCTTGGAATTGAGAAATATCAATGACTCTTCCTCTTTTCAGATCCTCCAGGTCCAGTGAGGGATCTTAAAGTGGTGAGCACTGACTACTGCAGCATCTCCTTGTCATGGATGAAACCGGAGGCAGAGGATGAAAGCTGTGCCAAGGGTTATATTGTAGAGATACGGCATTCTGATGTTCTGAAGTGGACTCAATGCAATGCCCTCCCAATACCAGCAACTACATATACAGTTAGGGGGCTAAAAGCCAGGGAGATGTATTTCCTACGTGTGAGAGCCATCAATGATGGGGGGCTTGGTGACCCTGTTGAACTTGACACTTGCGTCCAAACCATACCTCCTATTGGTGAGTTACAATGTTCAGTTTCTGATTTGTGATTTGAACGTCCAGCAAAGTAGTTCCATCAGAAATACCATATTTAGGTGAAATTCCATACTATTACTGCTGCTGTTTGTGCTGCAGTAGCAGGAGCGGCAACAGGATATACTATGCATGTATAACTATGCTGCACACAATAGAAACCAGGTGTGGTTGCATATGGGTGGGCTGGTGCTGGACAGAGATAAGGAATCTGATTACAGCTAAGAGGATGAGGGGGACAGAGAGAGAGTAGTAAATTCCAATGGGAGGGCAGGTAACTCAAGACTGAGGTAGTTGTGGGAACAGTTCATTAAAGGAGTGGACATACAGGAGAAGAGCAACACAGCCTGATTAATGGAGACATGAAGGCTGTTCTAAGCACAGAGAACAGCAAGACAGAAGGACACGGAAAAGGGGATGAGCTTAAACAGAGTGATGGGAGATAGAAGTGCGGAAAAGAGAGGAGAGGAGACAGCACTGGGGTGAGAGGCATGGAGAGATTTAAAAAGAGGAAATAATTTAGTGGGAAAAACTGAGGGTTTTTCCCACTAAACCAGTGGGTCTCCAAAATAGCTGCTTAAAAGTTTACTATATAGTAGTTATTATTACAGTGTAAAGGAGTAATCACCTACAGCATTTATCCATGATGTAAGACACGTATTGGTACATCTTGTGACCATTCAGGAATATAGGGAAGTAAGCTGTGCATAATGGGCATTCACTGGAAAATTGTACACCATTAGGTACATTTTAGATAGCTTTGATTTGTTCCTGTACAATCTCAGAGAGTTTGAGTTTGACTACATCCAAAACTTGTATGAAGTTATAAAGACTGTATGAAGAAGACACAAATAGAAAGCAATGGTGGGAGAGAAGGAGAGAGGGAGGTGCTGTGAGGAACCAATATTGAAGTCTTGAAGCCAGGAGGAGGATGAAAATATAAGGAAGTCAAGCAGAAGGAGATGTTACTGCATCAGCCCAATATCACTGAGACTGTGGAGGGATGGATCAGCATCACCCTGAATGAGCAATGAGGAGACTGTATTTGGGACCATTTGATCAAACTTTATAACTGAGGCTGAAGAGAAAGCAGGAGATGGCTGCATTAGACTGTGGAGGGATGACACATGCTTTTTCTTCTAATGTGCAGCAAATATGAAAGTGTCATCTACATAGCTGTCCCCACACCAAATAATCACTCATATCTTAAAAGTAGTTTCAATGCTCAAATCAGTCTTCCTTAACCTGGTGCCCACCAGATGTCTTGGATTACAGCACATAGTATTCTTAGAACAGCAGCTGTTCATTGATAGATTATGTACAGAACTTGATTCACCTGCTGTGACCAGTTCTTATGCTGGGTACCATGTGTCCTTAAAGTATTCGCTGTGTATTTACTGAGGATGATGGTTTTAAAACTGTTTCCAATTTATCAGGAAAATCTGAGAATGTGCTAATATGAGGTAAATTGTTAACATGTCCCTTCCTTTCCAGTTCAACCCAAGCTCTTAGTCAAGGACACTGTCAAAAGCTTTATGATTGTGAAATCAGGGAATACAATCCGTGTGCGCATTCCCTTTGAGGTAAGTATAGCCCCTGTGAGAAGTGTCTCATTCAAGAACTCCATCCTTTTTTCATTAAAAAGTCAATAGCACAACCTGTAAACCTGATCATACTGCACAGATCTTAAACACTTCTGAAAAGGTCATTTTTAAGTCACTTTAGGTTCATCAAGGGGATGCTGAAATTATCTTCCCCGTGCCAAGTGATTTCACACTTCAGCTATAATTGTTGTTGTTGCTGTTGCTAGTTGCAAAGTTGTGTTTTACCCCTGCTCATGAGGAGGAAGGTCTGAGGCACATCCAAAATTCATCATATTCCAGTACAGTCCCTACTCACCACCAGATCATCTCCCTCCTGCCCCATGCCAATGAAGCTGCACCTGCAAACTTTAGAACTCTGGTTGCATGAAAATGTGTACATTTTTGTGCACATTTCTGTGAACATATGGCTTTTTGTATGAAATCTTGCCCAATATGAACAGTTTGCAAGTTATTTTCTTAGTATAATGCATGCATAACATTATTTTCAAAGACACACACACGATTGTATGTGCTTTTTCCCTAATATGCATATATTGTGTGCATTTTTTTGGTGGGGTCAGAGAATTCTATTGCAAAATTCAGAGAAGTGCCAATTTTGATAAATGTGTTTCACTTCACTTATTGATCTGAAAGGATGAAATTTGATAATATTACTTTAAATGCAAAAGACAAACTTTAAATGCAAAGATATTTCCTCCCCATCCCTACCCTGGCCTATGTAAATGGTATGGTATTACTAAGAAGAGCCTATATTTAATGTATCTTTCCTATTTTGTAGGCTTCCCCAACCCCTGATGTGGTTTGGCTGAAGGATGGGCTTGCACTGCCTGCAAAGGCTACAGTTGCCACCAGAAAAGGCATCAGCCAGCTCATCATACCAAAGGCTGACTTTTCCGACAGTGGACACTATACCATCATTCTGCGAACTGAACATGGCAGTAAAGTGACGTTCAGCTTCCTAGTGCAAGTTCTAGGTAAAGACCTCACAGAGCACATGCAACTGTGCTCATACAATTTGTTGATCACAACCCCTCATCAGCATTAGTTTGGTACCATGGATAGTCTTAGATTGCAGTCCTTTGGCTAAGTAGGTGTCAGTCAAGTATCTTGCCTATTGTCCAGGAAAAGAAATGGCTGATGGGGCATTTTGAAGTCAGAAGCCAGCATATTTAGCAATGTCAAAAGGATTGTGGTGCACATGTGACAGCAAGCCCTTCTGGGAACCTGTCAGCAAACGGGAGAAGTCACCAGCTCTCAGTCTGTCAGCTCCCCTAGTTTACAGTTTACAAAAACAGCTGCACCAACTGTGAACAGACATCTCTGTCTGAGAGACAAAGGGGGTGAAAATGGCTCCTTTCCATAGGCAAGCGATAAATGTTGCCCACCTGGTATTGCTTTAAAATGAAACTTCTCTACAGCTCAAGGTGGATTACAGATAAAAAACAACATCTGATTTTGAGTTAGCTGCCTCACTTGTTGAACAATTAACAATATGAGTATTTAACGGATTAAAATAAAGGTTTAGTGGACCCACTGTAAGGCTGAGGCTATCTGAAACAGCAAAGGCTAACCAAGTCAAGTTTGGAAAACACTTCTCAACCAGAAAGAAAATTTGATTAATCCAAGAATTTATTAATCTAGTAACTCCAAATACATTTTGATAACATTTTGCCTAATGCGTTACCATTTTGGCTAATACTATATTCTGGTTGTGTCTTCTGATTCTGTTTGTTTTCTCTGCGCAGATGCCCCAGAATCTCCTGGTCCTATTCAGCTTGTTGAGAAGGTCCCTGAAACAGTGACGCTGATATGGGAACCCTCCCCAACAGAAAAGAAAGAGGGTACCCTAAACTATATGGTCATGATGCGTGACTCCACCAAAGGATCATGGCAACTGGTGGCTGACCTGATCTACACCAACAAGTGCACTGTTGCAAATTTTATGCCTGGTCGGGAATATTTCTTCAGAGTGCTGGCAAAGAACTGTATGGGAATCAGTGAGCCTTCTGAAACTGTGCAGCCGTGGAGCATTCGAAAGGAAAAAGGTAAATAGAAAAAAAGATATACCTGTATCTGGCTGTTGACTGCTTATTCACGGTTGTGTAATGGAAATTACATGCAATTTGCCCTGAGATTTCCTTGAGGATCTCCAGGGAGTTTTGTTGTTTGTTTGTTTTATTTGTTTTATTTATTTACATGTATTTATAGGCCGCCTATAATGGTCGAGGCCTTCCTAGGCAGCTTACAATACATAAAATATACTAACAGAATAAAAACACATTGGTTGGAACAATGGAAGTTGTTTGTAATTGGATAGGGCAATCTACAAAATGAAATTGATAGTTTTGCCACTAGTACTTTGTCAGTTAATATAGAAGGAAGAAATCAATTTAAAATATATAATCCTTTGAGGATTACATATACACTGGCCATTCCCAACCTGCTTCCCTCCAGATGGTTTGGGCTACAAATCCCAGTGTTCCTAACCATTAATCATACTGGCTCAGGCTGGTGGGAATTGAGGTTCAAAACATCTAGAGGACATCTGGCTGGGGAAAGTTATTGTACAGAATCCAAAAACATGGATTTACAGTGAGAATTAGCAAAGCTAAGTATGTAAGAAGAGCTGGACCGAAGTGCCACTCAGCCTAGCATCCTGAATTCCACAGCAGCCACCATATGCTTTTGGGACATCCACAGACAGAAAATGATGGAAACAACCAGAACCCTCCTCGTAGTTTCCACCCAGTAACTGATATTTAGTGGGACTCTGACCCTGCCTCTAGGGGTTCCCAATATCCATTAAAATTTCCTGCCATCGAGCATGAATTTGTCCAAAGTCCTTTTAAAACTATGAAAGGGGCTTGGAATGGATTCCTTAAATGAATTATCTGTTGAGTGAAGAAGTGCTTTCTTTGGCCTGTTCTGAATCCACTGCTACTAAGTTTCATTGGATGACCCACAGTACCAGAAAAACTGTCTCATCAGTTGGATAGGGAACATACCCAATCTGTGCCAATTAAAAAGGGCATGTCTACACAAATGCATTAGCTCACAAGAAATGCTGATCTTAGAGAATTCCAGTAGGAGCTGATCTGATCTAAACTTCTCAGGCTAATGTGCTGATGGAACATTGCCATCTATCAGATTTTATTCTTCCTCCAAAGAATGAGACATAGTTCTCAGCTTTAAAACTAGCAACAGTTTACGAAATGCTCATATTAAGATAAAATGCATTTATGAATGTGTACTAGGAGCTAAAATGCTTTTGGAAAAGTATGTTTTAAATGAAAAAAGTGCTCAAAATACTATTAAAATCCAGCACTCCATGTTTTAAATATCCTGGACTAATGCAAAAACATGTTGGAATAAATTTATAGTGAACATATGTGAAGGGGGCACAAAGTAGAAAAGGACTGACTGGCCTGATCCTCAAAGCTATCTCTTGATGGAATCTCTCTTTAATAGATTAAGAAAAGAGAAAGAAACTGTAAGAAATGCACCCTATTAAGGCAGTATTGTCCTTTGCATTTCCCACATAAATGTTAAGTATAGCATGTGAACTCAATCACTTAATTCTTAATTTCTTCCTTTCTGTCTGGGTTTCATTTGTGTATGTCCTACAGCTAAATTTGAGCTCAGGCTTCCAAGATATAAGGGGATCAATCAGACTCAGCCTCCAAGATTCCTTGTACCACTCAAACCACATGTAGTGACTTTAGGATTTGATTGCCACATGAGCTGTGCTGTGACTGGCCATCCAGCACCCCAGGTAACTTGGTACAAGGATGGCAAGAACATCTCTCAGGATCATAGCTTCTTCAGCAAAAATGACTTTGGAGTATGCTCACTTGTGATCCCAGGAGTGACACCATCAGATGGAGGCCAGTACAAGGTGGTGGCCATCAATGAACTAGGACAAGCAAGCAGCAAAGCTGAACTCACCATAAAAGGTAAAGATTAAAGAATGGCTAAATTCTGGCTCTTGAATGAAGCAAATTAATATTTGGTGTCCTTTAGCTGCTCCAAACTAGAGTCCTTACCTGAGTTCAGTTGTAAATTGAATTGAAGTATGGCAACACTTTTATAGTTAAGTGCAGGATGCTTAAAATAACCACGGCAAAGGAAATCCTGGGCCAACCTACATGAAAAATCTTTGCAGGTCCAGCAATTATTTTCTTCTGTTGATTATTTTTCTCCGCTAGGTCAGTTTGCCCATAATGAAACGTGGTATTAGGCAAAAGAACATTTGACAAGAGTCTGTGACTTTTGCTTATCAAAATATTAACAGAAAATCTGGCAGTGGTGCTACCATTGAAAAGAAACACGAGCTTCTTCTGAGACTAAAAATGAATGGGATAATGGGGAAGAAATTGCCAGATTTTTCTCCTGATAGTAGAAATCTTAAATGAAAGTTAGTCATTCTCTTCCAATGGAATCAACAGAAATTAGAGGTGCTTAGAATTCACTCCAAAAATTATCTCCATACAATGCTAAAGTTCATACCAAAGTTTCCAATGTAATCTTGCACTCTGGATGTGAACTAATTGCAATAATGATGCAGAGTTGACCTACAACCTGATGGTATATGTGTCATTGCAACTAAAATGTGGATTTTCAAAAATGGAAGTGGAATCAACAATGGAGGAAGGGGCTGATCAATATTAGGGTCAGAGCATGTGGGAAAGGGATTGTTGCTCTTTCATTCTCTGCTGCAGTCCTGAGGAAAATCTCTTTTTTGCAATTAGCATTTGCTTTGGAGAGAGGGATTAGAAAGGATGTGAAATAAGTTTGCTCCATCTAGAAGTTTTATGGATTTACACAATTTTCATCTTGCAAACATGTGGTTTGGTTGGATGCCGTGGCACAGTGGGTTAAGCCACTGAGCCGCTGGGCTGGTTGATCAAAAGGTCGACAGTTCGATTCCACAGATAGGGTGAGCTCCCGCACTCTCCTGCCAACCTTGCAGTTCAAAAGCATACACATGCAAGTAGATAAAAAGGTACCACTTTGGTGGGAATGGATCAGCGTTCCATGCACCTCGGTGTTTAGTCAGGCTGGCCACATGACCACAGGAAGTGTCTGTGGACAAATGCTGGCTCCCTCGGCTAGGAAAAGGAGATGAGCACCACCCCCTAGAGTCAGACATGACTGGAATTTAATGTCAAAGGGAAACCTTTACCTTTACCTTTAAACATGTGCTTGAGTGGAACTGGCTGTTAGAAATTGCCACATTCCAGAGCATTCTGCAAAGTTCAACAAGTGAACATTTCAAAATGAGCTTAAATACACTTTAATCAATGCACACTTTAATGTGTGCTTTTAAAAATGTGTACATTCATGTGTACCTTATGAAATACAGATTTTCATGCAATTAAAATAATAATTCACAGCATTGTAAGCAAATAATGGAAGGAGTTTGAATTCATTGGAAAGACAAAGACTAACAAAGCCACTGATCCCTAAGAATTAGTGTCTCAAGCCAAAACACTTTTACAGGTGTGTAGGACCTGTCTCCCTTCAGACGTTATTGTAGTACTACTTCCATTATCCTTGACTGTACTGACAAGGGTTGATGAAAGTTGGAGTTCAAAAACATCTAGACAACCATAGTTCATCCACACTTTTTTGTTGATTTCATTCTGTGCCTTCTATGCTCTTCTCACTTCCCAAATTATGTAGATTCTTCTTTTGCTTGCTTATAGCTACAGTGGATTTTTAAATGTCCACATGTATTCAGCAATTCAGTAACTCCTGCAGTATCCATGTAGAATGGCTTACCTTGAGGGTTTAACTTGGAATGACTTTTGGTACTATCAGGTTTTGCAATTTGTAGATAACTCCCTAATCTACACAGAGAGACAGTAGAGCTTTATTAATATATGTAATCTCCTTCGGTCTACATTTCCCTTTTATGCATATAATACCTGAAATGTTCAACCTTTATTTCTCTTTCTCTCTTCTCTCCTTCCTGTGGAAGAACCTTCTTTCTAGTATGGTCTGCACTGTACCAGCTTTGCACAGTCTTCTCTGTGATAATTTCCTGTAGAACTGAACTTGTTACTGAAAGATGCATATTTGCTTTGATGGCAACCCCCAAAGGCTCTGTCTGCTGCATTGAATGTGATCAAAACAGTAGCTATTGTTTTTCTGCAATTCTCCACAACAAGAGAGTCCATGTAATTCTGCCCAATAGTTCTTCCAAGACCAGAGTTCCAGTATTCTTATCATAGACTTGAATGGAAACAACATTGCTTGAATGGAAAGAAGGAACTGCAACTGAAGAATGATCGTTGGGGTGGGATAAAGTAAGGCAAGCAGCATTGCAGCAATAATATGCTATGTTCCGGGTTATTCCTGTAATGGTCCTATTGGAACATGGGCTTTATGGATATTCTGGGAGTAAAGCCTAACTATTTGGGATCCTTCAATCTAGAAAAAATACCAAAAATGGGTATCTCACGAGCTTCAAATATAACTTTGGTAATACCTGATTGCATATTTAATTTCTTCAAAAGTTAGCAAATAATAGAAGTGGGAAAATACCACCCATGCGATATCTATGATATCAAAGGCAGATTAACCATAAATTAGAAATGAAATTTTGAAGGGTTGTATCTTTCTGAACTGGCAGCATTTATCCCCGCAAGAAGAATCAAGTCAAGGTTATTGTTCAAGCAGAGGTATTTCCAGAACAAGTAGTTGTATCCTGATTGTTTTCCAAATGTCCTAATGAAATGATGCTCACACAGCTCCCAGCCATGAAGAGAAATTAACCACTCTGGATTTTTCACATAAGCTATGAGGAGTTGACTGTCTAGCTTCTGAATCATCTGTAGATGTATAGCAAAGCAATGTAATCACATGCTGTGACTTGCGTCAAATGCAGCTTATATAAAATGCCATTTGTATCAACTGCAAATGAGATGGATTATACAGAAAAAACCTTGCTGTGTCAGACTTAAACATTTAATGACCCCTCTTTAGGCTATCCTATCCAATGTTTGTTTTACTCAGAACTACTGAGGAGTGTCTCTGTTCCTGAATTCCTGTCAGTCTAGCTGTGATATCTTAGTGGTTTCGGCTGACACATAAAAATCCACAGAAGTCCAGCAGTAAATTATTGAATGATGGAAAATGCACAGAATTATTATATTAATTATCATATTAAAAACACAATGCATTTTAGTGCTACTTTCTGCTAAGCAATGCTATCAGTTCAAGGAGGTGGGGTTGAGAAAGTGAGGAGTTACAGTTACCTCACGCTCTTGCTCATTTGCTGATAGTACAAGAAAAGTTTTTTATGCTTGAATGTTAAAATTTTCCTTATCTGTGTATTGGCCCAAGAACAATGAAAACCAATTATTAAACCTGAGCAAGCAAGAACATCTGTTCTATGTATGTTCATAATTTGTTCTTAAGCAAATGAAGCTGAGTATTCTGAGTGCCAGTTCATCTTCTCTGGGCCAGTCATGTATTCAGGCCAGCAGCAATCATCATGCAAGCAAGTGGTCTGTTTTTCCCAACTCACCTGCCTGGGAATTCTTAAATGGATATGCCAAGGACTGTACCTGGGACAAGATATTTCTTCTCTTAAATCAGAGCCATGGCACAGAAGATTTAGTCTAATGTGCATGCATTCTGTGCAGTTGTAAAAAAAGCCTGTGCAGTGGAAACTCAGTTTTGTGCAGTTGGGAATATGAATGTTCATCCTTTTTCTCATTTTCCATTAGAAAATATCTGGGAGGTGCTCACTCACTGGAGATGGGGAAGTTGCTTTTATAGCCTGTCATGTCTTCTCCTGGGAGGAACTTGCAGCGTTGCAGAGTTCTCCTCCACTCCATTTTTTATCCTCATAACAACAAGCCTGTGGGGTAGTCCATAACTGACCCAAAGTCACCTGTGGAGCTTCATTGATGAGTTGCACTACCAACTGGATCTCCCAGGTCCCCAGTCCAAAACTCTAACCACTATGCCACACTGACTGTCCAGTGTTGCATTGGATTCTGTGCCCAGCATACCTGTCCAACTTTGCATCAGTTTATGTATACTTTATTGCTGCATCTTTTCATTGGCAGAAAAAAGGCATGGAGTATCCTCAAAATGTATATTCAGCAGAGTGAAAATAGATTATGCAGCCTGCAACTATAAGAAGGTACACCAGCCTCCCCTAACTTGGGCCTCTCAAGATGTGTTGAACTAGAGTTCCCCCATGCACTAGTCACACGCATGTGGAGGGCACCAAGTTGGGGAAGCATGAGCTGCATGAACAGTAGTGACAGGGCGGAGAAAGGTCAAATATTCCTATTCCTCCACTAGAGGGACTTTTCCTATGTGCAGCAGTAACTACTATGTTCGGGATGTGCTTTTCGCATGGAAAAAATGAGTAAGACAGATGAACTGTTGGCTGCTAGCATTCCTTCTCTTTTTAAGTAGAAAGGGAGCACCTGCTTTTAGGTGTATAAACAATGGAAAAACATCTGCAAAAGTACTAAAGATAAAAATTGGATATGTGAGTTAATCTTCTTGACATGATCCTATAAAGTTTTTGTAAGACTGGTGTCACCATTGGGAGTGCCAAAACTGGCTTCAATAAACTGTGTGTGTGTGTGTACGGGGAGTATGTTTCAAATCCAGGCAAACATATTCCCTTATGTCTACACTGTGTCTTTCTTGTCTCTTAAATATTATGCAAGTTTAACAACTGGCTACAGGTAAGAAAGGATCAAGGCTGACAGTAGCAGAACAAGCAGCAGCATGAAGGATAAATCTACATGCACTTTTGCTGTGTCAAAGTCTTCATTTTCATGTTTTCATGCTTGGTGATTCTCCCACATAACCAAGTCTCATTTCCAGCCATGATGGATAACAAACATCCTAACATCATGCTTCAGAAACAGCTCCCAGTGTGCTTTTGGGGACAAAATACTAGGGTGCATACTATGGGAGTAAGAGCTCCAAGAACAAATGGACTGGGAATTTGTGTTTGGATCCTGTCCATTTGTCCCCACTTCCTTTCATTTTCAGCCAAAGAGTTCCTTGAAAAATATCATGCTGGACATGATATTTGATTTGTTATACATCCCATCTGCAAACTGGTAAACATAATGGTTGTCAGAAGGTAACAGCTCAAAACATGTTGGGACATCTTCCTTTTTCTAGGAAAGCTTAACTTCCTACAGCATTATTCAGAAACTGCTCATGTGACTATTTCAGCATATTGCACCTCTTCTCGATGGCAGATGCCATTGCAAGTTCCTGTAGTATATGGTTGCAACTTAAATATGTCCAAAAGTGTTAGTGCAGGATGTAAAATAAGATCTCTGACATACAGATAACTCATGTTACTTGCTTTCTCTTCTATTTTGTTTCCTTTATCCACTTGTCAAAACATAATTAGTGCCCTCATTTGATATAGGAGAGGATTTTCAAGAATATCCTAGGAAAGGGTTCTGCTCTTAAAGGTGACCTAAATAGCATTCTAAATAAGCAAACAGTCTAGAGAATGAGGGATGGAGCTGCAGGTTGGTGTTCCCATCATGCTATTCAAATCAGTTTCCCCATTCCTGCCCATTAATCTTTCCCGCAATGTATGTCTATACATTGTTCCTTCCATCTGTGTAATGCTGCCATTGGACTAGACAAACCCTGCTTCAGGTGTACCTCCCTTCTGATTCCACTCTGCTTCCCATCTTTGATCTTGTGAGCAAAAATGCTCTGCACGATGGGTATGCTGCACTCCCTTTTCATCTGGCCATTGCCAAACACATTGCAAAGAGCTAATTACGCCTAATGCCAATCCCATGAAATGGGGAAGAGGTTGCATCATCATCATCATCATCATCAACCTCCTCACTGGCAGCCATGTGAGTCCTTCCACCTTGAATCAGGACACACCAGCTGGGCAATGGGCAGCCAGTCCCATTGAGAGACATGTTATGCTTCTCTGTAGTGACATAGGTTTTGGGTGGGGAAATCCTCGCCACAATTCTCTGGGCAACTGTCTCATTAGCTGCCACCCAACCAGGTTTAGGAGCTGTTGTGTCTCCAGGCCTGTCCCAGGAACAAAATAAACATTATCTGGGAGTTTCCCTGGTTCCTTTTAAGTAGCACAGCCCCAGAGCAAGACCAATGTACTATTCCAGTTGGGAAAAAAAGTTATTGCTCTCTTGGCATTCATGCCAACATTCCAGCTCAGAAGCTGGGCGTTGGCTTGTATTATTGCAAACCCAGCCTTGTTCACCTTCACCTCCCCACATCTTTCAGTCTGTCACTCCCTTGTCTCGGGAGACTAATGTGGAGAACGTTCTGAGAAAAAAGCACCTGTCTGGGTTAAAAAGAGTGTTGCTTCTCTATTTCTTAGCAATCTAGCGATCATATTCCATACATTTTCCATGCACATGGACAAGAATCCCCCCATTGGTTCTATTTCCAAGAAGAGGGCTGCCTATGTTCAGATTTCACCTACACCCTCCTGGATTGTTGAAAGGTGCCAATGGCCTATCTCCCCAGCTGCACATCTGTGTATATGTTAGACTGCACACATCCCTAATGTCCAAATCCTGCCCTTGAATTCATGTCTAATCCCAAGGGGCAATGCCTGTTTGGAAGATACATCTCATCCATCGATATCCTTCCTTGGTTCTGCAGGATTTAAAACTGAGGGTCACTCCAGTGAATATGTGTTGTCTGTTCATGCAAGCAGACTTCACTTGCTTAGGCTGTCCCAAGATGTTGCCTAGAATACTGGGGGGCCAGGAAGAGAATGGGGGGGGGGGAAGGTGGAGAAAAGCAAAGAAATAAAACAACTCTTTATTTCCTTGTCACCTTCCTGACAAAATTATCTCTCCAAATATAGTATTTGTATTTCAAAGTAAACTTCCATTGATACAAATTGGGAGGTTTTGCAACAAAAAACTGTAATGTGTGTGTATAAATAAAAGAGGGGCAGAAGACAGTTTCTCACACTGCAAGCTTCAACAAAAACTAAACTAAACTAAACCTAAAACAAGCAAACAAAGGACATAGTAAATGAGGGAGGGGGCCTATTTGCAATGCCTCCTGCTTACCCATTTTAGTGAACATCTCTGAGTTTTATTTGATGGATGTCACAATTTGCTCATCTCTTTTCTGAGCAAAGAAGCCTCACCTACTTTAAGCTTGCTGGATTATTTTAGTATGCTCTTTCAGCACCTTTTCTACTAACATAACCAGTGACTGCTCTCCTTGTGATTGACCTACAATCTGCACCTCAGAATTATCTATACCAAAGGTCTCCGTGATCCTGATATCTCTATTTTAACTGAGATCATGGTAAAATTGAGCCAAGTGTTACATCAAGTCCTATGTTGTTTTATATCCAGAGACAGCAGAACAGTAAGAGATGATGGAATAAAGGTACAGTCCCAAAGCTTACTTGCACCAGGCAAAAGGGTGTGTATTTGGTAAAGCACTTAGAGCAGGCAATTAATAGATCACCATCAGGCAAAGGGAGGGGAGAGGAAAGAGAAGCTGTAATATTTGAAATTGGTTGACTCAGAAAGGGCTTTATTTATTTATTTAAAACTTTTATATGTCATCACCACATGCCTTGGCATCTTGGGACGGCTCACAAATGTACAATTAAAAACAATAAAACAATACTACTAGATGCTTCTGAGACTATTCTTGATATTATATTGTTTAATGAAATATTTTTGTTATTTACCTGATTTTCAAGTGAGCAATTCGTGCCTGCACCCTCAATGTGTGGTAGCTGAAAAATGATGGGAATAAGAGTCCATCTCACACTACTTTGCACTGGAGTTTTAATGTGAACAAAACTATTATCTTCTACAGATGGAGAATGAAAACCTTGTCTTGCTTCCTCCTATACTGAGTACCTATCATCTTCAGGTGTCCAGTGTCAGCCAAAGGATCTAAGCTGTACTTCTCCTGTGTAGCAGCTTAAAATGCGTGCCTGCATCAGAACTGCTCTTCTGTGCCTCCGGCTCTGTCATATGCCTTTGTAAGGAGAGAGGAGAGCAGATATTCCTTGCAGGTTGGTTCAGTGGTCCAAAGACACCACCATCCCTAACATGGTGTTCTTCCTTAATTCCTGGTAAAGGGGTGTGAGTTCCAAGAAAAGCAACATGTTCCAGGCATGTTGCAATGTCCTCGGAGATTACATAATTGCAGTATCTGCTTAAAGAGGCTGTGAACCTCAATAACATAAATAGGGTGGTAACATAAGAGCAAGATTCTACTAGTTGTATGATACTACCACTAGCTACTAGTTGCATCCTAAGCTTTGTAGGTAAAGTACTTGAGAGGACTGTAGTTTCCTACTATAAAAGGGAATATTTATTAAAATATTTGCTGGCTGAAGTTCAAGTCATTTCAGGGTTCTAGTTTAGAAGAGGCAGTGATCATAACATTTAAGCAGGATTGTTCTCCTTTCTCCAAATTTTAGAAGCTAAATGTCAGCATATATAGCTCTTTAAAAAAAAAAAAAAAAAAAAAACAGAACTTGCTCCAAGTAGCAATAATTATGGCTTCTGGTCTTCTATGAGCTTGGACCAAGGAATGTGTCTTTTCTTAATTTACAGTTTACTGAAAAAGGGAAATAATTTAACTGACATTTTGGAGCTGTGCAGGTTTACAATAAATAAAGTTAGGCTGGAACATCCAGTATCAGAACCAAACAATAAGCATTGTAAAAACAGTGCTATTTTCCTTGCTGATTGTTTTTTTTCACATAAAACAACCATCTTTAGTTCTGTGATTTTTCCTTCCCTTTTTCAACATCATTTCCTCCTCTTTCCTGTTTCAATTACTGGTAGGGAACATACTGTAGCCAGATCTTTTTGGAATGTAGGGAGCATTGAAGTTCAGTAACATCTGGACAGCCCATGTTCTCTATGCCTGTGTTATGTTAATCATATTATACAATTTTATATTAGGAATCCTCATGTTCGTAACCATACTTCCTGCTGTTCTGATATGGTAGGATGTAGACTAAGAGTCACACAATACAAATTATAAATTGGAAACCAAAAAGTATTTTTTAGTTATTATCTGAAATATAACCTTTCATTAAACACTGAGAAAATACTAAAACTTGCAAGAAAACAAAAGCAACAACTATTCCAGTTTGGAAGACTTAGTAAAATAAAGATGCCTTTGGCATGGCACAAAAGATTCCATGCTGATGCCATGGCAGATTATCTGTAGGTGGCTCTGATTTCAGTCATTGTTGAACACGTGTGAAATCAGTGTAAAATGGAACTGTGATTTGGTGAGTAAGGCACAGGCCACAAAGCTGATATGCAGCTGGTCTGCACAGGGGCAAAACTTTCCTGCATCAATTTTCTTCCCCTAACAAACTCACAGGGTTGTTCCAAGATATTTTGCTGCCCTGTGGTGCAGGGCAGTATGGTACCTCCCCCTCGGTTCACATATTTAATTTTATTTCTAAAATACAGCTACAAAAACATAAGAAGTTGAACATACAATTAAAGTAATTCTTACAATAAAGGGCCCACTCCTCCACCAAGACCAATCATACACAGTGTAAATCAAAGAGAAAGAAAAACTTATTCAAACATTCAGGACATTCCCCACTTCCAAAACTTAAAGGTTTCTTTTGAAGGCTTGACTCATTTCCCCTTTTTCAAAACATGCTCAACAAACACGCCCCAAATATCCTTAAACTTATTTTTCTTTGTATGACCTTATCTCACTTTAATCTCCCATGTTAATTTGTTAGCTGGAATAGCTATATTCCAAATTCTCTTCACCAGTCAGACAATTGGTAATCATATTTTACTTTCCAATTCTTAGCTATAATTAATCTTGTTGTAGTTATTAAATTTATTATTAATTCTTTACTATTCCAGTTCCATTGTTCACAGGATGACTGGACTGGCAGTTGAATTTTACTGGTGAAGGGATAGCCAGAAGGTGACCGCTGCTGCCCTTTCGTATCTGCTGCCTGAAGGTGTTGTCTCACTCTGCCTAATGGTAGGGCTGGCCCTCTAAATTCATGACAAATTGGATGGGTGAATAAACATTGCATAGCAAGTTATAGCAGCCACTCCTCCATCTGACTAATGTTCTTGTATCAAGTTTCTTGGTATGGCAGCCAGTTGCTTTTGCTGATATTGACTCCTTGGAACAGAAAACAATGCCAACAATGAGGCCTAATTAATAGACAGCAGATCTCAGAACATGGGGCAGAACATAACATGTGGCAAGCACAGAGGCGGCAATGTCTAGGTAGCCACTTCCATACACTGCTAATAATATCTAAAGTCACAGCCATGTTCTTGGTAGGGCAGTATTGCTTAATTGTAGCAGCGGAGGACAAACTGTCTTTGCTTCAAGAACAAAGTGCTGAAGGCAAGGAAGTTAGGAGATTCCTATACATCTACATCATCTAGGAAAATAACAGACCTGAACACCTGGGTTCCAGCAAATGAACAAGATTTTGGATTCCCAGGAGAACAGGAAATAGTCTCACTGCAGGAATTCTACTTGGCTACAGATACTCGTCACTCTGTCAGATTATGTAACTTTGCAAGATACAACCAGACATGCTGGCACTTTCACACTAACACAGAAACAGAGTTCTAACAAAAGGGGAAAGCAATTCCCTAAAAGGGGGATCATTCCTGCAACTAAGATGCAGCATAAATCTAAAATATCAGTACTACAACTTCCAGATGCAAGCATCTCTAGAAGTTGGTCAGACATTTCTAGAATCCATAATCAGTAGCAGAAGAGGACTATAAACTGTATGTAGTCCTTTAGGAATAAATCATGCTAGGCCAAGCTTCTTGCACTGTTTTTATATAGTCAGTAGTCTAGTAGATCATGGGAGCATGATAGAATATCTGACCTTAGCAAGGCATTTGAAAAGAGTACTCATGACATCCTAGTTCACAAGATGGCAAAAGGTGAGTTGGATACTACCCTTGTTAGGAGGAGCAACAGCTAGTTGAGCAACTGTATTCAACAAGTGCTCATTATCAGTTGGGTGTCAATATGGAGGAAAGCCTTCAGTGGAGAGTCATGTGGCTTTGCCCAAAGTCCTGTGCTGTTCATTTTTTATGGATGACCTGCATGCAGGCATATAGTACAGGTGATACTTATCAGTTTTTTGGATCACACAAACTAGGAGGGATGGTCATCATAGAAACTAGAATCTGAATGAAAAGATTTCTTGACAGACTGGAATGCTAGGCCTAAACTGAGATAGATGTGAAGTTTTACATTTCTCTCTCTCTCTCTCTCTCCCCCTCCATGTGTGCATGTGTGTGTGTGTATCTCAAAAGCATGAGTATAGGATGTGGTACATATAGTTTGGCAGCATGTCTTACTGGATCACAAACTGAATATGAGCTAGTAGTGCAGTACATCTCCCCAAAAGCAAATACATACTTAAGCTGTATTAACAGATGTTCAAATCACAGGAAATTATAGTTCTACTCTAATTTGCGCTAGTCAGGTCAGAGTTACTGTACTTTGTCCAATTTGAACATATTTTGAAAAAACACATTGAGAAGCTAAAGAGTCTCCATAGAAGAGTGACAGTGATGATGAAAGGAGCAGAAATCATGTCCTATGAGGAACATATTGCATAAAAATTAAAAACAAATAGTTGGGCCTGCTTTCCTATAATAACATGGCTAACTAGAATCCAGTGGAAAGTTCTCCTGAGCAAAGCTACACCAAAATGAAAGGGAAAGTGTTCAAAAGTACAGGCACTTCAGTGGGGTTTGCATAGGAGTTTCCTGAAAGTTGTGCAAATAGGGCAGATATATCAGTTTCCTACTCTGTTGCCCATAAGGACACCAAATCTCTCCATGAGTAAGTCTTACTTCATGGCTCAGTGCCTTATGTCCATCATCTTTTGCCAATGCATGAAAATGCCATATAAATAAATTATGACTAACACATACAAATTAGAAGTGGTTGCATGGTGCTGAAGAAGTTATCATCCCACCAAGGAGATTTGCTTGCGTCTTATCCCCAGCTAAGATGCTTAGGTTTGTGGAAATTGCTGGTACCATGGAAACACAGTTGGTGTATACTCCCTTACAGTGACGTTGAAGGACAGGCTTGGAAAGGCCTTCAGAAGGATGCTGGCATATTGCACTTAGTGTGAAGATGTATGCTAAGTATGCACAGAAGTGGGTTTTGAGGGACTGTGTAAGCCTTTTTCCCTACTCAGAGCACCCCTGCTATTTGGCCTACGTGTGCTTGGTTGAAGGATACATGAACAATTACTGGCTCCATCTGGGAAAGTGCAGTTCCTGCATGCCTCCAAATTCTCAGATTGGACAAGGGTGTTAGGTTCATTTGCCTAGGCCAGTGGTGGCGAACCCATGGCACGCGTGCCACAGCAGGCACACAGAGCCCTCTCTGTCGGCATGCCAGCCAAGCCCCAGCATTGCCCCAGCAGCCGAGCATCGGATAACAGCGCACATACGGGCCATGTGCATGCTCGGAAAGGAGTAGCAGCACCAGACGATGACGTCACAAGTCGTGACTCATTAGCCACGACTCGTCCAAGTTTCACATGGCCAGTCAGTGCACTGCCAAGGAGGTGTGTGTGTGTGTGTGTGTGTGTGTGTGTGTGTGTGTATTTGCTTGGACTGGCTGTGAGTTGTTTTTTCTAAACTAAAACCTTAGTTTTCAGGTTTTATTGTAGTGTTGGCACTTTGCAATAAATAACTGCATTTTGGGTTGCAGTTTTGGGTACTCAGTCTCTAAAAGGTTCACCATCACTGGGTTAGGGTCAGAAAAATGAGGTGTCCTGGCATGATTTTGATGGTTGGAATGTGTTTAGAATGGGCAGAAATGATGAGTGGTGCAGAAAAAGCTACTCAAGGAAGGCTTTTTCAAAATTGTCCTCTTTTCAAAGGTATTTTAGCCCTATATTAGGGTTAGGGGAGTGCAGCAGGGTAGGGTTAGGCCAGTGGTGGTGAACCTATGGCACGCATTCCACAGCGGGCATGCAGGGCCCTCTTTGTCAGCATGCAAGCCAAGTCACCCCAGCATCGCCCCAGCAGCCAAGCATCGGTTGTCTGCCTCTTTATTTCTGAGTGAGGTCATAACATCCCATTTGAACTAACATGGGAGTTACAGTTTGATTGCTGACATGTCCAAAATTAGGGATAGAGGAATCTGTTGATTTTGGTTTCTCCCCATGTCTAATGTTTCCAGTTATAAGTTCAATTCATGTTGAACACTGAGGTTGCAAAAAAGGAGAGAGAAAATATTGCAAAATCCATGTATATTCCTATGCATTTTCCTGATACATGTATTTTATATGCTGTGTTGACTAATTTATATTCATTAACAATTATTTTTAACAATACAGTTATTTTTACAAATATATGCAATTTTGTGTACCCTTTCTCCTAGGAAAAATATTCTTGTAGACATGTTGATAGAATTCCATCGCAAAAATTTGGGAATGGGCACATTTCAAAGGATATTTGAGTTTAGTATAGCATGAAATTGCTAAGTTTGGATTAAAATTTGATTTGAATGACTCTCCCCCATCCTTAAGCCAAATGTCTTTGTTGTTTGAACATTGTTGAGGAAGAATGTGGTGTTTCTCAGCCTAGCCTACTTCACTCGATAAAATTAAAAGGGGAACTTTGAAAGACTCTTTGGGTTTCCTACAAGGAAAGGCAGGATAAACATGCAGTCTAATAATAAGCATCATCATCCAAGCCAGCGTAAATGCTAAGTGATCATGAGAAGAGTGAGAATGGGTGGAAGTAGCAGCTGCACAGTGTAGGACAACTTTTGTGCTTGATAGTGGCCGGGCAGAGAACCTTCTCCACATCATGTCTGAAGCTGGAAGAGCTATAGATGTGATGGAAGCATTTTGCTGTGCATGGATAACCTCATGCATATATAGAGTAGAAGACGAATAGTTGTGGATATTAGGGAGGGGCTTGTAACATAATAATAATTTTCACTTTAGCTTTCCCAGCCCTGAAAATAACAAAGAGATGCATGTTCTCAAAGTGTTAAGCAGGGAGTTTATTTGCTCTCAGAAAGGCAGGGTAAGCTAGTAATAAAAACAGTGTACTTTCCCCTTTGCGTACTTCAGTGCTGTTTTGGCTGGCAGGAAGTAAATCCTTGTTGAAATTGTTTTATTAGTTTCTCTACATGTTCTGGGAAGAAAAGCAAAGCCAGATTAGACTTGTACTCCCCATAGACAGTAGTAGCATGGGGCAGAAATTGCATGCAAGGTTGGGAAAAGAATAGGACCATGTGTATAAACCACTTTACAGTGGTTAGAGTGCTGAACTGAGACATAGCAGCTCACTCATGGGAGAATCACTGATTCTCTGCTTGGTCTAGCCCACAGGGTTGTTCCTGTCAAGTTGAAATATATGCTACCTAGGACTCCGTAGAAGAAAAAGGGAGATATAAATGCAAGATAGCCATAAGTGGTAAAGCAAGAAAAACCATAATACACGGTGGTAAAGCAAGAAAAAAGAAGCTAGAAAATATTTTAAATCCAAACATCTGGATTTCAAGATGTGATACTCTGATCTGAAAGCAGGATTGAACTTTTCCCCTGATGTGCTAATTGTTGCATTGCAATGGTTTTGTACATGAGGAATAATGTAAACTGGCAACAAACTGTTGTTTCTTATCATGGTTTCTAAAGCTCCAACTTAGCAAGCACGAGAAAAAACACGACTGAGTTTGGACAACACATGCACCCAAAATGGTAACAGTCCACCATGGCTTGCTGCATTGCTGCATCTGAACACAGCCTACGTCTGGTTCAAGACATTTCTGTTACAACATGACTCCACCCGTATAATCCAGTAGACAAGGGACCTGTATGGAGATTCTTTTTGAGCCTTTAGATCTGGAATCCTGAGCTGGACTTTTGTAAGGGTTCAAGGATGGTAAGTGTTAGCAACATGTCCTTCCCATTGTTATTAACCTCAGCTATTGGTTCAAAGCACCCCTTTTGGGGGCTAAGTGTCCTTTGTTCCCCAAAGTTTCCAAATGTGTGCTGTACATTTTCTAGAAATGGGGCCATACCACGCACCTCATGGATAAGATGTGTGTTTGCTAGCATGGACTGATCTATCACTGAGGAGTACCACGATTAGCTGCAGGGTGACTTGGACTCACTTTTTCCTTTCTGGCTGGAGGCATGATGGGAACAGATGAGGACATGGACAGTTGATGCATTTTAGTGAGGGCCACACCTTTACACCACCTATTTTCCAGGAATAATTTTATGGGTTGGGTCAATCCTGGATCTAGGCTTTAGAGACCTTCACCAGGACACTCTCCATGGCTCCCTCCCCCAGCGAGCCTACCTTCTCACCTCCAGCTACTATTGCTACCCGTCCTCTTTCTCACCATTGCTACCAGTAGCTCTCTTGACAAGCAGAGAGCCAGGGAGCAGGTAAGCAAGGGCATCTGCAGCTCCTTCTCATCTCAGCCACTGTCTAGGCCAGAATGAGAGACAGGTGAATGTGCAGGTTGCAGTGGTGAAGAGGAGGAGCCACTCCAGGTGCTCTTGCCAAGGGAACCTTGCTGAGGTGTGGGCCCTCAGCAGGTGCCCCATCATGTCTGCTCTTGCGACAGCCCTGGGCAGGGTTGACCGCTGAGCAAGGATGCTGACTAGGCTTTGCTTCTCCCATGACACACCAACTCTGTCTATTTTCATCCCATATACCAGCAGTATATTGGTATCAGCACAGAGGCACAGTACTGACGTGCTTCAGCTCTATCGGTGCAAAGAAACTTAATATTGATCTTTTTCTCACCCAGTTGGTGAAAGGCAAGTATAAGATTATGCTGCAAATATGTTTAAATATCAGCTCAATTTCATTACATCAAGTATTGCTTCAAGACAATTTTCATGATTCATAGCATCACTCTTCATGGTGTGTCAAGTGTTCGTGTATTAACATGCTGCTGAAAAGGAAATCCTCACACATTTTGAAAATAAAATTGGCAACTGTAAAGTAAATAATTTTCATTCAGTTTCATACTGTTGAAATAATTTAGCAGGCAGTCTTCTCACAATAAAATACATGGATCTAAACGTTTATAAAAATAAAATATATGCTGCATTAATCTTAGCTGTATTAGCCGCATTGTGGAAACTGAAGTTGTCTCTTTCAGTGTCAAGATGCCTGATAAATTTTCAATGTTCTTATAATTTGAAAAATAATAATCAACAGGGGTCAGTGCAAGTGCATAAGAGGATATGGAGGCAAGACTCTGGGAATGTAGTCCTGTCCACTTCTTACAGTCACACAGTGCTTGACAAAAACTAAGCTCAGAACAAAGCAGATACTTAGAAGCTAAGGCACTATCATATACAGAGTTAAACAATCAATGCCTTAATGCTGTGTTGGCAGTTTTCCATATTTCCCACTTTGAATAATGAATCTGGAGCAGGAGCAAAAGATAGAAACATAGAAACAGAGTGAATCAGAAGGGGCCTCCCGGGCCATCTCATCTGACCTCCAGCACCAGCTGGCTTCACTCATGACATGCCCACCATGTGGACGTCCAGCTTATCCTTGAACACCCACACCGATGGGGCCTCAGCGAACGCTCGTGGAAGCCTATTCCACACCCTCGGGGTCCTGACTGTCAGGAAGTGCTTCCTGGCATCCAAATGGAACCTTGGCTCCCTGAGCTTTGCTCTGTTGGAGCACGTCCTGCCTTCCTTTGCAGGGGAGAACAGGTCTCTGCCCATCTCCATGTGACATCCCCTCACATACCTGTATGTCGCCAACATATCCCCTCTGAGTTTCCTCTTCTCCAGGCTGAAGAGACCCAGTTCCCTCAGTCTCGCTTCATATGGCATCCCCTGCAAACTGGTCACCAGCCTTGTGGCCCTACGCTGCACTGACTCCAACCTGGCTATATCCTTTCTGTAATGAGGGGCCCAAAACTGAACACAATACTCCAGTTGCGGGTGCACCAGAGTCATGTAAAGTGGTAGTAATACCTCTCTTGATCTAGAAGCTGCACTTCTGGCTATGCAACCAAGGGTGGCATTCACCCTCTTGACCACCGCATCACACTGCTGACTCATGTTTAGCCTGCAGTCAACCAGCACCCCAAGGTCCCTTTCACAAGTGCTGCTCTCCAGCCACTTGTCACCTAACCTGTACTTATGACAGCTATTCCTATGCCCCAAGTGCAAGACCTTGCACTTATCCACATTGAACGCCATCCTGTTGTCTCCTGCCTACTTCCATAGTCTGTCCAGATCCTTTTGGATCTGGAGTACCTGTTCCTCAGTTGTGGCCACTGCTCCAGTTTTAGTGTCGTCTGCAAATTTGATCAGCAGACTGTTCACCCCTTCTTCCATGTCGTTAATGAAAAGATTAAACAGGGTCGGCGCCAGGACAGAGCCCTGGGGGACCCCGCTTGTCACTGGCCGCCATCCCGATGATTCCCAGCCAATGGTTACCTTCTGCTTTCGGTCAGTCAACCATGCCCTAATCCACCGGACAGTGCTTTGGTATATCCCAAAACTCCTCAGTTTCTCCACCAGGATATCATGGGGCACTTTGTCAAAGGCCTTGCTGAAATCCAGGTAAACTATATCCACTGCATCCCCTCCATCTAGCCATCTTGAAACCTTGTCATAGAATTCCACAAGGTTTGTCTGGCAGCACCTGTTTTTGCGGAAGTCGTGTTGTGTGGCTGTCAGCCTCCCTTCCCTATCTAGCATCACTAGATCTCTCTCTATTATGAGCCTTTCCATTGTTTTTCCTACAATGGACGTAAGGCTAACAGGTCTGCAATTCCCCATGTCCCTTCTACTACCCTTTTTGAAAATTGGGACCACTGATGCCACCCTCCAGTCCTCTGGAACTTCACCCGTTCTCCACGAGGCCTCAAAAATGGAGGCCAGCGGGCGTGAGAGAACCCCTGCCAACTCTCTAAGTACTGTCGGGTGTAACCTGTCAGGGCCTGGAGCCTTTGTAATGTCCAATGCCCTGAGGAGCCCCTTGACTTCAAGGGGGGTGACTCTAATCTGTGCCCCTAAGTCCCCAGCCTCATCTAATCTATGCGGATATCCCCCGTTCTGCTTTGGGGAGAACACAGAGGCAAAATAGTCATTTAGCATCTGTGCCTGTTCCCTCCTATCAGTCACTGGATCTCCTTCCTTCTTATTTAGTGGTCCCACCATAGTCTCCCCTTCCTCTTCCTATTTACATGCTGAAAGAAGCCCTTTTTGTTGCTCTTGATATTCTTGGCAAGTCTCAGCTCGTACTCAGCCTTAGCCTTGCGAAGAATCCTTCTGCAACGGGCATCCTCCTCCCGGTATACCCTTTTGTCTATTTCAGACAACCCAACAAACCATGGCTATTTGTTTGTTTGTATCATTGCTAATAAGTTGTGTTGTCTGAACCTAGTCATGATATTTCACGGTTGTATGTTTGCTCTTTGGAAACAGAAAAAATGGTTTGTTCCACAGTTTCTCTGTATCACAGTAGTTTGTTGTGTTTTCTGAACCAAGAGTTATTTTTGTAATTGTCATGGTATACAGCTATCACAGAGTCCTTTGGAAAGAGTGGCAACTGTAGGACCCACTACAGCTAAGCAGCTATTCTCTTTGTGTGGACCAGTGAGGAAGAGGCAGGAGGCGTAGGTGAGGAATGGTGCACCTTGGGATTGAATCTCAAGCAAGTTGGCTGATTGGATGCATGCCAACAGTTGGAGGACTGAGCAGGGTCGATGGAAATAATGATAAAGCAGAAACCACTTCATTGGCTGTCTACCTGATTATGGTTAAAAAAGAAGAGCCATGGTGACCTCACAGGATGCTTGTATCATTGTATGAACTCCCCGCTTCTTAAAAAAAAAAGGGAAAAAAAAGAAGCTTCTTTTCTTTTTTGCACTTATGCAGAACTAAGGTGGGAAATGCCAGTTTTTTTTTTTTAAGGGCCATTTCCCTAGGCCCATCTCCTTTCCATCTCCTCCTATGACCATATTTGTGTGTGACACAAGTTAACACTATCAACACAGTGGAAATGTATTCATTAGTATGTGTTCCTAGAGTGGTAAATCCATTTTGCATCAATACCATGATAGCGAAGTAGCTCTAATGTAGATTCCACCTTTAGTTTTCTTGCATCAAATAGTTTCAGGTTTCTAGCCACAATTACCAAATGAATTGGTTCAGTAGTATTACGTCTTGCATAAGTTCACTTGAATAATCATTTATTTCCATAGTTTAAATGTTTGCTTTAGTAACGACCATAACAGGAGACAATAAAAGTGCTCACTTAACTGCCAGGGCAGGGTTTACATTCAGAAGGATGGTGCCTGTGGGATGCAAAGTGAAAACTCTAGATTGACTCTGATATAATATTGCTTCTCTACACTGGCTGAATACCTGCATCAAGCTTTGAGGTGAAGGTCAGAAAAGATTAGTGAACTTGAATAGTTAGTTTATGGAACAAAGCCATTTCTCATGTGCAGCAGAGAGTCTTTTGGCACCTTAAAAACTAAGACATTTATTCTGGCATAAGTTGTTATGGACACTGGGGAGAAATTTAAATTGATGCATGATACAATAGTCGCCCGAAATTCGCGGGGGTTATGTTCCTAAAGCACGTGCAAATTGTGAAAAACCGCAAATTTGGTGCCGAGGATGGGCGCCGGCCACCAAGGCAGTGCGGGTGGGAGGTGCCGGCCGGGCAGGGCTGGGGGGCGGGCGGGCGCGCGCGCACAGAGATCGTTTTCTCTGAGTGAGTCCAAACTCGGAGGGAACGATCTCCTTGCGAGTAAGCTGGCGCATGGTGAGGCGCCGGCTTCTTTGCAAGCAGATTGGCTTGGACTCGCTCCGAGAAAAATCCCGTGAAAGCCTGAAGCTGCGAATGCTGAACTGCGACTTCACGGGGGTATAATGTGTAGAGAAAGTGGAGAAGGAGACATTTTCCTGGCTCTCCCAAAGCACTAGAACCCGGCGTCATCCCATGAAGCTGACTGGGAGTTTTAGGTCTTCTGCAAACAACTATTTATTTATTTATTGCATTTGTATGGCTTATGGGAAGTGGTGATGGCCACTTGGACAGCTTCAGAAGGACAAATTCATGGAGCAGGAGGTACTAGATGGGCTGGCTATGTGTTCCCTCCTTTGCCAGAGGTGGCACGCCTGCATTCACCACTCGGGTATACGCAGATCTTGTATCTGTGCTTCTTGTGGAATCCTGTGTTCAAGCTCATTTCCACTGTGTGAGCAGAGTGCTGAACTGGACAGACCTCTGGACTGATCCAACATGGCTTTTCTGATGGTGTTATGGTCCCAATAGTTGCCAGGATTTTGCAAAGTTTTTTTCCCATTATAAAAGGTTGAAATACTTCTTGTTGTTATTATTTTTCATTTCATTCCCAATAGCCAAAGGTTTCTCCCATTGCAGAGCAGGAGAAGCAGTGGGAGATACAGAGTGGGAGACCCTTTGCCTCCTTACTCCCCTTGCTCAACATTCTTGCAAGATGGTGATCTGATTATGATTTCTCAGGGGAGGAGGAAAGAGGCTGCGGCAGGATACTTTGGTTCTTGGCTTCAGGATACTTTGTTCCTTGGCTACCCCAGTCTCCTCCTCTCCCTGTCCCCTGAAACACTTTCCTGACCTCAGAGAGCAATTGGCCATTCTTTCCACACCAGCTGCAAGGGAGCTAGCTCGGATTCCCAACTCCAAAGTCAAGGGACTTCAGAGCTGAACATCCAACCTCCTCCAGACTACCGCCATAGGAACATTCCCATTCTAGTTTCGGACACACACTGTACTTAAAAGTGCAGCTACCATACTATATGCAGGAAAAATGCAGTGTTCTTGGTGATATAAAAATGTGGGTTTGAATTCTGGAAAATTCTACCATGGCCAAAACATGGATGGAATACTGAAGGAAGAACAACAGAGATACAGTATTGAAGAAAGTCTCATGATATGGTAGGTTTATGCTATGGCAGTTATGCTATGACAATATTAACCAGAGAGCAACTAGGAAGTGCTCTCTCCTCAGCCACAGACACTTCCAGTATTGGACTGGAGTACTGCCCAGCCATCTGTGTTCTTATTTTGAATTGCTTACATAAGCACAACTTGCACTTGAAGTTGTTGTAAGCTTCCCCGCAAGCTGCACAACAACACCCTAGATGTGTTATTGCATAATTCTGTCACACCTGTTGCGGTGTCCGTATGCCAAGTTGTGTCGTATGATCATCTGTTGCTAAACACAAACATTATTTGCTTGCCCTGAGATCCCAGCCTCACTGCTGGGAGGAGTGTGCCATAAAGCCAAATTAAATCAAAGCCTTTGCTAAACATTAGAATATTTGCTTTTCCAGGGCTCCCACCTTCACCACTGGAAGGAAGGTTTCATAAAGCCAATTAATTCATTGATTATGTTGGAGCGTACCATGTTAGTCTCTAATCAGAAGGTGAGTAAATAAGTATACATCAACAAAAAACAGAGGTAGAGAAAACTTCTTTGAAATCCTCCTAAACTCAGTCATTGATATATCTTCCATACCCATAAAGGGGATAGCCATAATAGCACATAGAAGACTTTGTCACCAGTCTGGGATGTGATATCATAGATGTCTGCCTTTCTGTTCCCCATATGACTAATAGAGGGGTGAAGAAACAATATCCAGATTTCTTATTCATGATAAGAAAGCATCTTATTCATGCTATTCATTCATTAAAGCATGACAAAATTGAAAAAGCATCCTCAAATATACACAGGGATTGAGATGGATATAGAAACTGAGGTGTGCATGGAAAGAAACATACTGCAGACCTCAAATCAGTTGTTCTTGTTTGCAGCATTAGCATCAAAACATCAGAAAATATGAATGGGGGGATGAGGAAAGGATAAACTCTCGTGGGGGAATGGTAGGAGAAAAAATGGAACATGCTGAGCCAGAGAGATATATGTAGTCTTTCCTAGACAGAAACAGCTTGACTGCAATGGTAGGGGCAGTAGTGGATTACCGCAATACAGTCTGTATGGGGCTACCCATATGGCTGGTCCAGGAATTGGAGCTAGTGCAGAATGCAGCAACTCATCTGTTATCAGGAACTTTCCCCTTTCAGCATACACAAAAAAAAAAAGTTCCTCTTTGCCGAGGAACTGCACAGGCTGCCTCTTTGCGGCTAGGTTTAAGGTTTTAGTACTAGTGTACAATAGCACAAAGGCACCCGTCATCAAATAAATGATTCTGGCACATAAGTTGTGTATCCCACACAAGGCACTGGCCTTGTCTAGTAAAAAGAAAAATAAGTTAGATAATGGACAGACTGAGTTCTTGGTCATATTCAACTTGAATATAGATACTAGGAATAGTTGGCTACTTACATGCCTTGGTTGACTAACAGCAGAACCCTAAACATGTTTTCTTGGAAGTAAGTCCCATTGTTGTTCCGTGGTGCTTATAGCCTTCAAATTGTTTTTAGGATTGCAGCCTAAATAAGCATTAAGCACAGATGATTGGAAGGAACCAGCCACTATCCATTCGCAAATTAACTTCCCACTGTTCTGCCAGACCAAATTAATCTATATAATGTAGACTGGATAATTAAAGAAAACACAATAAAGACTCTTCTGGCTCCTTCAAGGCTAACAATCGATTGTGGCATAGACATTCTTGGACCAGAATGAAGAACTCACTTAGTCAAGTGCAGGAAATATTGTTCTCAGCTGGCACAAACAAACACATACTGGTTTAGACCATTAAAGAACGGAAGGTGTGTTATTACAGAGTATGGCCAGAGGCCCAACAGTGCAAGAGAAAGGAGCACACACAAATACTGTAGTCTGCACTCCAATGTAGTACACCAACCTTCAGTATTCCTGAGGCTTTGGCTTCACTTTGGAGTCACATTGCCCTCTGTCATTGTGTGTGTAAAATCTTCCAACTAACAAACTCAGCTCTGCCCACCTGCCCCACATCTATAAGCCTTTAAGGTGTGCTTGCACTCTTTTGCACCAACCAGCTTCATAGACCATAGTGCATCATGAAAAGCTGGCAAGAGCAAATACGACCGTGTATGATCCTCAGGATCCTCAGGATCGAGACATTTGTGCCTTCAGGCACAAATCTAGCCACCTGTACCCATATACATCATGCAGAGAAGGATAATACGTGTCAGTTTTGCCCATAGTGTTCTACTGAATAAGCATTTGGCCAAATCATGCCTTGGGGAGTGAGTCAGTACCACTACATTTTACAATTTACAATGGCAACGGGTCTCTCCCTGTCATAAAATTAGTGGTGCTGTGGCTCCCCACAATCTCATCTAATACATTTCATTTTGCTTGTTCTCTTTGGCAGAGTTCAGTAAGAAGCAATGTTTGTTTGCCTGCCTGCCTGCCTGCCTGCTTTCTTGCTTGCTTGTCTGCCTGCCTGCCTGCCTGCCTGCCAGCCAGCCAGCCTTCCCGCCCGCCTGCTTCTCTCCTTCCCAAGAGCCATCATCCTGCAGAGGAGTTGCTGAGGCAAATGGGGCATAACATTTGTGGACCACTGCCAAACCAATGCATATCTTGTGAAAATGCCTGTAAAGCTAGTTTCTTTTCTTGCCTTGATCTTGAAATACATGTTCCTAACTGAATGTATTCAGAACTCCATGAAGTCAATGAGTTGCTTCCTCTGTACTCCCTCAGGGAATCCATGTGAGCATAATCTGACTCTTTTTTCTGGCCTTACTTTCAAGCTCACCTGTCTGCTCTTGCAGTTTAGTACAGACAACTTGGATTTAGGGCACAATCCTATGCATGCTTGGACAGAAAAAGTCCTATAACTCCCTGCATAACTGGCTGTGGCATGCTATGAGCAGTAGGACTTCTTTTCTGTCTAAACATGCATAGGATTGCACTCTAAGTCATTTTTATCCTTCTGTTCCTGCTTCTATCCTGTTAATTATCCCTGAACTTTCTCATAAATACAGTGGAATTTTCTAAGATGTTAAGTCTCAGGTGGACCTATTCAGGATTCCTCCCAGCCAGACAACCATCTTTCAAAATATTCATTTTGATCTCTCCTCCCTAGATTTTCAGTTTCTCTCTCTCAAAAAATAAGCCATTATTCTGGCCAACTGAGCCAACCAGCCATCACTGGGTGTTTTGGATTCCCCATCCTTTTGCAGGAGGAGGTCTCCTTCATTATACTTCTGTAAGGATGGGATTCCTACATGTCTGTTGATAACAACTCCCTCCTGCATGAGTGGCTGGTGGCTTTGGCTCCACAAGATCCACAGTTGGAGAATGAGTTCACTACTCAAACACAGGATTTACTTAACATTTCATTTCCAGATTTCTGATGTACAGGGACAGGTTACTTGCCCCCACCTACATATCCACAGCTATGCAAGTGCTGCATAAAAATTGAACTCCTACCAAGTGTCACAACTATCCAAGCCCTCTTCTTACAGAAGTATCCTTTGAACCGTCTCTCCTGTTCACTTAATCTGACTGCTGCTGTTTTGGCAGCAGTAAATAGTCAGGATGAAAGAAAACCTCTCCCTTTTCTGGTGCCTGGCAGACTATACAGCACCGTGCCATGCATACATGGGGTTAGCTGGCATGGGGCAGAGGTTGAGGTGGCTGATGCATGAACAACTGGTCCTTTCCATACCTCTGAGTTTCTACCAAGGGATGTAATCAGCCAGCTATCCCTGTTACTGAATCAAAGCTAAGTTTGTTTTGGGTCCCACCCTTTACATTTTCTCATTTTATTTTTCTTTTAATCAGATGATCTCTACCTTGTGTGGGGTCTACTTGCACCTGGTGCAAGTAGCCCTTGGGAAACGTAAATTCCATATCATTAACACACTGCAATTTCAGGTGTATATGTATATTTAAAACTCCCTGACGAATGTGTCCTTGCTCTTATGCAAGGCCAGCTCTTGCATTTCTCTGGTGTTTTTCCCAAAAACTACAATGCAATCTTAAGCATGTTTACCCCAAAATTTATCTATTTTTATTGGGTTTACACATAGTGCCTGTAGGATTGTAGCATCTGCTGAAAATAACAGCATTTCGTGTGTCTTACAGCACATTCATTAGATGACAAATGGGATTTCTTACTGTTGCTCTTGGATCAGGGTTAACATAATTATAACCCTACAGACAAAATCTCCTCTTTTTATTTGTTTGCAAAGGCCTTCAGATGGTATTTAGATTCTAAATACATGCTCAAATATTTTCTTTTGTTGTTCTAGGAATTATATTTCTTTGGAAGAAAATATCCACTGATTTTTTTTTCTGACCCATCCCTCCTACCATTGCTTCCTCCTTCCTGCTGCTTCCCTCTGTTTTCCCTGGAAAAGGCTCCAGGGTAGGGTAGCTCACAAACAGTCATGGCTTTCAGTCACCCGACCTTGGAAACTTTTCAAAGAAAATAATAGAGGTACTACCCCCAGGGCCTGGAGGGTATCTTCTACCTACTTGCTACTTAATTACCCACTGGATTCACACTTCTTGATTGCATCCTCCATTTTAACTTTTAATGCCTGGAAGTACCTTTGGGATATTCCTTTACAGGTGGAACACACCTTTGTCCAGTCTTACCTCCATCCCCCAAACAAGTCAACCCATGTCCAGAAAGATAGAGTTGTATTAACTTGGGCTAGAAATGCTCCAATGGATCCTTTACTAAAATATTCTTCTATTTGCCCTAACATATATTATACATAAGCAAGTATCTGTAGATTCCCCAATTAGAGAGGTTTTGACAAGTTGCAACTCAAGATCTCAAGTCCTTTGGCAGAAAAATGGGGCCAGCAAGACCTGTAATTGCAATCAATGCCTTGGCAGGGCTGCCAGAAACACAGAAAAATGCTTTGAACATGCCTTGTGTTCAGGGTGTGTCTCTAGTTTTTAGGGCGTGCATCATGACTCACAGCATTATCACGTTGGACCGAGTGCACAACATGTAGCATATGTGAGTCTGAGCACTTGAGCTGTGGCTTCTTTGAATTCTTTCAGCGGCTCACTTCCCCTCTTGCTGCCATAATTTTTCATGTTTAAGGCACTTAAAAACTTTGTATAATATAATATTGCTTTCAAAAGAGCTGGAAACAAATATTTTCAATGGCTATTGCTAGCAGCCAAAGAAGCAAAAATTCAACCCTGAGTTTAAGCCCCACACGTGACTGAATCAAGAGCTCATCTTTCACAAATTCAAGGGTGGTGGGGGGGGGGGAATCCATACAGATTGGAGGGAAAAAAGGGTCCTTCATGTATCCCATCCATACAGAAAATATGGAGTTGGTAGAAATGCTGGAAAGATATTTATTTACGGCAGCATGTAGAACTCCCTGCCTCAGGAGATCGTTTCTGTCCTCTTGGATTACTTTTCAGTGCCTCTTGAATACATCCTTGCAGAAGTCTTTAAATCTATCTGGAACATTTGGTTTTATCTCTGATATTCTGCCTCCCTTGTTTTATCAAAATTGTATTTTAATTGTGTGATGCTACACCTTATTTTGGTCTGTTAGTCACCATGGGCATCTCTGATGTAAAAGTAGAATACGATTTAGCAAAAGTTAATACATATAAATAACAGTTTGTAGGTCCCTGGTACCTTGAACTTTGTTCAAGCCTTGCTCTTGTATACATGGATTTACTCTTTCCTATTTTTAGGTATGTATACTAATGAAGCAATAGCATTTTCCTTTTTAGTTCATCAACTAACTTACTTTTTAGGGCCAGATGTGTACACACAGACACTCCTTCTTGCATTCAGTAAGTTCAGTAAGGGTGAAACATTTAACCCTAGAATGAAGCCTGGTGACAGCAAAATCTGAATCCAGTGTCTCATGCTGCCATGCAGCTATTGAAGTAAGAGAAAATCCTATTTAAATCAGGACCTGGCAGCCCTATTCTTGTGGTGTCTGTTGCCCTCAGTTTTCTTTGCTGCCTTGCTGGAGAATTTTTGTGGCATATAGTTTATAAAGTATGTTTCCAAGCAAATTTCTGTAAGATGAGCTTTCCTTTTGCTTTTAATATTAGAAAAGAAAACATGGAAAAACATGGAAACAGAGCAAGTCAGAAGGGGCCTCCTGGGCCATCCAGTCTACCATGCACATGCCCAGCCTATCCTTGAACACCCTTACCAATGGGGCTTCAACCACTTCCCGTGGAAGCCCATTGCATACCCTTGGGGTCCTAACTGTCAGGAGGTACTTCCTGGCATCCAAATTGATCCTTGGTTCCCTGAGCTTTGTTCCATTGCAGCATGTCCTGCCCTCCTCCATAGGGGAAAACAGCTCTCTACCCACCTCCAAGTGGCACCCCTTCACATACCTTAGTTTAGATAAAAAATGTTCTTAACCTTCTAACCCTTTTTGTCAGTAGTGCTATTCCCAGCTCCTTTTGGCTAGTGACCCAAAGATTTTGATGCTTCTAGCCTAGCACCTGTCTTAAATTATCTGTTTATTACATTTTTGCACCATAGCTGAAGCTCACTGAGTAGTTGTGAACTGCCTGAATTACTTGCCTGGATTGCTCCCCTGAATCATCTCGAGTTATTTGCTCTGCTAACTCTGTTGTAAATTGTTCAGCAAAATACTTCCAGACACAACAGAGAATGATCCAGATTCTGTTGGATGATCTATGTAGGAAACCATTCCACCGTCCAGCCATGAATTAGGCTAGACAAGGTGTCCTTCACCTGCATTATTTTAAGATGTTACACTTTTACTAGAGCAGACTAAAGATTAGAGCAAAGTGACAGTGGTTACATGTGAAAATAGATTACAGCAACATCTGGAACTGATAGAGCTGTATATATTGGAAAGTTTTATCGCTTATGGTGACCCTATGAATGAATCTGGTCTGAAAAGTGTCTGGTCCTTCACAGCTCTGCTGTGTAAGCTCTTGTAAACTCAAGCTCTTGTAAACTCAAGGCTGTGTTTTTTGTTTTAAAAGGGAGCCATCTCATAGTGGGTTTTCCTCATCTTCTGCCTTTGACTTTCTTCAGTAAGCCCTGCCTTCTCATGATGTACCTGAAGCCTCATCTTCCTCACTTTTGCTTCCAGGAAGAGCTCTGGTTTGATTTGATCCTCTTGTTTTCCTTTCTGTCAGTCCAAGGTATTTGCAGAGCTCTCCTCCAATACCATGTTTGCAATGCATCCATTTTCTGCTTGTTGGCTTTCTCCACTGTCATGCTTTCACATTCATACATAGTGATCAGATGTAGAATAGGAAACACACACATACATCTAGTAGATGATACTGGCTTTCATTTCCTGTGAAATGTTCTTGTACTTGATGATCACATCATATGCATTGTATTTCTATTAGAGATGGCCATATACAAATCAGAAAAACTTCAAGGCTCATCAAGGTTCTCCAGATTCTATCTTGAAGCTCATTTGAACTCATGTCCATTGAAGATGGCAAGCATTGTTCTTTCTCCTTTTGAACAAAAATCAGTGTATTTTAATGCACATTTCCATAAATATATGCATCAACTGGGCACTTTTAATTATGCATTCTCCCCTGTTGATTTAAGTATGCTATCTTGTAGGTCTACCTCTGTGTAAATACTGCAATTATAAGAACTAGTAGATTTTGCAGAAACTTTTCATTTTGAGTGCCTATATGGATCTGAATTTACTGAAATAAACAATTCAACATTTAGCTTCATTGGAAACCCATTTACTTATTGTTTTCACCTCTTTACATGCTGCTCTGAGAATTCTTTGGGATGAAGTTTCAGGATATAAGTACCTAAACCAAGAAAACATAGAAGAGAGGAAAGACTGGTAAGGCAAGAATAAAAGGATTTTTAAAACTTTTTGCATATTATCAGACTGGGACACAATGCACTTTGATGCTCTCATACTCATTGTCAGCTTGCTCACCCATTCATGAGCGATGATGTTGTTTTATGAACTTTTCCCCCAGCTTGATCTCTTCAATTCTGGAGATTATATTTACTGAAAAAATAAAGTCCATTCCTAGGCAGTAGAGAGCTTATTTTTATTCATCAAAAGGAAAGAGATAAAAGACAGAAAAACAATAACTTTGCCATTGGAGGCAGGGTTTTTTGTGGCTGTGTGTTTTTAGAAAGCCTTTACAAAGATCTGTAATGCCAACAGACACATAGCTAAGGTTGACAACACACAGAGTCAAACATACTGGCATTTCTGGGTCTGCTCTAGAGAAGGCTGTGGAACTGGAATGTTCTCAGATTAGGAGCACACAGTGGCTTCTTTCCACAAAGCATTTCTGGTGTGTTTGTGATTCTACACATATAGTAGTTTACACATGCTCTACACAACACAACCCTCTTCCTCCATAACTTCTCCCATTTTTTGCCATTTACATAGCATTAGGTGTGCTATTGTATGGAAATGGTCAAATGAACCAGAATGAGATCCTTCTGCATGTGTACAATTCTGTTATACTGATATATCACCTAGCTGTGTGTAAGGTAATATGGAGAAAAGCAGTGAAAGAAAAACTCTGGAAAAACTATGTGGTCAAGAGCCAGTCTCAATTCCATGAAGAATCTAGAAGCAGAAGCCTCAGTAAAGTGGGAGGTTAAAAGCCTCATGCAGAGAATCTCAGTGCACTACTAGATAACTACCCGGCCAGTGAAGAAAAAGGAAGCTACAGCCCTTATATCACTTACAAAAAGGAAGCTACAGCCCTTACTTCAGTGGTAAGCAACTTAGTCCTTCTAGATAGTTTGGCCTTGTTGTTGTTAGTCGTGAAGTCACGTCCGACCCATCACGACCCCATGGACAACATTCCTCCAGGCCTTGCTGTCCTCCACCATCCCCCGGAGTCCACCTAAGCTCACGCCGACTGCTCCAGTGACTTCATCTAGCTACCTCATCTTCTGCCATCCCCTTCTTCTTTTGCCCTCAGTTGTTCCCAGCATTAGACTCTTCTCCAGGGAGTCCTTCCTTCTCATTAGGTGGCCAAAGTATTTGAGTTTCATCTTCAGTATCTGGCCTTCTAAAGAGCAGTCAGGGTTGATCTCCTCTAGGACTGACTGGTTTGATCACCTTGTGGTCCAAGGGACTTGCAGGAGTCTCTGCCAGCACCACAATTCAAAGGCATCAATGCTTCAGTGCTCAGCCTTCCTTATGGTCCAGCTTTCACAGCCTTACATTGCAACTGGGAAAACCATAGCCTTGACTGTACACAACCTTACCATCGGTTATGCTGGCTAGGGCTCATGGAAGTTGTAGTCTAAAACATCCAGATGGCCACAAGTTGCCCACTGAAGAGTTGTTGCTCCTTAACCTCAGGATTGTGGCTGCTTTTCCCCTCCAGTTGCATCATGACATTCCATACTCCTCTGCTGTCGAGCAACTAAAAAGCCATTTCATCTGTTTTCTTACTCGGCATGCTGCATGGCAGCAACTGAAGCCCTGTACTAATTTTTGTCTGCACTGGGAATATGATCCCACAAACTTTGAGAAAAGTTGTTAGAATCACCTCTTGCTTTTCCAGCCATTCATGAGCCTTGAATGTTGCTTCAGCTAAAAGGGCAGATTACTGTGACCTTTTGCTCATGAATTGCTCTTTCCTTGTAGGATACAGTCTAATTCTTCCTAGTTTTGCTGGCCTCTTAAGGGACAATCCTCTGCATGTTTACAACAACAAAAAAAAAAATCCTACAACACCCAACATGCTTCAGCCAATATGCTCCAGCATAGCATTGTGACCTAAGCAATAATTTGGACCCTAAATCTATCGGGGAGAGATTTCTCTATTCAGAGTAATTGGATAGGATGGGAGATTCAGGGAAGCCACAAACCCCTGAAAAGTGACCTTGTTTATCCCTGAAAACAATAGGTCTGAAATTATTTTGTGCATTGGCAAATAAATGGCTGATTCCTAACTACTGACATCATGCAAAGGAAAGGAAAGAGAAAAATGGTGCACTGAGGGGGGAAGCATATTAACAAATTGCAATAAGAGAAAGCTGGCAAGAGGGCCAAATCCCCATTCAGACTGTTGTTGGTGGTGTTTTATTAATCAACCATGTAAAGCCAAAAAGAAAATGATTACAGGGGACACAAGTCCTTCTCTAGCTCAGGACTGGTCCTTCCAAATCAGAAAGTGCGACAGCTGCCGTAGGCAGTAGATGCCAGGCAGCTGCCCCCACATGCTTCCTGAGCCCCTTCCACATGTGAGTAATTTGTGGGTCAGTGCACCAAGGGGGAAGAAGGCCAAAGCATGCACAAAACTACTACATTTACTGTATCTTCTAGCATATATTATCTCTGGTCCCACCTGACTTCTTTGGAATCTGAGGGTTATGGAAAGATGAGACAGGCACCATAGTGGTCTGGGCTTTGTTGGTCCTCTCTATGGATCTATAATGGTGGAAGTGTGTGTGGGGATCTGTTGCTTTGCCTCAGCAGCCAAACGCCTCCAGCCGGCCCTGCTCCAGCTGTTACTTTTGTTGCCTTGTTCTCTCTAGCTGCTACCTGCCCCATTCACCTGCAATGGCTGCCTTCTTACTTCCAGAGAAGCTCTGAGACAGCCAGCAGCCCTACAGCACCTGGGCGAGTGCCTTATGCTGCTTTGGGATCTGCAGCCCAAGTACAGCAGTGGGTGTGTGCACAGACATTAGACGGAAGGCTGTATATCCAGTCTAGCCAAGGGCGTGCCTGATCACTCACACACCGGAGAGCAGAGTGTGGGGAAAGAGCAGCTGTCAGCAGAGGGACGTATGGCAAGGAGGGCTCCCTGACGCTCTTCATTAGATCAAGAAATTTTGCTACTGCTGTTTTTGCTTTTGAAGTTCCAGAGGACAACAGGCAACATCCAACCTCACCACTACCCCATCTCTGCAATCATGCTTCACTCTCCCTCTCCACTGAAAACAGCACTGGCATACGAGTGCTTCCAGGATCAGGCCAATTCAACTCTAGCATTGCCCTCAGATCACAAGCTGAAAATGAGGGGCACAGGAAAGCAAAGGGTCCAGGAGCAGGTGATGATGACGGTGAAACGACAGAAGCAAAAGTCCTCCCTTTCCTCGGGGTCAAATGTGGCAGGGCTCTCCAACCGAGGTAAATTCCGACCACAGCACTGAATAACGAAGGGTGCTCCTTGTGTGCGATAAATTTGCCATTACAGGGGCTGGTTGCCCCATCAGGTGTCTCTGTGCGCTTAAAAATGGGTGGTTTTCTTGGACCTTCGCCCGCCTTAGCCATCTGTTTGGTTCTGTCTGCAGGATTCTGTTGTGATGGTGGAGACTTGCAATTAGTGAGCCTTGCAATGAGGCTTGCTAAGTGCCTGATCAGGCATTTGGAGACTACAGTTCTGTAATTTAGTAGTGATGATGTGGAGAAAGTTAAAGGAATTTGATTTGATTATGAGGGTTGATTTAGAATGGTGCTGGTGCTGGTGGGGCAAAGTTTAGATGCTTTTGGTTTGAGGATCGGTGCAGATATGGCCTGTGGCATTTCAGCCTCAAGGTTCTGTGATTTTAATGTGATTTTGTTCTGATGAAACTAACTGGGAAATAATAGGACTCCCCAGACAGAGATAACCACCTTTAAATCTCCCTGATTTCAACAGCAGCACAGAGTATTCCCATTTAAAAGTCAAGCACCTCTCTTTGGAATAATGCAATTTATAGAACTGAAATCCAAGAGTGTGAGATTGTCTGTCTGGATTCCCAAGCAGCTTTTCTAAGTCTTGGAAGGCTGTACAGTTGGAATTTTTGGATGTGCATTGGCTGTCAAGATGAGAATCTTGCTATTACTTATGCCTGCCACTAAATGACATACTCAGTAACTTTCCAGGTTTTTATTTTACAGCTCTTGTGTCAACTTTTCTATGATTTAATCTGCAAATGATCTTAGGGATGGAGGGGTGCTGGGGTGAAGTGTATTATCCCACTGCTACAAATTCTTCAAAGTTTGCAGCTTTGTGCTTTGGCTGTGGCTGTGGCTGTCTTTCTACAGTGCCCTAAGATTATTCAACAAACCTGAATGCCTGGCCTCTGAGCCCCCAGTGAACCAGCCTGGCTAAAACTAATTTTTTAAATGCAGCTTAGCTATTTATGAGTCAAGTCTTGATGAATTTGTACTCAAAGCAACTCACAACAGGTAGTGAAAAGCAACAACATCAGTTAGGAATGAAAACATGAAACGGCAGACTAGACAGCTGCACATAACACCCTTGGTGGTCCTTATGGACAGCCCGGAAGACTTGCTGCCGCTGCCTGAAGAATGCAGAAGATTTGTAACACTTCCCTGGACATGGAATAGCCTGTATCTCAGACCTGACAGTCTTCTGTATGCCAGACTTGTAGTCTTGTACGTTTAAATTCTTTTTGGAAAGGAAAAAGAAAGCATTTCTTTAACTCTTTATGGGAACATTAGTCACATTCTTTGCTATCTGTTCCTTAAAATCCGGGACTTACCTGATCAAAATGACACAGGTTTCTTGAAAGAAAGGTTAATATTTATGGAGGAAGCTGTTTTGCAAATGAGAGATTTTAGAAAGGCAAAAACATTTGCTCATGGTCACTCAATAAAGCTATGCAGAACTGATCACAGTAAGTTTGTCCATGTTCCATACTTGGACCTCCAAGCAATCCTTCCAGGATGAAATAAGCTGGTTGCTCTGCTAAAAGTGTGTTCTCTGCCATTCAGTTCTTCTGAACCAAATCTTCCTGTTTCTCTTTGAGCAAGATCTGAGGTGGGTTTTGTGACTGGTTAAGTGTTCTTAGAAAGCAACTTAGCCAATTTTCAGGGAAGTGACTACTTTTATCCAGGGGCTAATTGGAGCATATGCACCAGTCACTTGTAATCTGGATTTCACTGTTGAAATGAAGCCGATTGAGTCTCTTGCTTTCTTTTTAAACAGTGACAAGATTTATTGATTTTAATTATTGTTAGGGCTCCTTTAAGAGACATTTTTCCTCTAAAGAAAACTCTGAAGAGACTAGAAGGAGATAATTAACATTTAGCAAAACAAAAATTGATATTAACAAGGGAAATAAATATCTGTTTCTTTTGTTTCTCAGGAGTATTTTTGCACATGTCCCCTGTTGGGACAATGAGACAGATATATTTATTCTTGATATATGCACCAAGGAGACAGTGCCTGCACATTTAGTTACAGACACGATCATTTACATTGCACTGTTTCCCCAACAAATATATTAATCCCTGTGCTGGAAAAGTTATACTAAGTGTCCTTCAGAAGTTTGAGGTACTTGATTGGCTCTGAAGGGCTTGTACAAGCCTGCTGCATCTTCATAATGAAGCAGCTGCAGACGGCATCAAAGATCGGAATCCCTCAGCACTGGCTTTGGGTGGCAGGCAGATCTCGAAAAAGCATATCTTGTGATGTGTTGCTTATCAAAGGGACATAGTTTCATGTCTCCTTTTCCCTGTGTTTTTAAAAAATAAAAAGGGTCTTAGAAGGCTACAGCAGGGAATGGAAGAGCTACTTCACATGCCCTGATCAATCCATTCCTCTTCTTTTGTAGAATTACTTCCCAAGATGCTTTTCCATCCAGTGAGGAAAAGTTATAGGGGAAAGATTATCCTAAAAACTACTTCCCTCTGCTGATTTATCTATTTTTTGTTAGATTTATATCCTACTTTTATACTGAACTCAAAACGAATTACCTCATTCTCCTCCTCCTGCCCCCAGTCTTATCCCCACAACAACAACAACCCTGTGAGGTAGGTTGGGGTGAGTGTCTGTGCCTGGCCCAGAGACACCCAGCTGGCTCCATGGCCAAGCAGGGACTAGAACGAAGAGTCCCAGACCCACGCTCTTAACCACTACACCACACTGGCTCTCGATGGTCCCCATAGGAGCCAATATACAGAATTCCTGTATTTTTTTCCTAGTGGAGTTTGGGGAGGACACTAGGCACAGAGGGAATTACAGACAAGGGATGGGTAAGCAACACTTCCCTCATCACTCTTCCACTTCCAAATGTAGCTTTGCAAAGCAGCTTTATTTATTTATGTATTTATTTTGGTTTTTTACCACCCAATAGCCAAAGATGTATCTGAAAGGTAACTGTCAACATTCTGACATTCCAAAATGCTATATCTGATATTATATTGGGAAGACACACCTAGTTTTGGTAGATCCTGACAGTCTTGTTAGCCCAAGCAAACTTGTATTCTTCATGGTTTAAATTAATAAAAGGATGGACCTAGCCTACAGACCTAGCTGATAAACCTACTTTAATTTTTAAGAAATCCAGTTGTTGTGATACTGATATCTTGGGAAAATCCTTTAACTGAAATTTTCCATGGCGTAGGATTGTGCTTCGCTAGCCCCCCACCCCACAATGTTTTCCTTACAAACAGTACCCATTCCAAATCTGAGTGAGTCCTTTTTTCCTCACCACTGCTCAGTCACTTGTCTTCTCCGTCTGGCCCCCATCTGCCCAGCTGCCCAGAGGGAAAGAGCCAGTGGAGAAGGACATTTCCACTCCGTATTCTTGTCTTCGCTTACATGCCTGGTTCTCAAAGATGACAACATTAAGGAGGAACAAGAACGGAACCAGAGTACTCTAGGACTCTGAAGTGCCCCCCAGAATTGACGTGGGCATTGATAGCTGCCCACCAATGCTGACTATTGATGCCGGACCCACTTCTGCATGTCTTGCTCCAAAGAAACATTTTAAAAAGTCTTGATCTTTAGCATAGAAATAGCTCAGGTAACAGAGAAGTATGTGTCATCTTTAAAACATCAAGATGCTAAGCAGGCAAGGTCTTTTCAAATTAATTGTATGCTATAAATGTGAGATATGCAGCAAAATAACATGCATGTAAACATCATAGAAGTATTGCATAAGTAAAGGGGTTCTTGGGAAAACTGACATTTGAGCAGCAATAAGTTGCTGAAACCAGATGGTAATCTCTTGAGAGTTCTGATGAAGCCCAGATAAGTAATTAAAGAGAAATAGCAGCCTGCCTAAATGAAAAAGTCGCTAATATATTTCCAGTAGGTAAAGAGGCAGAAGCAAATAGTCCTAATCTGAGTATCTATCATCATGGGGAAAATTATAGCAATAGGCATAGATGACTGACATTGTTTTATAAAAGGAAATAACGCAGGCTATAAATGTTAATGGGCCAATAAAATCCTTTCATTATGGTTATGTTTTCGGAAAGCTCTCATACGCTTCCATAAACATTTAAGAATGTTTGCATAGTCCTTGGGCAATAGACCCCACTAAACAGACGCCCTCCTGCATCCATCACTTAGTATATTTCCAGAGGGATGGCAATGCAGAGTTTCCAGTTGAAAGTCATCGTGACACTAATTCTACTTTCCATCCTAAATGGATTTGTTCTGGCACGGAAAAAGATAGATGTGGCAGTGGGAAAACATGGGGAGGGTGAAGAAGATAAGGATGTGTTCAGTCCATGAAAAATTCCAGGAATGAGGCTGTGCGACAACTCAGTCAGCCTGTGTTCTGGAAGTACCTTCCTCATTACAAGCAAGAAACTGAGAAACGCACCACAATATTCAACAATATCTGTCTTGTTTGACACATCCTGAAAAAAGGAGTGGTTGGGAAATAATTATGCTTGTTTAAAGCCCATGAAGTAAAACTATTCATTAGTTAAACTCAGCACTGATTATGATACTTTTAATGAGAGACTCAAAGACTGGCAGCTTTTGGCAGTTCAATAGCAAACAGGGTGCGTACAATGTAGTAAATGCAAGATATGGAAATCTAAAATATATAATCTTGACTGTGTTTATATTTGCTGAAGTTTATTTTTTATCGGCTTTGCTCTTGTGCACAATCTGTAGAAGAAAGTAAGATAGTCCTCTGCTGAGACGTGCATGAAATATCTGCAGAGAAAATGTGGATTTGTCTTCAGAAGGCATCAGTTTTTCACAAAGGCAGGAGAGAAAAACAAGATTATGTATGGTTACAGCAAGTAAAAGATGATCTCAGGTTAAGGAACAACATGAATTGATGCTAATAATAATAACGATAATAATCACACAAGGATTGTGCAATGTTCTTTGATCTTTTTATGCTGAGAAAGACAAAATTTGGGGAAAATGCTTCCTTTTATTTTAAGGTGCTCACTATCATTAATCAGCAGACTCTCGGACCCACTTTATGCATTACACTACCTGGCAGATGGGTGTTTCACCAGTGGTCCATCTTGTCTTCCTGAAGCATGTGCTCATATCAAGCAAGTGTTAAGCACGTATCTGATCACAGAAATAAATGGGGGTTAGAAATGCTCAAGACTCGTTCGATCCTTCCCAAGAAGTGTAATAAGGCCCTTTACAGCAGTACTCTCTTGTGCTAACCTGGCTCCACCTTTCCCAGTGGAGCCCTATCTTGCCTCTCTGCAAGAGAGAGCACACCTAAAATTCACAGATGATATCACAGAATAAACTGGAAATTGCTTGTACTTATGCATGAGATGAACATTTTCTGGGGGTGGGGGGCAGTTCTGTGTTGTAGAATAGATTAGATTAGTATGTTTTAGGAGCTGAAGGATAACAGCGCCTGCTATTCTTACATACATAATTTACGCATATAGTTGTGCTTCTTTAATTTGAACAGCTGGGCACCAAATGAAGACCTTCCAGATCAACTGGGAGAGAAGAGGAGGATATACTAAGCCTTTATTTGTGGTTTGCAATGTTTAATATTGTGTATGTACAAATGTGGTGGGTGACCATTGGCTAATAGCATCCTTTAGTTGCTTGCCATAAAGACCAGCTGCTAGGAGGCCAGCTTGTGGGAAAAACATCTGCATAACATATAACTGAAGCTGGGAGTCAAAAGCCAAGGACCAAAAGTAGAAAATTCTTTGATTTGTTAAACATTTAAACAAGGGACCTAGTCTTTTAGGGTATGACACATGCATCAAAATTCAACATAGTACAGGTGCTCATCACATCACATCAGGTGTGCACAGCTGACTTAAAGGAGAGAAGGGCCATTTTTGTTGTTGTCTCCCCAGTGGTGAGGATATATTTTCTGCCCTTCTTCAAATATTTTGCTATCAGAATGAATTTTAGGCTCTTTTGGCAGCGCTCATTGCAATATTTTCCTTTTTTAATAGTAGACAAAGCACATAAGAGTAGACCACTGAGCAGAAGTAGAAAAACAAACTGCAGAATTGTAACTTTTGGAGAAGTAGGGTTATGTCTGTATAGCAGCATGTCTGTTGATTAACAGATCTTGCATTTCATTCATCACACTTCTGCCCAATAGCCAAAATTATTTGGGTGGTTTATAAAAAATAAAACCTTACAAATACAATATTCTGCATTTGTATAAAACAGTTTTGCTCCCAACATATAAACACACATATATACATACAAGCATGCACATATCCAAACAATATTCCATGCCCTGATTAAAAACCAATCACTGTTGACTGCTTGGGAATATCCGTTCAAGTCAAGCTCCTTTCCTACTATTCTAAAGAAAACCTATTTGCCAAAGTAGAGACAAATTAAAATTGTTCTGCAGTGCATACACATCTAGTGTTTGGGACATGAAATAGCGCCGTATGTTCATTCACTGCATTGCACTTGGGCTGGATGCAGTGCATCCTAGTCATGCTCCTCCAAATCAGGTGCAATGCAGCAAGTATTGATCCATATTTGCCCTATTTGCACCCAGGTATTACAGCAAGTTCATGAAGATCAGGGCTAGGGAAGGTGGGGCTGAGGCACTCATTCTGTTATATACCCTATGGATGAAGTATGAATTAGCCCTCTGCATACAGATCACTTTGTGTATTCAGTCCATTCAAGTGTACATTTAGACCAGCGATGGGGAACATGTGGCCTTTCAGACGCTTAAGCATTACACTTCCCATCATCCATCACCATTGGCCATCCTGACTGGGGTATACAGGAGATGGAGCCCAATAATAGCTAAAGGGCTATTTTCCCACCCCTGAGTAGATAAAGTAAGATCAGAAATTCACCTCTCCATTTGCTTCTTTGTATTTTCTGTCATAAGGCTATAAAATAGTTGATGTTTAAAATATAAAATTATAGCATCAAAAGCAACATAAAATATAACATGATACAAAATTTTCATCAACATCAAAATTTAAAATAGAGATTTTAACACTGAGGTGCCGAGAATATACCAGTTATTTTAAAGGCCTGGGGAAACAAGGAAGTCTTTACCTGGTGCTGAAAATGCTATAGGGTTGCTGCCAGGGTTGCTGTGTTTACCTGGGAAGGCTGTGCCACAGCTGCTGGTATGTTACTACCAAAAGGGCCCTCTTCCAAAAGTGGTTGCCATTCACATCACTTCAATCAGAGAAGGCACTCAGAATAGAACAACTGAAAAAGATCTCACAGTTCAGGTAAGTGCACATGGGAGAAGGGGACCTTTCAGGCAATCTGTTCCCAAGCCATTTAAGATGAAAATCTCTGCATGTTTAGACAGAAAAAAGGCACAAACTCCCAGGATAGTTGACCCAGCTATGCTGCCCTTTCATTCAGTGCTTTAGTGTTCCTGGATAGCTGATTTATTTCCAGCCATAAATTTGGCCATAAACTTCTCTGTGTGGTTTTGCTTCCCATTTCAAAGATCACGTTAGCATTCTTAGTAGACACATATCTTTTTTAAACAACAATAACGCAATGTACACACACATGCAAATGCTGCATACAATTTTTTGTTTTCAAAAATGTTGCCACCTTGAGCTTATTACATGTAGAAGTGTATGCAAAGTCTCTTTCTCTGAAGAGTAACTTTAAAAAAAAAATCAAAGGGATTCAAGTGAGGTGGGCCAGCCCTGCAGCATTTGGAGCACCCCCTCCCCTCCTCTCCCCTCATTTTGCTCAATGTAACGCTGGACCTCTGCTTTCAAAGCCTTACCCTGAATACAGTGCTGCAGTTCTCTAGGGAGCTGGTGGCCCTGTAGGCATTGCAAGGACTGAAAGATGGGGCGAGGGAAAAACAAGAAGCTAAAAGCATCAGGAGGGGGTTGATCAGCCTAGTGGAAGGGCTTGAGTTCTTCCCTGGGCTGGCTTCGTCAGATGAGTGGCAGTGAAAGCGTAATCAATATTCACGTGTGCATGCTTAGCTCCTGTTTCTGTAATTCCTGGTATCCAGAATGGGCCCTGGATGCCTGAAGGAGCACTTTCTTTCCTATATGCTGGCCCACCCCTTGAGATCAGAGGCAGAGACCCTTCTCTGGGAGCCCTCTTTGAAGGAAGTTAGGAGGGTAGCAACCCGGAGAAGGGCCTTTTCAGTGGTGGCACCCCAACTTTGGAACACACTCCCCAGGGAGGTTTGCCTGGCGCTGTCACTTTATTATTTCCTGTGTCAAGTGAAGACCTTTTCTATTTTCCCAATATTTTAACATTTGATTGTTTTTATCTTTGATTTTATCATTATGGTTGAATGCAGTGTGTTGTGTGTTGTGAGTTGTATGCGGTTGTTTTGTTTTTTGTTTTTTGTAAGCCGTCCAGACACTTTAGTATTGGGCGGCATATACAAACTTTAAATATATAAGTAAGTGCTTGCAGTTTCTGGGTGGACTGATTTGGAACAATTGTCTTAGGTTGCACCAAAAATGAATATAAGAAAAACAAGTCCTATGTCGTATTGGCATGATTAAAAAGTTTAAACAGGTAATGTGATTATGAATTAGTCTGAGTGATCTGGTATGAGTAAAATGATTAAGCACATAAGGTGATTATAAATTAGTCTGGGAAGTTTGGTTTGGCAATGTGGGAAAGAGGGCCTATCTTACTGCTATCTTGGAAGCAAATGATGGTCACAGAACTACTGCAGGTAAAATGACAGCATTGTTTCTCCTGTGAGGACTCAGGCTTTCGGGTATGTGTAAGGCCTGTTGCTTGACATGTGGAAACCTGAAGAAATGACAGGAAGACCAGTGAGTAATTACAGTATGCTTATAAAGGAAGCATTTACAATAATGCTACCTTGTAAAAGTGTTCCCAGTAGACTGAGGAAAAGAAATCTGTAAGTGTAGTTTGTCATGCTAACCTATTTATAGTACATCTGTCACAGAAGAGAATCGTGAGGAGAAAATGCCCCCAAAATCCTGTGCCGCTGTGCTGAATTTATAGCAAAGAAATTTGCATTTGGGGATCATATTCAGTAAATACTTGGAGCCAATAAACTGTAAAACTGTTGCACCAGTAATGCAAGAGAGTTTCGTGTGTTTTCACTTCCTGATGAGTGGATAGGGAGACATTTTCCTCTCTCTTCCATAATGCTAGAACCCAGGGTTGTTCCATGAAGTGTGGGAGATTCAGGACAGATAAAAGGAAGTACTTCTTCACACTGCACATACTAATGAAATTCACTGCCACAAGATGCAACAAGGGCCACCAATCTGGACAATTTTAATTGGGTTAGGGGTTTAATTGGACAAGTTCATGGATAAGAAGGCTATGAATGCCTACCAGCCTTGATGGCTATAAGCTTCTTCTGATATCAGAAACAGAACATCCGTGTGCTCCAGTTCCTGGAGAACTTGGGCAGGATGGTGCAGTTGTACTCATATGCTGTTGTGGGGTCCTGTGGGTAGCTAGTTGTGAACAGAATCCTGGACTAGATGGACCACGGGTCTGATATAGCAAGGCTCTGCTCATGTCCTTATGAGCCTGATGCTGTTCATTTGTGCAGCAGCATCTGGAGAAGAACGCTTAGAACAGCATCTTGACAACAAGCCTGTGAGATAGGCCAGGGTCCCAGTAAGAGATAGGACAACAACTAGTTTATCTGCTGGCTTAGTCACTTAATGGTTTGTGTTGCACTTGTGCTTGTTATACTGGTGTTTGCTATGCAAATACATAAAGTGTGGTGCAGATGCATTTTACTAAGCACTTGGCGTGTGCACACTGTGTATGTAAAGGCATGCATTTCTTTTTCACACTTCCTGGGTTTACTGTAGCAAGCAAAGCTTTAATCTTGTTGTATGCTAGACAAATATGCCTACCGCATAGATTGTGAAGCAGGCCTTCTTTGAATTGTGTGTTTATTTCATAATGTTTATGTTCTATCTTTCATCCATGATTCCAAGGTAGCTTCCATGGACCTCGTTGCCAGCAGTCTCCCTTCCAGGCAGCACCCAAAACAAGGCCATAGCATCCTGTGCCCTCAGAGAGTAGAAACCTTTCCCAATACATAAGCATTTCACCATTCCTATCCCCAAGCAGCTGGGGCTGGTGATAGTTATAGTCCTACACATCTGGAGGGTGCCAGGTTGGAGAAGGTTGCTCTGTTTGGCTACGATTCCAGCACAGTCCAGGCACTTTTCGAGTACAGCAACCTGGGCTTCCTTTTTCTGGGTCGCACTTCTAATTTCAAAAGGGGTTTTCTTAGTCTCATTGAGCTAAATAATACATGTTCAAAAAGCAGTTAGAAAAAATGCTTAAGGCTGGGGAAACTTGCTAAGCTGGTAATTAAAGCTAACCTCTCCTTCCTGTTCTAGGTTAAGAGTGTGCTCTAAGCCATAGAACAACCTCACAGGACAACTGTGTGGCTAGAGGTTTAATTAGATTAATTTTTAAAATGATGACTATTTATCAGGAGCTGGGAGTGCAATCATGGAATTTCCAAAAAAAACCCAACAGCTAGCACAGAAAAGCCCTCACATCTTAGCCCCACACCGCCCTAACAAACTCTGTGTGGATGCCTCTTCAACTCACCACAAACACTTATCTGTTTGGGGTGTGTCCATAAAAGTTTGTGTTTTGTGCATCTCTAGAAGAAATAAAATAGAGAATGGAATAATTGCTGTGCATCACATTCACAATTAGCTTGATTGCACAAAGATCTGTGCATTGAGTCATCACTTTTCCCATAGATTCAAAGATAAAATTCTCATTTGTGTTGAGAATTTATACAAAGTGGTAAGTTTGCCATTTTTGCACCCGGAGTGAAAAAAATAGGTTGTTTAGACCCTCTTTAAGACTCTCTCAGATGTTTTAAATAAATAAATAAATAAAAATAAAATATACTTAAGTCAACCTTTATCCTTCTTTGAGTGGTTTGACCTTAGAGTGGTCCCAAATTGATCTTCCTTTTCTAGCATGCTTTTATATGAAATAACAACTGGTAGTGAACTGAGATTAAGAGTGCAATTTTGCACATGTCTTCTCAGAAGGGAGACCCATGGAGTTCAGTGCTTACCTCTAGTAACTAGGCACTGTATCACAACCTCAGTCTCATATTCAGGGTTTCTCCATACCTTATTTCATTGCTTATCCTTGCAACTTGATGACTATGGTCAATTTTTGGCTTCATGCATGCTTCCTCTGATGCATTTATTGCGCACCATTATTATAGAGTTCTAAACAAGGAAGAGTATTTCATGTAATCCAATTGATGTTTGTGGAATGGTATAGAAATGTATTTAGTATATTATGTTTTAGCAGTATTTGCTCTCTGAATCCTTTTATTATTTGCTGCTGGTTACACACCATTTTATTAGGAACTAATCTATCCTTCCCCAGCCACTATTTTACAATGTGCTTCTTCATTGTAAGCTACTTTTTATTGTTTTATTGTGAAGTTCTATCTTATTTTTAATTTGCCTTATGCATTACTCAGAAAACGTTAGAAATTTGACTGTCTAAATATGTAATTAAAAGACAGTGTAAATGCACAGATAAAAATAAATGGTGAGCTTCTTGCATACATTGTTGAAAACAAGGATGCTTGTGTCACTGCCATCATAGGTCAGATTGAATTTTAAGGTGCTGCAAGAATGTATTTCATTTTCTTTTGGCTGATCTACAGTCACATGACAACTGTCCATAATTTGTCAGATAAAGGTGAAAACCTTTGCTGATGGAGATCACTGATAAGAAGTAGAAGTGGTCAGAAGGCTGACTACTTCTTGCAGCAATAGAACTTGGACCTCTAAAATATAATTGCCTTGTCTGTCTTTATGTGTTTTTCTCCCTCTGGAAACATCTTGCAGAGGACCCTCACTCATAAAACTGTAGGAAGGGTTCAATAAGATGGGTGCAACCATCAAATCTTATGTTGATGCTTGTTGCTACAAAGGAACCTACAGCTTTGCTGCAAATTACCTTTAAGTCTTATCTTAAATTCTTTCTGCTCTCTTAAACGAACTCTTGGGCATCTACTGTTGATGCATCTAACGGTAGAGAAAATTTTGTAGGACAAAATTTTCTCATCATTTTAGACATCTATTGCCTTCTGCATTAGAGATTAAGAATTTGATAACTTCTGACCTTTGTTGCAGAAGTTGGTAAACAAAGCCTTGGTGACTAATTGTATACTATGCAAACATTCAAAGGAAGCCAAGTGAGAATACAAGCTCAAAATTAAGGTGGTTGGAAAAGATTCCATGAGGAGAAAGTTTTGTTACAAACTTTGTGAGAGAGCAATGTATACAATTCTGCTGCTCCATGTTCACAAATTAAGGGATTGGGTTAGGGTTAGCCTCCAGAGGAGAGGAATTTCAGTGCTTTGGGCCAGCCTCTAAGAAGACCCTCTCCCATGTTCCCACCAAGCATGACTGTCAGGGTGCTGAGACAGGGCCTCCCCAGATCTTAGTGCCTGGGCAGGCTCTTATAGGACAACAGCCTTTCAGATAGCCTGGACACAGGCAACTTGGATTTTATATGATAGCGGTGATATGAGCAATTTATATTGTTGCATTTGCTTACCCCCATCCAGTATCTTATATTTAAAAAAATAATACGAATAATAATTTGCCATCTTTGTCATGAAACGAATGGTAAACTGAATGAGTTTTCTAACTATCAAGTTGAAATAATACTATTTACAAGCTCAAAATCTGGTAACATTTCAGATTCAGATTCAGCTTTCTGAATTCTTCATATTTTACCAACTGTCTTAACCCAACAGGAATCAGATGAATTGGGTTTCACATGCCAAATCTACTTAGTGGGTCCCTTATAGCCCTATCCATAAGGGAAGCAGCGGTCTTCTCCTTGATGTCCATTAATCTTATTGCTCTTTCACCAAATATGGAGGAGAAATAATTATTTCCCTGAGAAAGTAAAATGATTCACTTGAATCAGGGTTCAGAACTCTCCTTTTCCACACCTAATACTGTTGCTCTGCTTGCAGGTTCCATGTATGATGGCCTGGCTGATGGTTACAACTATGGAACAGCCCGTGGTAGCTACTATGCCAAAGCTCACACAGGAAACAACTGGGGCCATGCGGTAAGGTTCTTTCTGAAATCCATATCATGGCACACCAGTGGGGTGCATGTGTGCAGGGGAAGGGGAGCCGTTCTGTTACCCTAAAGCAGGGTATTGATCAAGCCCTGCAGTCCCTATTCAGCCTTCTGGGATTCTCCAGCTGACCATGATGTTGAAGCCTCTACCATATTTTTCCTTTAGTTCTACCCTTCAGCACAACCACTGAATGTGTACAGAAATAAGTCCCAGAACAGAATTTATTTATCCTACATGGAAAAGGAAACTTACCTTATCCCCAAGGTGCAGTTAGCTATCAAAGCTGACAGCCTGATGAAGGGGTTTGTAGTTTACAGTAGCTGAGGAAACAATAGATATTTTATTCCTAAAGTTGCTATAGGATTATTTTAGGCTTAAATGTTCTGGGATGAAAATGTGTGCTCCTTTCTGTTTTCATTTTTGTATATCTTCTCCAGGAGATCTCTGATATATGTGACTGAAATTTTCATCATCCATTCTTAGAGTGACACATATGCTCACACAAATATGGCAGCAGAGAGTAGTTGATCATATACATTCCTTCAACAGGCCATCAAGTCACTAATCCTGTATCAGATTCCTAGATATCAGCTGTTGCATTTAGCCAATTCCATCCAAGCCATTCTAGCAAGTCAGACTGCAAACTGAGTTCAGATGATTTCCTTGTCCCCTATTAAGGTAGCAAAATGGTTAGCATCTCCTACCCAGACTCCAATGGGTAATACTTTCCAAAACATGAGGAGTGTTTCCATTATCAGGAAAATGTTACCTTTAATTTACACACACACACAGACACACAGACCACAGCCACATCTACACAGATAACATTTCTAGGGCTTTTTAAAAAATTAGAAATAATTAATTAGTCATGAAATATCCATTGTTGAAGCATGTCAATGCTTTTGTAAGGAAGGGAATTTGCAGGCTGGATATACAACTACTCATTGCAGAGTACACACCCAACAATGTGCTATATAAACTCAGATCAGGAGGTGCTACAGACAGATTCAGGCAAAACTGAGAGAACAAACATGCTCAACAAATAATAAATGGGGACAGAAACAAAAAGAATAATAGAATCCATTGGGTGTTGGTTAAATCCATTTCTGTATGATTTTCTTGTGACCCAGGTCATGGTATGGAGCTGCTGTTTACTACAGTTCTGAGAAAGAAAAAGATTTGGCAGTATTTTCAAATGCCCTTCTCCTAAAGGCATAGAATGGAAATCCAAATGCAATCTCTTTCATCCTCTCTCTCTCTCTCTCTCTCTCTCTCTCTCTCTCTCTCTCCCTCCCTCCCTCCCTCCCTCCCCCCCCCAAGTGTGTGTGTGCATGCGTGTATGCTTAGATAAGCATTGGCTACCCAGAGGTTTTCCCAGGTTACCCAGGAGCTACCCTTTGGGCCTTGGTCTGGTTGGGACTTAGGACCATAGCATGTAGCCCACACCCCAAAATTGGTATAGTCAGAGATGCATTAATGCAGGCAATGAGGGGCAGACTGACTGCTGGCTAAGCCACCATTGCGGATCTGGAGCTCCATGCAAATGCACTACACAGTTAAAAATGAAATTTGGATTGGAGAGGGCACTATACCACAGTTTCACCTTGAGCCTTAACTCATCCAACCAAATAATTCAGAGAAAGGCAAGGAAACCGAGGGAAGAGAAGAAAGAAAGTAGAACCAGGAAAATATTGTGGGTTCCTGGTTCAAGTTTCCATGTAAACCTAGCACACCACCTTCGTCTCTCAGCTCAGTTCTGGGAAGAATAAAACACAGTGTTTAACATCAGCAACTTGTAGCCATCATACTGCTTTCCCTCATGCCAAGGTTCCCTCATGTTCTGAGGCCACTGCACCCTGTATTGCAGTTGTGTAATCAATATGGAAAAACCCTTGGAGGTCCAGAGAAGAGAGCTTGAGTTCAAAGTGGGCTTGAGCTGCCACACTGAAATGGAACTGGTTTGTTTGCAGCAACGCAGGTTTCTGAGTTTCCCAGGCAGCGAGGCTCATAAGCAAAAGAGAAAAACCATGGCAATGTGGCTATGTCATCAGAGGAGGAGAGAGTGCATGCAAAGATCATAAAGAACTGGGCAGCTAGTTGGGTGAAACCTAGCCAGATCTAGCAGCTATGAGACAGATTGCCTATTGGTACAACATCCCATGATTTTAAAGTGCACGGGCTAGCTGGACTTAAGGATACCTACAGACTTAAGGTTGTAGGTAGATTGCAGGTAGATTGTAAGCAGAAACAATGCCTTTGTATGGGCTTAGAGTGAGATTGATGAAATAATAGATCAGTGTGGGTCTAGGGATGAATAGGAGATCACCTCTGGACCTCAGAGTCAAGCTGGTGCTCTAAGCATCACAAAAGCTTTATTCTAGGTAGAATAAGGTTTGCTAGCTGGTGCTTAATCTACTGTGATATAACCTGAGATGAAGGTACTTTAAAACTGGACCATGTGTCCTGCTAGGGCTTTAGATTGGCCTGTTTAAAGTTACCTTCATGGGTTGCTTGATCCAAGTGATCAGCTGGCATTTAGGAAGGAATGCATTATCTAGATTTTATAAGGTTTGTATATTACAAGTGGGCAAAACAGAGGACATACAAATCATGATCTTCGGTTATGACAGAAATGGGCAATTTCAAATGTTTTGGCCAACAACTTCCATTACACTCACCATTGGCTATGCTGGCTTGGGATAACAAGAACTGTAGGCTAAAACATCTGGAGGTTCACAAGTTGTGTGTCTCTGACCTAGAACAGGAAGAGCTATATTTAGTATGCTCACATTGCAGTGAAGTTTTTATGGAACTGGATCATGCAAAGAGTCAAATGCACACTCTGACTGCCAGCCAGGAATAACTTAGTAAACGTTATTATTATTAATAACAATGCTTTATTGGGACTTGTGTCAGATGGTCCCAATCAGGCTGTTCAAACACAGATCTTACTGCAAAACAATTAGAAAACTAGTGAGCATTCTTGAATCCATGTTCACATAAGACTATGAAAAAACATCTTCAGATAATTGATGAAGAGCAGAAGGCACATCCAATAAATAAATCCCAGATCTACTCTGTCCTTGGGAAGACTAGAAGGAATGGAATGCTATCAAAGACAATTTTACAGAGGAGGGCAGGAATATTTCCAACATGCAGGTTTTTCTTTTAGCACATTTTCCTCTTCCAGTTGTGTATAACAGGCTGCAGTGAATTAAATTTTCAAGATCAAGGGTGTGCACCATACATCAGCCAGGGTGGTACACCCTAATATTTTATTGCCTCGTTTTTTTCCCTCTGGCCTAAGAGACACTCCCTCTCAACGTGCTTGTGCAAATAAATAAATACATAAATTAATCACTCCAATGCCATCTGTACCTCTAGAAATACACCACAAGGGGTGTGTGCATGTTTTAATTAGTCAGCTCATTTGTTAAAAAGTTATTTTGCTAGCTGTAAAAATTAGAAACGCTGGTCGCTACATTCAATTTCCATCAAAGCCATTGTGCATCACTTTCTCAGTACTTGCTGACCACGTATCTAAAACCATAAAATGGAAAGTATATTATGCTCTTAACGGTTTTGTTAATCATTTTGCCATAAATTAAATTGCTGTAATACTCATTTGTTAGGGTTGTTGAGGGAGACTGAATTATAGTTCAAAAGTGGGGGTGGCTTGCAGGTGGCTTGCTGATTGGGAAGGTGTGCAAACCTGGATTTCTGACATTATCTATGAAACACTTTTGGGACCAAAGAAAAATATGATTGTTGTTATTATTATCTACATTTTCCATCTTCCCAGGCTAGAGTGCTTTAGGGACCTAACCAAGGTATGCTGATGTATTGCTGACATTATGACTTTAGCAGTGCAGCAGGAGTATTTGATTGCTCTGCCTGGATCTTCTTTGCTGGAGGAAAAAGCAGTAGTTTCACAAACCTGATCTCAGATTAGATTGAGTAAGCAAGTTGTGACAATGTGGATCCCCCATTTCAACATTTCTGATGCATTTTTTTGTTATTAGCTATATTCACCCATCATTTCTCAAAAAACTAGATGGATGCAAATAATAAGGGATATTTGCTTCTGGAAGTCATTGGAAATGGATACATATCTATAACTAAAAGTGAACTGACAAGCCCTGCATATTATTATTGTCATTCATAGTTTTTGTGACCTGAGATTAGGAACAGTAGGTATAGAGCTTGATCCTACACTCAACTCCTCCAAAGAAAATTCCTTGGCAACAGCGAATCATTATTAACTTAACCTGTCATGTAAATTCTCCCAAACATTTGTTTCACATCAAGCCGCAAAAGTTCAAGATATTCAACCTGCCTCTCTATTCTTTCGAGCATCCACTGTGCTACTTCAATGGTTATTCTAGTTCCACTGCTTGATCTTTCATCCTATCCCAAGCCACAGATTAGGGACTGGGACCAGTCTGCTCATCATAATTCTGAGTGAGTGATGCCTTGAGGCTGGTGCACCCAATTCCACTGTTACATTTCTACTGTAGTGTCAGCTTGAGAAATGAGCAGGCAACTCTGTGACTTCTAGATGCTGGTCCAGAGCTGTCCTCGCCTGTATCCAAATTAATTTTGGCTCTGTTCAAGGATGTCTCATCATGAACGCTTACCTTGGCCCTACTTTCTTTGATAGGTCAGCATTTGCTTTTATTTCAGCAAAAGATTATTAGTATTAGTAGCAGTAGCAGTAATAATAATAATGACATCATGATGATAGTAGTAGTAGTAGTAGTAGTAGTAGTAGTAGTAGTAATAATAATAATAATAATAATAATAATAATAATAATAATAGGCAGGGAGGACCCAAGGCATTTTCTGCAAACACAGACTGGCTGCTCTTTATGCATTAAAGACAACATATAATTTATAAGACTTATGCTTTCTTTTGCATTTATCTTATTTTATGTCTGGAAGGAGAATAAACTGAAATGTGTACAACATGTGTTTGTGTGCTCTGTTTTGTTGTGTTTACGAGAAGGAAATACCAACTTCCTTTCCTGCCGTGCATTTTGGAAAGCCAGACCACATTTCATTGCAATTGAGTTATCATAACATGTTCTTCCCAGTGAAGCCTGGGAATAGTAAATGACAAGTTATTTGCTCAGGGAAGCAGCAAGTCAGAGCAAGCACTGCTTGGGTGGGGTGAGACACACAAGACTTCTCCTGAGAAGATATGGAAAAACAGTTCCTTTTGTGTGAAAAGAAGCTCATGCTTAAAACCACTGCCTACATTTTCCTAGAATGTGGGACCTTGCTGTCACAGGGTTCTCCAACTTCCAAATTCCAAATCTTGTTTTTCCCCAAAATTCTAAGCATTGCACATTGCTATTTTATTCACAAACATCTGCAAGCTAAACATGAAGTCATAAATACTCTTCTGATGTGTTGTGGCAGGCAGCAGCTGGGAGATCACCTTTTCAAGGTTAACAGTAATGAAAAAGCTCTTTATTTTTCTCTCGCACACACAGAGTAACCCTGTACACATTGTCTGCAACATTCCTCTGGTGTATAAAGGGATAAAGCATGAATTAAGGTGCATTTTAACTAAAGACATATTCATCAGGGATAGATCTAAGGGAAACCACTCAATGTCAATGCTGTTAAGTGATGGTAAAGCAAATGTCTGCATGTGTATATAATATAATAATGATTATCACATTACCACTGTCAATTTACATATCCCTTTATGTATAAAAAGTTATTGGTAGCTATTCAGACTTGGGGAGGACTTGGATGGCATGCTGTCACTAGCGCTCCAGGCAATGAACTAGTGGAAACCAATGCTTGTTCTGAATTGGTTAGTGCAATTACTTCTTTTCACCATTTGATTCTTCCCTAAGGCTCCTGTCCTATACACACTTGCCAGGGAATAAGCATGTTATGACTAAACACATTACAAGTAAACATGCATAAGACTGTTCTGTAAGGCTGCAGCTTGGTGACTATAGATTTCTAAATGCAGAGACCAAATAGATACAGAACATCACCACAAGGAGGGAAAAATGGATGGAATTTTTATTGGAAAGTTCTTGCAATGTTGCACTGAACTTTGGCTAATATCTTTCTGATGAGACAGTAAGCTCTTGAGGTTCAAGCAAACCTGTGCTTTGGACAAATGTTACACGTGAGACTCTAGGCACAAATTTGTGTCTTTTATGAAACTCTTCTTCTGTAACTGGGTTTTAGAGATTAAAAAGTACATAAACTGGAGAGACTTCAGGATTTGACCCTCTCCCCATATGCATTCTTCCTCCCAGCTGTCAAAATGTTGTTCTCTTTCAAATACAAATGGTGCCCTATCACTTCGATTCCCTATTTTATATCTAGTGAGGGTTACTTTTCTTCTCCTTTGTGATGTTGAAGGGGTGGGGTAAGAATAAAAAAATGCAGTGCATAATAATGTGTAATGACGATGACAAATCCAGACAGTAACAATGACAAATTTCCAGAGGTGCTGAGTGATATGACCTGCTGCAATTTAGGGCTGATCCGGGCATAAGGGAGGATGAGACACCTCATGTCAGTAGCATGAATGGAGATGTAGGTGGGGGAGGAGAGGTTAAGGCAGGCACTCCTGGTGCAGCGACTCCCAAGGCTTCAGATCTATGCATACTCACCTGGGAGTAAGTCCCATTGAACACAACGGGGTTTATTTCTGAGCTCTTAAAGTGCTGGCCTTTGTGGGGATGGGAATCCTTGCTTTGTTACAGGCAGCAAAATGCCTGTCTGTCCAGGGGTGTTGCTAGGTCTGGATGCATGGGCATCCATCCCAGTCTCTTTCTTGAGCCCTGGATATGTTCCCCACAGCAATGAGTATCCATTCATGCCAACAGGAGATTTTCTTTTATGCTTAATTGCCCAGGGAGCATTTTTCCTATAGGGAGTGAAGAAAGGCGAGGTAAAGTCAAAAAGTGGGGATAAGACAGTAAACAATTGCAAATGAATGACACTTGGAGTGGAGCTACCAATTTGGGATAAAGCCAGGTGGGTTGTAAATTAATTCAGTAATTTATTTGATTTGCGATCTGGATGAGATATTAAATGGCTGTCCATCCCTTTAGTGAATATGAAATAAGTCTTAGTCAGGAGCAGTGCTAGGTACTAAAAAGATATGGGTTCAGGCCCACAGGAAAATATATATACACTGGTTTGCATATGCTAATTTCCATGTGGTCTAAAGTCAATCTCTCTCTCTCTCTCTCTGTGTTTAAAGTACCCTGTCTCCAAAGGACATCATTATTTGTAAAAGGACAAGGAAACAAGGACATTTGATTTCAGAAAAGCAACCAAAGCCCAAAAGATTCAAGTGCAGGGGGTGGGAGGTGTAGGAGGTGAAGCACCTGTTGACAAAAAGCCAGCTAAACCATGAGTTAAACTCAAATTCAACAGAGATAATCAGGCCCCTGCACCTTTATTCGGCAAGTGTCCACAGACAGCAGGGTGGTGGGGCAGAAGGCCTCCCAGAGATTCAGACCTTCAAATGATAGATTTGGGGCCCCAGCCCTTGTGGGTTGCCCTGAACATCACCTACCGACCTAGTAAGTATTTTTAAATTTGCACACACATATATTAGCATATACAAGTTTTACACAGTATTATGTCCTATGGGCTTAGACCTCCCATGTGCCTAGCATCCCCCGGGGTGGTTACATTCCTAACAAAGTAAATGAGCTGAATGTTATTTTTATTGGAGCAGTATTGGTATGCCTTCGGTAAGCAGCTGAAACCCCATTTGAAAAAGCTTTATTCATTTACTGTCCTATCCCTCAATTCTCCCCGTCTTCCACCTTCCCCAGATGTACAATGGGACCCTCAAAAGAGAGGCAGCAGAGAGCAAGCGCTACAGCTCCTATAGCCAAATGGATGGCTGGGGAAGCAGGAACTACAACAAGATCTGCAGTCCAACCAGTCCTGGTAGTGATTACTGCTTTTTGCAGCATATGAAGAGCAGTCGGAGCGAGCCAGATCTCTGCTACGACCCTCCACGGGGCACTCTGAGGAGAAACCAGAGTGGAAGCCGTGTGGGTAACAAGGCCAGTCTGAATCGTCACAGCCTGTACAGCAGCACATGCAACCAGCATGGAATTACAACCATGACAAGGACAAACAAGAGAGTTCCATTCCGCAGCTCCTCCTGCACCTCTGCTAACAAGCAGGATGTTCTCTATGCCCAGCCTGTCGCGAGCAAGCAGGATATGGTCTATGGTCAGGCTCGTTCCAGCTCAAAGTAAGTTCCTATGCAAGTCTTATCTAGCCAGTCTATTATTATTTCTTCTGTGCAAAACTAGAAACTAGTAACCGTCATAGTCTGGAAATAACTGTTTCCAAAGCATTTGTCAAAATCTATTCTGCTTGCCCTTAATTTCATCAGATCCTTATTCTGGCATTCTGATTTTTGACAACACTTCCCAATGGCATCTGTTGTTGTTGTTATTAGACATTTATATCCTTCCTGTCTTCCTTTTGCAAGGAACCCAAGGTTACCTGTCTCTCCATTTTATCTTCATAACAACAACCCTGTGAGGGTTAGGTTGAAAGCAAACCCTGTGAGGGTTAGTTTGACTGGCCCAAATTCACCAAGGGAGATTCATGACTGAGTGAGAACTAGAATACACACCTTCTAAATTCCAGTACAATGCTCTGACCACTACACAATCTTAAAAATAATTACTAAGGAATGCACCAAATTAGATACAATGGAGCTTCTGGGTAAACATGTGGAATGTTGCATGCTTTGGCTCTTGGTTAGGTGGGAAGAACACAGATCACAGCTGGTGACCCTCCAGATGTTTGAGCTTACAATTCCCATCATGCCACACCATAGTTATACTGGCTGACCAATGGGCTGATGGAGGGCTATAAGCTGCCCACCCCTGGAATACATACTTAACAACAAATGCAGATGTTGTTGACCATTTCTCTCTCATACAACTTGGCAGTCAAATATTCAGGACTGCATATAAATGCTTCAATGCAGTATCTGTTCAGTGATTTGGTTCTTCCTGATTCAAGACTACGTACAAAGATTGAAAACTTGAAATGGGAAATACTGGTTTTATTTTACCAGAGAACTGGTAAATTTTAAAATACTGAAACACAAGACTAGTACAATAGTCCAGTGCAAATTGGTATACTTCTATATCCCTCAGTTTTCAGCACTGGCTTGTTTTGTAGCGCATCAGCATAATATAAGAATGAATCTTAAAAGAATCTTAATGATAAACAAATTGATTATGGCATATGGTTTCATGGACTAGAGTCCATTTCATCAGACACATGAAGCATTATGCGATCTCTGTAGGTATAAAATTAAGTTTTGTATATACTTGCCAAGTGAAGATAACATTTTATGCATCTGATGAAGTGAACTTTAAGCCATGAAAGCTGATGTCATAATCAAAGTGCCACAAGATTTTTTAAACCATTTTTGAATATACTAATGCTGCTTCCCACTCTGCAGAGTAACTACTCCAAATTTCTTCCAAAGAAAGGCCAAATTATAGTAAAAAAAACTTAGATTACAGATCAAGGTTATTAAAAGTGCTATTTTAAAAACCAGCTTTGACTTCATCCCCAGAACAATTGTTGTATGGGAACATCCCCTGTGAAGCATCTCCTTCAGGAGTGCCCCCCCCCCACCCCGTAGCACCTTTTCTGATAGGGCGTGGTTTGCCTTGTAGAACTGGTTCAGAACTGGGAGTTGTCTGTCTTGGCACTGGGCCTGGCTGGTGATTCTTCCTTCCAGTAGAACTGGTTTTGGCTGGGGAGTTGTCACGTTCGTAGAAATGAGAATTTTGTATGGTCCCTGCATCACCAATTAGCACTTGATTTCAAAATACAGTTCTAACTAGTGACAATCTTCTTAACTATGAATTATGCCTTCTTACATGTAGAAAATACTTTTCTTTTTAATGTGGTCATGCATTTCAAATATTACTTTTCACTGAAATGAAAGAACACTAAGTGATACATTCACAACTCAGATATTGAACTCTAGAGGACTGTTTAACCGTAAAGAGTAGCTGAACCTCTCTTTTTTACTTATTTGTTCTATTGTTTACTTGTGTGTTATGCTCTTGTTTGTTCTATTTGCCAAATCAGTTAAAACAGTTTTCACTTTAGAGATTCTGCCTAAGATGCAGAAACACTTTGCCTTGGAGAAAAGACCATAATTGTCAGCTGCAAAAGAATTCCACCCTGACCAGAGATTGGACTGAATGTTCAAGTTCTGGGTTAGGCAGCATGTTTGTGAAGAATTACCAGATACATCAGAGTGTTCTAGCAGGTCATAAGCTGTACATACAAAGTTGCCTTATGAAGAATCAAAGAATTGGTCCATCTAGCTCAATGCTATCCTCACTGATTGAAAACAGCTCTTCAGGGTTCCAGACAGGTGTACCACTGAGCTGTGATCAGCTATCCATTATCCCTTAGTTTTCTCTGACTTGCATGGATCAGACCCTCTCCATCTCTCCACTAGCTAGTCCATGGAAACATTGAGCTCATTGGTCATGCCACATGATGTGCCATGCAAGTGCTGAAACATTCAGAGCATTGGTACAGGCAACTGTTTACACCATGCCCATCTGATTCTCTCCAGACAACTGAATCCAGCTGCAGAATGAGAAAATATGTGACAATCCGGACTCCAAATTCAAGTGGTGGGGTTTTTCTGAGGTTATCCCCCAGACTCCCCCCTCCCACTTCCCCCTAGAAGGGCATAGTTGGTTAGATAAATTGACTAACATTCAGGATAACATTCAGGAAGAACCTTTTCACTGGCATTTCAGAAAGGCTGAAAATTTTGAATTGTAGTCTCAAACCTTAAAAGGAAGCAAGCCTTTCTTTTTATAGTTTTGTCATTTGTTACTATGGGCAGAGTTGTCATCATTTTAGAACTAGCCTTGGTTAACAAGTTCTGCCTGAGCATAATGCTTTGTATGGAGCTGCTGGGCATGATCTCTCTGTGGGGTTTGTAGCAGGCGGAAGCACAAAGCTGGAGCCAGACAATCCAGTCACTGGTACAATCCCAGTTCCCAGCCTGGCACTTGGGGTAATGTCAGCATTTAGTGGTCCCACAACCTCTTCCTTCTTATTGTTGCATGTGCAGGAGAAATGCAGGCGTGATCTGACAACTAGGAAAGAACTTTTCTGAGCTGAAAAGTTGCCCCTTTGTTGCATTTTACATACATATATATAATGAATACAGTGCATTCACATAAATACCACACACTGACATACACACACAAATGCATACGCACAAGCCCCTTCTGACCTTCGGACCCTCAGCAACTGCCCTCCCATGCCAACTGTTATGCTGCTTCTGCAGTCATAATCGTGCCCCATAATTGTTTTTTAAAGTAACTTTCTTACTTGAAAAAAGAATGCTTACTCTTTTAAAGGGGGGTATAAATTTGCCCTAACCACAGACATTGTATGTGTTTGCGTTTTCTGGTGAAACACTGAAAGAGGGACTTGGGACAATGATCACTAGATAAATGTTCTGATTTCTTCTCTTTGGTGGATGGCTTGCTGCCATTCCTGCCTCCCTGGAAATCTATACATGTTCCAGCTCGTGCATTGTATAATAGACCACTATGCACCAATAGAATTGGGACTGGCTGGGATTGCCTTTTTTGGAAAATCAGTACCAGTTGAAACTTGAGAACAACTTTATCTGTGGATATAAAACATCCCAGGATAGGGAGTTATACCCATATTACCTGTCTGCATGCAACAGCAAGTCACCAGAGGTTAATTTATCCATGGAGCATGGCATTGCATGCCAGCTGCCATTTAAATTGAAGCCACAGTGGGGCTGCACTGCAACTTTTTCTATCACGTGAACTGGCATGGCTAATGAACCACCCATATCAGCAATGAGTGGTTTGATAGCCATGGCAACGACCCGCCCTGGCTGGGTTCACATGCCGTGAGAAGCCATGGCACACCTTCTCCGTGCTTGCCTTCTAAACATGGCAGCTGGCATGTGGTGACAAGCTCCACAGGTAAATGAACCAGTGTTATTACATGTGAACCAGGTCAGAGTATATTCCGTGTTCTAACACCTTCTCTGATGGAGCTGAACAGTCAGTTAATCTTCTGCTGGTAGACTTGCTTCTGCTTCAGAGTTTTTACAAGGCTGAGCAGAATGTTAAACCTTTAGCTTTTTTTCATTAGCCATTCTAAAACAGAACGGTGGGATGGGGAATAGTGGAAGCACAATTTTTTTTTTGGTGGCGGGGAGGAGGAGGGCTCCCGTATGTAGTTTTCTAGAGCTGTTTTCACATGGTGAATTTCTACCCCAGGCCCAGGTGTGCTGGCTCAGTTGTCTGGCACCCACAATTCACACAAATATAGGAAGTGCATTATTCCAAATCAGACTGTCTAGACCAGTATTGTGGATACTGACTGGCAGCTGCTTGCCACGGTTTCTGACAGAAGTCTTTCCTGCCTATGTAGAGATGCCAGGGACTGAGCCTGAGAACCTTTCCATGCAGGCGAGTTACAGCACACACACGAGCCTTGCGACAAACCCCGCCTGGCTAGGAACTCGCATGAAAGCACCCTCACATGGAGTGCTTTTCTCCCACGGTCCAACACTGAATGTAGCCACAGATGTGGGGCAGGTTTCTCTGTGTACAAGGATTTAGGGAGAAGCAAAGGAGCTGTGTTTATTGGGCTGTATCCAATACAGTCTTAAAAACAGGAAGAATGATTTCTCCTACTACTTAGGAACAGCCAGATTACTAAGGAAACATCATGGACAGGAAGGAGAAATGCAGACCTGGATGCACCAGTGAGAGGATGGCTCCTCGTCTTGCTAAGTCCTGGTCTCTCTCTCTTTCTCTCTCTATATCACTCACTCACTCACATGCACACACCCCATACTACCAGCAGCAGCAGCGGCAGCGGCATTACTGCCAACGTTACAAGGCAATGCTTAATTGCTAGGTTCAATCTTAACTTCAATCTTGAAAATTATAGTTTCTGTTTCGGGAGTTCCTTTGGCAGTGTGTGGCTGCTGGGTGTGATTATTCTTTAAGGAGGGAAAGGCAGCTTACTGGCCAGGTTTCCCCAGCCTGGTGCTCTCCAGATTTTTTCAGCTACAACTTCCAGGTTTCCTTGCAATCCTCACCAGGATTCCATGGTGGCTAGGGTTTATGGGACTTGCAGTCCAAAACGTCAAAAGAGCATCAGATGGGAAATGCAGCTTTTTGCTCAAAATCACTTGTTTTATCACTGCAACTGCCTGTCTTCCACCGCTGAGCCCTGATAGAAGAAGTCCTGGAAGCAGGACCTGTACCTTTGAAAAGCCCTGCTTCCAAGGAAGCTTGGGGTAAAGGACAGAAAGTTGTGATGAGCGTAGACAAGAAGTAGAGAGAATGGTCAGAAAAAGAAAAAAAACATGGAAAACGAGATGGAATGGTGATGGAAGTATTGGTTGGAAAGCAGGGAAAGAGAGGCCTGGAGGAGGAAAAGGGGCTCCTGCCCTGAGCTAGTGATCCAGCACAAGGGACTAATGGAAAATGGATGCTTGGCACTTATCCAAAATGTATGGAAATGTATAAATTTCATCAGGAATTTACAGACGTAATTAGATGCACGGAGGCATCCTTTCATTCATGTCCTGCATGTATGTTTCTGGAGGGCAGCTAGTGTGATGCTGTGTGAAAAGAATGCAACATGAGAACACAAGACAAACCTTATGTTCTGTCTACTCAGTTCTATGAGTTCTATGGTGTTTGGTCCCATGGTGCCGTGTATAGGAGAGCACTGCTGATGAATTCAAGCTACAAGTTGAATCATTTTGGTAAAAACTATGGGCACCCTTGATCAGATCAGAGTGCCAGTTCTTTGGCAACTATTCATCCAGGTAGGTAGGTACCATCTTCTTCACTGAGGCTTAGCTCTCCCCTTGAAATCATGTTGCTGTAATTACAAATACTTATGCCTGAAAGGTGGATGTGCTAATCATTTGCAAACAGAATTATACAGCACTGGCACTAGACTCGACTGTGCCATAAGTCCAGAGCTGCCACAGGTCCTGCCACTTTGCCACTGAAGTCCCCACCCTGCCACCCCAACCTCCCTTTGTCTCTTAACCTGGAGGTGGGAGGAAGGTGGCAGTGGCAGTAGCAGTGGCAGGTCCTTCTCCCCCCTCTCCCTTCCCCTGCTCTGCAGAGCACTGTGCAAAATGCTGTAGGGACTGGCCAGTCTTTCAGGACCTTGCATCTGTGTTTGTTTTTTTTTCCTTTCTACTTACCTTTTGAGTGGCAGCAATTTGCACCAGTCAGAAGCTGCCTTTCGGTAAGACCTGGCTACAGGAGTGATCTAATAACTGCCCTGTGCCATCATTACCATGTTGCCCCCCCCCCCACACACACATGCACAAAGGCAGTCCCATATTTGTTTTCAGATCATTTGCACTCAAAAGGTAAGAAAAATAAGGGCAAGGAGGATGCTGGCAGCTACAGCTGGATCTTCTGAACTTTTGGACCATTAGCAACCGCCCATCCATGTAGACCACTGACTCCAGATCTGGAGTCATTATCATGCTAACATAATACATTTTGGCTTTTTGGTAGAAGAAACCCAGGTGGATGATTTGACATCCTCTGCCTGAGGTTGAAGGCAGAACATCTGGGGCTTGTGACAAACATACCAGACAGACCTGCCTTTCCACCAGAAAAATTGTCCTCTTCCCTCAACATCCCACAGCTTCTGATGACAACTCTGAGTAGCACACATAGTTTCAAAGTTTGCTCCCACATTCAAACCAAGAAAATGGGTTTTTCCCCGGCCATGTCCATGTGTAGCTAGGCAACTCATCAAAATCTGGACAATGGAAAAAGATGTACAGGAAGTTGGGCAATAATGGAAAGTAGAGAATGGAATGGGTAGCTTATGTTATTAGTATTCTGCAAAAGAAGTCATCAAACAGTTGCCTTTTCTTTTCTGGAGGAGCAGCTTCCGGAGACAATCCAGCAGCTTCAGAGCCTCACTCGAAACCCTGCACCCTGAGATACTTTTATGATACAGAATGACTTACTAAAAGAAGCATTCACACCTTGGACAATCCTTCAAAAATGCCAGCTGTGTCCAAGCCTCTGCATTCCACTACACCCAGCTTTAATCAGTACAAATGCTTAGGAATATGGGAAGCTTCCTTATAACTAGTTAATTTTTGTTAAACCAAAAGCTAGTAATTATGAGTGGACGGGGAACCATATGGGGGTGGGGGTAATACTTTGCTCTGCTGCAGCCCCACCTACTTTTCACAAAGGGAGGAAAGGTTGCATGCAATGCTAAGCACTGAGGGAAAAGGAACTATGTTTGTTGGCCCTGTACCCTAATTGCTAGAAATCCCAGAAAGCCAGCTCCTGTATCTTTGGAAGTCTCACCAGTTCTTACCCATAGCAAGCCTATTTTCTCAGGTATAACTGCTACCCCATGCTTTTCTAGACACTAAAAGATGAGATTCCTGTGTTGCTGGACTCTCTGCTCAGTACTCAGTTGGGTGCCTTTCCTGTAACATTACACAACTGTGGAACACCCTCATTCTTGAAAACGTAGTTTCCTCCTTCTGTAAGAAAATGAATGGAATGGTGATCGCCCTTATGAATTGTGATGATGTTGAGAGGTACATGACTGTGAAAGCTGAGAAAAATTGATTCATTACAGCTAGATCATCAATACAACACAACATAATTAGAGGGATACTCGGTTTTTTTTTTTTTAATAATTTGAAAGGTTTTTATGTTGTTTTTAAGGACTGAACTTTCTCAAGTTGCCATATAACATTTAAAACAATGCAAAGCAAATAAAAAAACCAAATAATAAATATCCAAATACTATAAAATATATAACATCAATGAACATGGAGCCTGTGGACAATAGAAAGGGTACCGGCCTTCCTGAAGAGCAGCAGACAAACCCTGCTAGAAGCCAGCTCCAAGGGTGTGAGCTCAGCACTCTTCGTGCAGCAGTAGAAAGCCGACAGACTCAGCCACTGCATTAGCATGATAGGTGGATGCTTCCATGCAGAGAAGGTCTACCTGATAATACACTTGTTCCATTTCTGAAGTGAAGGCACCTCTCTTAAGAACTGGTTTTACATTGCACTTAGGAGTTCCTTTTACATGCATTCCATTTCCATAACTCTAGAAATTTATTTTTGATCATTGATCTGGTGGGTTGAGGAGGTGTGGTCTCAGTGCAGGTGCCCAACCATGCCAGCACTTGACATTGGCCCTAGTCATTTGGCCCTACAGCTCTCATTATCTTTTACCATTGGCTGTGCTGGCTAGGGTTGATGGGAGTTGTAGGCCAAAGCATTCAGAGGGCCACAAGTTGTCCACTCCTGTTATAGGAAATGCAATGGCCTCCATTAAAGCTGGATGGTCTGACTATATTACCTGCCTTAAGTATGGTTAGATAAGGTTGATTTGATTAATATTAGGGCAAGAATGGTTTTATACTAAAATGGAATTAAAAAAGAAACCAGGTTTAAGGAGGATACAATTGAGTTAAAGATTTGGTACAGTCCTTCCATGGAAGTAAACCATTTTCATAATGGGGAGTGGTGTTCTCCAAATATGATGCAGAAGGATGGAATGCATTTTTTGACAGGGAGGTAGTAGGAATTTTAATTTTTATGTAATTTATGTTGTTCTAATCTTAACATTTCACATGTTATATATTTAGAACTTTTATTGTTAACTCTTCTCTGTCATCAGAGCAGAGTAGAGTACCGTACTGTACCATACTGTACCATAGAGTTCAAAAGTCCTAGAGAGACATAGATCTAGTCATAGATCCCATCTGGTTTATGATGTTCTATCAGCAGAGTATATAATTATTCAATGTTATCAAGAAAGCGAATTGGAAAAAATATCTTAAGGCAGAGCTTGCAATATACAATTTTTGCCCTGTGCATAGTTCCTGTACCTTTCTATCAGTCTCTAAGCCTCTCTAGTGGATCTTATGCTATCTTGCTATGAAGCAACCAAGACACTGGTTGGTAACAATGCTGGTATGCTACCCAACATTGAGTTTTCTGCATTAATTGCAATAATATCAAACAAAAACAAAACATTGTATGCTGTAAAAATTCAGAACCAGCATACAATTAGGCAACAGATAATAAATAATAAAATTAGTCAAATTCAGTAAGATCTTCATGGAGCACAAGCAGATCTTAAAAACTGTAAACTCTAAATACTACAAGCTCATGCAACTTTTTGAATCTTCAGAAACCATTACAAAGTCAGCAAAAGCCTGATTTTTTTAAAGTCTTCATTTACCAAAAAAAAAGTATTACCACTGAGAAGGACTTCTGCCTGATAGCTTCCCATCATACTTCATTTGGTGGGAACAAAAGAAAAATGTCCTCCAAAGTTGTTCCCAGTCTTTTGGTGGAAATGTGTGGGAGGATATGATCTTTTAGGTTAATCACTTTATTCTATTTAGAGCAGTAAGGATTAAAGCTAGCACTTTGACTTAGGTACTGAAATGAAAAAGAAACCAGTGAGGAGATCAAAGCACTGGTATAATACGATTAAATCATCCAGTCCCAGTTAGTGATCCTGCTACCATATTTTAGAGCAGAAGCAGTTTCCAGATTATTCCAGTTTCCATTACACCCATCTTAATAGAAGTCTACCAGAGCATGGATAACTTTAGCAAGGCTGTCTCTGCCTATGTAGGGTCACAGCTGGTTTATTAGCCCAAGCTGATGACCCACCCATTATGAGCCACAGAGTCTAACCAAGCCTCCAACAGATAGTGTTGAGTCAGTCAGTTCACTCAAATTGTGAACCTTCAGGGGGAATCCAACCCTCCAAAGTGGAATGAAAATCAGTCAGGTGAGTGGATGACCCCCCACACTAACACTTCTTTGTTTTGGTTGAATCTTTGTTTATTGACCCTAATCTAACCCACTGCTATATATAGGCAGCAATTTAGAATGCCCACTGCTCTTCTTGGCTTTAAAAAAAAAGAGGAATAAACCTGGGTGTCCTCAGCTCACTCAGTGGTTTCATGTAGAAGTTAAATTGAATGGGGTAAAGAATAGAACTTTGCAGGACAATCGATATGGGGCTGAGCAGCATCTTCTAGAATCATTATCCCTATTTGGGTGGAACCAATACAGAGCAGGGCACCCAGGTCCAGACTCAGACAGTGTATTTATAAATAATGGGACTGAAAGGGACTCAGAGGCCTAAGACAGTACCAGGCAAGCTGGTGCCCTCCAGATGTTTTGGACTACAACTCCCATCAGCACCAGTCAGTGTGGTCAGTGGTCTGATTATGTGATTATTTTAAAATTGATCTTTTTTTCTTTCTGTATTTAGAATATGCAATGATGAGATTGATTATGGAGCAATGACCATCCAGAAAGCCATCCAACTCCTGTGTTCATCAGATGAGAAGTACCAGGCCATGGGTGCTTACTACCTGCAGCATACCTGTTTTCAAGATGAATCTGCCAAGCAGGAGGTAATGTTATCCTCAGCACAATGTTTCAGCTTTTTGTGGTTTTGTGGTGGATGCCTAAATATGTGGTATTATGTCAGAACTCATGTTTCCTGTTGCTCCAACAGAAATAGAAAGGGGCCAAATTGGGAAGAGGAATCTTGCCCTTTCAACAATAAGAGGTACTATAATACCTTGGCCTTGCATGCAATGGGTAGACCAATAAATACACTTCGAGTTACAGGAGCCTAATTTAGCTGTACTACTTACAACTGCTAAAAGCATCAACATCTTAGGGTAATTTCACATGTGACTATTTGAATTAAAACAAAGGCATTTATCTTCCACATGGAGAATTACATTAGTGGCTATTTTTAGGAAATGATGGTAACATATAGTTTTATTCATTTTATTATGAATTAATTCAACAAAAATCTTAAAATTTTGAATACATGAATTCTAAACTATTGGCAACTGTAACAAACCATAAGACAAATTCTGTACAGATGCATTCTTATATGTATTTAGACAAAATAAAATTTTAGACAAAAAGAAGAAGTCCTGGCTGGGGCATGCTGGGAGTAGTGGGTGAGGGGATGTAGGCCATTAACAAGCATAAGATTGTGCCCTGAATGTGTCAGCATTCACCTTTAAATTCAGTTTTGTACCTTTGAAGAAATTAGCTTAACAAGAGCCAGTTTTGCAAACCTTGCTGAAGGTAAATGAGGGTTTAGTTAAGCTCTCACAGAAAAGCTCAAATTATCAATATATGTTGACAACTGGAGCATGAGGGGAAAAATCCCATCAAAACAATTAGCTTAGCTATGTATATCATGCCAGAATAACATAAGCATTTTGTCTTCATGGACATATACCTTTTCTAAGATCTACTCAGGACAAACAGGTCAACAATTATCTGGCCCGGTTTAGGGAAAAAATCTGTTCTGGATGCAGATTTACTATCATCATTCTTTCCAGTGTGGAGCCATCAAACTTATCTGCTTGTTAGTAAAATAAAGCTACCTACTACAATGTAGTGGTTTCTGTTTACTTCTGGAACACTGTGTTTTCATTTTAGTATTTTTTCTTAATGAGCATAGTGATGACTGTTACCGTCAGGAAATGTTTTGAGGGCAGCAGCTGGAAGTGACTAAAGAAAAATGGCAGATGAGACAGAGCTTGAGCCCTTGAGATCTTCAGACATCCTAGGTAGAGGCAGAGAAATCTATCAGATCCGGGTTTTTTAAAGGTTTTTTGACAATGCCCCCCCTTCCTTGGTGAGACTACTTTCTGATCACCATTGCCACTAATTGCTCTGGCTCCTCATCCTCCTTGGCATCATTGCTCCCACTTGCCTGATGGACAAAGTGCCAGGGAGAAGCTAAGCAGTAGCATCTACTGCTCCTTCGCGGCTCCATCATTGTCTAAGCCAGAGCACAAGGCTGGTGAACACGCAAATTGCATGGGAAAGATGAGCAGCTCCATGACTCCAACTACTCTTGTCAGTAGTTCCCTGCTGGATGGTCCATCCTCAGCAGGTTTCTGGCCATGGCTACCTTCTATCTGGTGGAGAAGTAGAGCAAGGGGACGCAAACCATAAGCTGCATCCTATGGAGCATATCTCCAAACCCTCATTCCCCTCCCTCGTTGCCACCCCAAAGTGCCGCAGGTTTTTAAGGACTCTGACCACTTTGAAGTGAAAGAAACCTGATCTGAGGGGAGATGAACTAGGATTAGTAGAAAAACACTTTCTTTCCTTTGATCCTAACAAAGTCCCTCTCCAGAAACTTATTCATCTGTCAAGGGGGCAGAGCAGCTCAGAATAGCTTACAGGGATTCAACACTGTTAACACTCACGGGGTATATATCATGCTTTATGTTTAACTTTTAACATGGATTTTTTTTTAAATTGTAGAAAGGAACAACTGAACTTTCTATGGAGCCTTGTTTGATCAGTGAGCATTGTGATCCCTTCTTTCCTAGGTCTACCGACTGGGTGGCATAGCCAAGCTTATTGAACTTCTCCGTAGCCCAGATGAAAATGTGCAGCAGGCATCAGCTGGGGCCCTTCGGAACCTTGTCTTCAGGAATCCCACCAATAAGATAGAAACACGGCGGCAGAACGGAATTCGAGAGTCTGTGAGCCTCCTGAGGAGAACTGGGAACACAGAAATACAGAAGCAGCTGACAGGTACTTTCCCCACTGCAGTTCGACATCACAGAGGGTTTTGCTGCTACATCAACATCTGGTAATGTCAGTGATATTTTGGACATCTGAAGTTCTGGTGTTTAAAGTGAGGAAGGTCATTTATTAGGGTTATTCGTATATTTTTATGGTCTGTATGGGAGAGAGAGAACTGTCCTGAAGCTGCCTTCCCCATTTATATTTCTTGTATAAAGGCTGCTTTGCTGGAAGAAACAAAACTCTTTGTTTTATTGAAACAACTTCAGCTGCCTCCACTCCAACCTGGCCATGTAGCATAGGAAAGGGGATTAGCTTGTGCCTCAGCCTCTGGAGCAGTGCGGAAAGACCTCTCTAGCCTCTCAGCTTCGGCTTTGTTTTTGTTTTTACTTGGGATGAGGAGCACACAAGTATCCAAGTTAAGAGTCCCTTGGGGCAAGAACCATTGAATTAAAATACAACTCAGGGATAAGTGTCAGCTTCTGTTTGCATAATTGTTTATGATCTGCAGCCACTTTCCATGATCGTGTTCAATAAACTGCACATGACCTTTCAGACAAACCATTTTGTCCCTCCCTGATTATCCTTAGATCTAAACTCAGATGGTCTTGACTGAACAAGCCTGCGGGGTAATATACAAGCCTCTGAGCCTGCAGAAGTGAATGGAAATTGAGGTGCTGGTGGATCTCAAGAATCTATGTCCTCTGGCCCTCCTGGCCCACAGGCTCTCCCCAAAACACCCATTTGTTTCCCTTCCAAGGAAAAGGGGGCCACTGTAAACCTTAGGAGGAAGGCTGTGGGTGGAAAATCAGGTCATTGGTTTGGCAGTCTTGGAGGTATAAATCCACAGTATCCTAAACACCCTTAGAGAGTGTCTGAATATGTAGGATTGCTGTTTAGAACATTCATAATACTTACTAGTTTAACTATCTTCTATATCCTGATTTTTAGAAAAACACTGGCAGAGAACTGTAGCGTGTGCCTGTTGGCTTCTGTTCCTTCCCCCGTGCTGTCTGATATCTACATGGAGTGTGCTTTTTTCATTTGCTTTCCAGGATTGCTGTGGAACCTGTCCTCCACTGATGAACTGAAAGAAGATTTGATAAATGATGCTCTTCCTGTTCTGACTGATCGTGTTATTATTCCTTTTTCTGGCTGGTCTGATGGTGTTAGTAACAGATCAAGAGAAATGGTTGATCCTGAGGTATTTTTCAATGCCACAGGCTGCTTGAGGTAGGTTGGGGAGAAAAAAATTAAAGTTTCTTTGAACATATTGAAAAAAAAAACCTCAAGGTCCAATTGCTAGGGACATGTAGGATTTTTCCTATCCAAGCTTGCATAGAATAGTGCTTCAAGATGAATTTTGTAGCTTATCCTACAACTGCCTTCAGAAATATCTTGTTTTTGCATTTATAAACCTTTTATCAAACATTTCAAAGTGTTTTACAAAAACTGAAACAACAGTTTCAAAAAGCAATTTAAACAAAAGAGCATAAATTAACAAAGCATTAACTATATTTACAATACCAATGCCATCATCCAATAGATTGTGTTTTTTATTAAAGTGGGGGGGGGGGGCCTCTGGCCTTGGGGCTCTCCACCTATCCATTGCCCTGCCTGCAAGAGCTAGGCAGGACGGGAGGAGGACGGGGCTTATACCACCTCCTATTCTTCCATTGTTGTTCTCAGCTGTTCAGGTTTCTGAGCAGCTCTAGCTGTCTTTCCTTCTATAACTGCTCTGCAAAGAATGTCAAGGGCCTAGTGAATATGTATGTTTCTTACTATCTTGTTCCTGGTTGCTGCTGACCAGGAAGCCTTGCTGTTCTTCCATGGCTTTAATGTTATCGTGTTTTGATACACCACTTTTCTTTCTTTGTCTGTTTTGTCTTTTTATTCTTCTCCTCTCCAGAACCTGACTAGATATGGAGCAGTATACAAATGCCATTAATAAAATATTTAAAATAGCTCTAGGATACTTTTTTGTCTTTTTCTTGGGCTTCTTTAGAAATATCTATTGGCAGATAATCATTTCTTTAGAGTGGATATGTTTTGTCAGGGTACAATATGATATACACCATGCCATCTCTACAGATGCATTTGATTTCTAAAGAGAATCGGAGAGAATTATATTTAGACCTTGAATGTAGGCAGAGAATAACTACATGAGTTGCTTTGAATTCCCCTCCCTTTGATTTATTGAATATCTTTTCCTTGTAGAAACCTGAGTTCAGCAGATGCTGGACGCCAAACCATGAGAAACTACCCTGGACTGATTGATGCTGTAATGGCTTATTCCCAGAACTGTGTGGCAGCCAACCGACCCGATGACAAGGTACCAAAGACCCATACAACTATATTTGTATATGCTTCACAGCTGATATAGTTCCTGCTTAGTATTGGCAATAATAAACCCAGTTTCATTTTGACAGTGGTTGGTTGGATCCAAAGATTGCATGAGTAAAAGACCCCCACCCCCAAAACTGAGTGGGGAGAATCTTGCTCCATTGGAAGCCCTGCTCTCACATGGTTCTTCCACCTGATTTCAGGAGATTCCTCCATCCCAAGTACAGTCCCATACAGGAAAACTAACTGTGGTCAGTAGGTCCCTTGGCCCTGTGGAGACACTTTGGAGGGGGAGGGGGCACAGGAAGGTGCATGAGGGAAAAGATTAAAATGGGTTGAATAGTCTGCGTTCCATTCATGCAACCATTGGATACAACCCAACATCTTCCAAAGTTTTGAAAGTTACTAAAGTTACTATGTATGTTGTATATACATAGCCATGGGTCAGGAATTACCATATGCACAAATAATGGTCAAATTATAGCATTATTAGGTTCAGGTAAAATGTCATGAAATAATGAACATGATTTCAAGTTCTCCAGCACTTTTCTTCAGGCTGGATGGTAATCAAGCAACTACTATGATCTCTCTTGTAAATAGGTGCAATGCATAGTCCAATGCTGTGTGGAAAAATAGAGAATGTTTATTCCTTCCGAGGGACTGAATTTCTCATAATAGAAGAAACAGACTGGGAAGCATTAAATTCAAGGAATGTGAAAAATGCATAGGAAGGAAGGCTTCTCTGTTAGAACTGATATCCTTGTACTCAGCAATAACTTCTTATGTCATGATAGATGCATGGCATAGAATCAAATTGGGTGTAGGTATAAGCATTTATCTATTCTACTGAGCTTATCTAAAACTCTGACCTCATAAAGTTCTTTAACTGGAACTTGCTTTTTATGCATGGAGGTCGCTATTCAGCTCTAACCTCTTTGTATTGTGAGACCAGTCATCACTTATCTTAGTGCTTTCCTGAAATTTAGGAGTACAACTTCTATGAAGCAGGCTGGCTGTGGATGATGAGTTTTTGTCCAAAGCATCTGAAAAACTGACTTAAATGAATCACTTTGTCTCTCTCTCCCATATGGGAGTTACACAAAACATACACAGTAAACCATTTAGTATTAATTCCTAATATTTGGGGTAGCTCCAGGAATATGCTAAATGATCTTCTAGCAGGGAACTTGCAACGATTACTTCAATGGGACATCTATCCTTGGGGTAATGTAATTTAGTGCAACAAGGTTAGTCTTTAAACCAAGGTGGCCTCTGAAATATAAGGATGTAACTGCGGTGTGTAAGGCATATGTGTGCTAGTGGTCAGTTAAGATAGTGATTCTGAAGAGGGGAGGGAGAGGAGGCAGATATGAGGGTGCAAGTGAGACATTAATGGTTATTGTTGTTACTTTAGTCAGTGGAAAACTGCATTTGTATCCTGCACAATCTGTCCTACCGTCTGGATGCCGAGGTGCCCAATAAATACACACAGTTGAACCACATGGCCAGAAGCACCTACACAGACAAAAGCCTGACAGGTTGCTTCAACAACAGAGGCGGGAAACTGGAGGTAAGAACCAGAGCTTGGAGCTGTTTCGTTTACAGATTGCAGAATTCCCTTTCCTACTTCTTGGTATTTTATCAAGTCTCATTATAAAAATAACACAGCATAAAAAGACACTTTAAAGCAATAGGGAAATTTAACTATTCACAACCAGATATTTGGTAAAAACCAGTAGGTTCTTGGGGGAAATTACTATATATCCCAAGCATTATTATTATTACTATTATTTTCATTATTAAAGTATTATTATTGCATTTGGATACCATCTGTAGCCAAAGCTCTCTGTTTGGTTTACAACAATAATCATAGAATCATACAGTCAGGTCATCCATCCAGATTCTAACCAGGCCTGACCCTGCTTAACATCTGAGATTAGACAGGATCAGGCACTTTAGGCTATATGGAAGCTTATATATGTCTGCCATTTATGTGCATCTGTGCTTGCCTAATGGATGAATCTGTCCATTTGTTTCTCCTGCATTTATTTTTATTAAAACCTCAAGTTGTTTCTATCCAGATATGAAGATGTCCATGAATGCTGGTAACTTCTCATCACAAATAAGCTGAGCAAAATTCTAGCCCACTCACAAGAGCCACATTCAATAGGTATTGTTGCCCTCAACATGGAGAGCACTGCATTGTACCTGCCTGCTGTATATTCTCAGAAAAAAAGAGGGCTCACTAATCTAGCCCTGACATGGCTAAGTATGTGAGGATTCAAAACCAGACTTTTAAGAGCTAAGCTCTCCAAGCCCAAAACACAGATGGACATGTCTGTGCATTTTGGTTTCTCCAACATTCATTAAAAAACTGAATTCTATCCATCCCAAATATGAAGATATTTCCTAAATTTGGTAAATTCTTGCCCAAAAAATGAACTAAAATAAAATTAATACCCATCCCTATACTTTTTATCTTTTCACCAGGCAGGTACAAAGACACACGCTGATATTTTCCTGACAGGTTTAATCATCATGGGGTAATCACATCTGAATCATATATGTAATCACATATCTCACTGCCTCCACCAAATTGTGATGTATCTAGAAAATCCCCATAGGATTCTGATCCTTCACTTAGTTCAGCCTTTCTCCAGGACTCCCCAAAACACCAGCTGCCATCACCTATTTATTTATAGGCCTCTCCTCTTTACATCCTTAGCTGCGTGCTCTAAAATGATGCAGTTGGGTGAGATATACAAGTCAGACCAAAACAAACATTTTAAAAGATGTAAAATATATTCAGGTACAAAACATGTAAAATCTGGAATGCACAGTCACCGGATAAATAGTAATAAATACTAGTTCGAAAACCCAACATGGCACCTGTGCTTTCAATAACTCTCTGGCCTCCCTCCAACCCATACTCCCATCTCTCACACTGACTTTTCCAGTTGCTCTTCTCTCCATCTTTCATTTTATTCTGGCCCTGATCGCCAATCAGTCTTCCATTCATTCTTCTGCTACAGTTGTTCTCTTCATAAAGCTTCAGCTTCATTGGTGTCTCCCTTTTCTAATCCTTAGTATGAGGAGTATGATCTACCTCTTCCTGAAGAGGATTTGAAACCCAGAGGGTCCAGCTGGTTGTACCATTCAGATGCCATCCGCACGTACCTGTCTCTAATGAATCAAAGCAAGAAAGATGCCACTCTGGAGGCCTGTGCCGGAGCCCTGCAAAACCTGACTGCAAGCAGAGGATTGGTAAACAGAATATTTTCACCTCCACATTTGGGAGAACAAAGTTGCTCGCTTTAATGCAAAGACAAAAATGTGGAAATGAATCTGACAGCTAGTGTGATCAAAACCCAGCAAAATATGAAACATGTCTAGCCCTTGGTTCAGCCAACATACTGATAGAAATAGGGTATTTAATCATTCTGGCACAACTGTTCACTTTATTTAAAAAAAAATCAAAATTTGATCAGCAAAATATTCCATAGGAAGCTCAGTATTTTTCATTTACCTTTGTGCTTTTAAAAAGAGAATTTTTCATATAATGCCTTGGGTGTGTGCACAGTGTTCCCTTGAGGTCAGGCTGCATAACATGTCAAATATGATTTGCAGTTTCCAGAGGTGTAATTGTAAATTTTAGAGTGCAGGTACTCATCATGGCAGTCCCCATAGTTACACCCCCAAGAAGAATCCAAAATTCCAGACAGTTGTGGAATTTATGTTTCTATCTCCACAAGGAGCATATCTTTAATCGGATTTAATTGCCTAGTCAAGACTAAGCCATCCAAAAATACTCAATGCTACAACAGGGAAAAATGTACTATTGCTGGAAACATTAATTTTCTTGCAATGTTGTGAAGGTTGCAGCTAAACTCAAGGAAACAGGAAGTTTCAGGGATGGGGATGACAGAGAACATCAACACCCCTGCGAATCAGAAGTGCTGATGATACATCCCTGTGCATCTTGGCTCCACTATAGCACCAAGCATTCCCAACAGATATTTGATTGCTTTATTCATAAGGGAATTCTGGATACTCTACTCTTCTTCCTAATTTGAAATAATGTAGCTTTTCATTGGTTTCATATTTTCATGAGAAAGAAGCAAAAGCTCTGGAAAGTATTCTGAATGCCACTTTCTTTTTCTACTAGATGTCCAATGCAATGAGCCAGATGATTGCTTTAAAGGAGAAAGGTTTGCCCCGTATAGCTCGACTCCTGCAGTCCAGTAATGCTGAGGTTGTCCGTTCTGGCACATCTTTACTGAGCAATATGTCTCGGCATCCTATAGTCCACAAAACTATGGGTAGGTACCTTTAAAAAAAAAAATCCATGGGCATATCTGGAATCTTGTCTATCTTTATACACATTCTCCACTTCATAATATATTTTAAAGCGTACAAGTCGTACTGTGTTATTTGATATCCATTTTTAATATTATTGGTATCTTCTCTGTCAGAATAAGCATTTTAAAAGGAAAAAGTAATAAAACCAATTCAGTAGTCAGTGTCTTCCTTGTTCTGTCTTGCTCATTTTGCTGTTTGAAAACCTCTCCTTGCTTATATATGCCCTCTTTGCTCAAGATCAACTATCGTTTAGTGCTATAGAACTAGGGATGGGGAAGGAATTGGTTTGGTTTAATGTTATTGTGCGCTTACCTAATTTTGCAATTTTGAATTAGTTCACCAATCAAAAACTGCATTAAAAATGCATATGTCAGGGGAAATGATGTGCAAAATCTGCCATATTGGGAAAATGGATTGCAAACATGTATGTCTTAGCAATTCATACAAAAATGCATGTATTAGAAGAAATGTGCAAAAATGTTTATGAATTTTCATGTGGAGTTGTATTAAGACTGCAAAAATGTGAAACTGAGAGGAACTGCAATGGACAGCTTCTTCCATTCTTCTACAAAGCACACTAAACCAGAGTTATATAAGCATCTCTGGGTCATGCTGCCTCTATCTTATGTAAAATAAAGTTTCCAGATTTTGCAGGTTGGATGTAGAGTATGCCATCATTTAGGTCAGGTCTGAATTTCACCAGAAATGATACATAAACTAGTATGTCCATTTTAACATATGTGGAGCCACATTGCTTGCAGCCAAACCAGTCTCTGTTGTGAAAGCTCTGCAGATGACTAACATTTTCCAAAAAGCCTGACTCTAGACCAGATTTTGTCACAATAGTTTTATGTAGCTTTTTAATTTCATGGTAGTGTTGTTTCCTCTTTTTAGCTCACCAGGTGCTTCCAGATGTGACTCGTCTTCTAGCCCTCCAGGCTCCAGGTTCCAGCAACTATGGAGACATTATGACATCTGCTTGCTACACCCTGAGGAACCTACTTATGTCCAACCCACAAATGGCCAAGCCGTATTTGACAGGCAGCTTGTTAAATAATGTAGTAAGCCTGTGCCGAAATGGGTGAGTGATGGTGAGGATGAGTGGATGTATGGGAAACTAGCAACCCAATGAATGAATGCCCTCCAAAGTATCCTGTCTGATACCTCTGTTCAGTTTTTCCATACTCAAGAATGTGGCTTCCTCTATATTTGGCCTTCCTTTTCTTCTTCTGTCCCCAACTTTCTGCAGCATTATTGTCCTCTCCAGTGAGTTTTGCCTTCTAATTATGTGCCCCAAGTATGATACCCTAAGTTCATCATTTCCCAGGAAAAGCCCTGGCTTAATTCCATCCAGGACCCACTTGCTAGTCTTTCTTTCAGTCGAGGGTATTCACAAACTCTCCTCTACCACTATGTTTTGAATATATTAGTTTTCTTCCTGCCAGCTTTCGTCACTGTCCAACTTTCACACCCAGACATAGTAATCAGATCAGGAATACAATGCAGTGGATGACCTTGGCCTTCACTGCTGCCCTTCCAGTCTATGGTCTTCTTTTAGTTTCTTGGCCTTCTGGCAGCATTGCTCTCAGTTTCTCAGACACTCTCAACCACTCCCCCCTGCCACTTAGTGCTTAGTGGGACAGCATAACTTTAGTTAATGTAGATTCTCAGCTTACAATTTCTCTATTTCAAATGTATTTCAGAACAGTGTTTGTAATAAGCATTATATGAATGCTTACTATAAAAGCATAATACACATTTTAATATTTGTGGTTTTACATATTGAAGCAATGTCCTAAACTTTGTAATGGGCATAATTGGAGGATTATTAATACCATGGAATGGTGTCAGACCATGACTAATGACAACTTAGTAACGCTTTATAGTGCTTTATAGCCATTGGGTAACCTTGTAAACTAAGTTTAGTTTACAAGATGTTGTGAACAGCATCTGAATTGGATCATAATCATGATCAAATCATACACATCATAATACAAACATCGTAATACAAACATGTACAATTGACTAGATGCAGATGTAGGCATGCGCAAGAAGGCTGGTGAAGGTGGACCTCCTGCCCCTTCTTCTCCACATCAATCCATTTTGGCTCTCCGAAGATGCTACATAGGCAGCTGGGGGACCCTGCTGAATGGGATAAGCTGTGATGGATGGGGCTGAGGGGGACAAGAGGATTTTCAACAGTTGAATAGAACCCCTTTCCAGAAGTGGTGCTCCAGTCATGGAAGGTGCCTCTGACTGTGTGCCTTGGGAGCTGTCTGGAGAGGCTGCCACATGGAAGGGGGCAGGGAAATCTCCTTCCACCGGCCCAGATATGCACAGCTACCTCTGCATCCAGTTCCTTGCTTTTCTTATCCATTTGTAGTATTCAGTTGCTGAGTGACTGGCCCAAAGTTGCCCAGTGAGCTTCACAACTGAGCGGGCCCAGAACCTGCTTCTCTGGCTACCAAGTCCCCTGCCCTCACCACCTTGCCGCACTGGTTCTCATGAGTTACTTCCACCATTCTACTTGCAGTGATGGAGCCTGACATTATTACCGCATCCACCCAGAAAAAATGTGCTCACTATTCCACCTGTTGCTTTTTAATGTTCAGTGAAGATGGAATATAGATCAGAAGGAGGAGAGGAAAAAAATATCAGGGCTATTTATCAAAAGCACAAACAATCATCAGTAATCCAAGATGAACTTTTCAGTTTTAGCTAAGGGCCTTTCAAGTACCATTATGAGAGGCCTGGTTTATAAGATGTGCAGTGTTAATGCCAGCTGTCGTTTTTGATGATATTTGATGCATTTTTGCCTCTTTTCTTGTGTACAGATCCTACCCAAAAGCAGCTGAAGCGGCTCGTATGTTATTGTCTGACCTATGGTCAAACAGGGAGTTCCATACTATACTGAAACAGGTAAAAGAACAAAGTGCTGTTTTTCCCTGTTTTATTAGTAATAAAATAATGTGACAGCTGGACAACACCACCCAGTTAAATAAGAAGTTTTGCTAAACCTGTGGAGAATGTCTTCTAAAATAATGTAAACAGTATAGAAAAGAGGAGTGAAAGTGCTTGTAAGAGCATTTTTAAAATAAAGAGTCTGTTTTGCTTAGTTTCTGTACAGAATGCTTGCCACTGAACACAGAGAGGCATGCACCCCCATCCCTAAATATGGCTCCTGTCACATCCCATCATCACTAAAAGCAAGATAAATTTGTTCACACTAAGCTTTCCAGATGCCTTCCACTGAATTTTGGCTGCAAACCATCATTTTTTTTCTTTCTGTTTGCCACAATGTAGGAGGATGCAATCCATGCAGGTCCAAGGGGAGTAGAAATCCACCCCTGGACCACCTGAAGCTGCACTCACCTGCAGATATACCATTTCTTCAATATGTCTAATAAGTTGCATATTTCTGTACAATTTGTATATGCTCTGCTGCTTGCAGCATTTTCAGTGGAGTGTTTAGGGTACTGCTTTTTCTAGAGCCTTTTATGTAGAGTTCCTTTTCTCTGCAGATGAGAAGCCATGCAGAAGGAAAGAGAGTTCCATTTTTAATAGATTCAGGATGTCTGGACACAGTTAGTACATGAATAAAAGACCGTTTAGGCCTCCCATGTGTTCTAAGTTCCACCGCAAGAAAGAAAATAAAATGTAGCAAGTAAATGAAAACAATAATTACAAAACTGGGACTTTATGCATGCAGAAACTTCACAAAATGCTTGTGCATGCTTAGATGAGATCTACAGGTTAATGGCTTGAAAGTTCAAACCTTTCCCACAGTTGCACCAAGTGGTTTTAGAGAAATACAGCATACATAGCTTGCAAGTAATCCCAGATTTTCACCTTCTAGGGAAATGTTTCTTTTGGCTTACTAATATTAAGTGGGTCTTTATTTTTTCTTCTTCTTATCTGATCCACTACCTTTCTTGTTTCCATGGTTCCTTCTTCAGCAAGGATATGATAAGAATATGATGGGATCCTTAACAGGAAGCTCTTTCAGGACCCTGTCTTCCAGATTCTAGGAAGAGATCTTTGTTGCATGGTTTCGATTGCAGGTAAATAATGGTGCACATTTTCAAACTTGGAGAAAAGCAAGACTGGCAGCTATGAGAGACACAAGTCATACTTCAGTCATGTCTAGATTAAACTAGAATGATGTGCTATACGTGGAGCTTCCATTATGCAATGTCCAGAAACTGTAACTGCCTTAAAACATGGTGACTTGTGTGTTGTCTGATGTATGGATCATGTATACCAATTTTGCTACATCTTTATAGGCTTCCCGGGTAATTTTCAGTGATGCTTTTTACCTGGGCCCATGGTGCTTTAAGGACTCCTTGTTCCCATGTGACTTTACTTACCTGTTCAGGTCTTTCTTGGATGGTGCATGGCAATCCAGGACAAGGCCTTCTCTTCAGTAACACTGAAGAGCCAAAGTATTCTCTCTAGGGGAGTTTGCCAGGACAATGCACTTCTCTTCCAGATTGCCAGGATTATTTATTTATTTATTTAGAAAATTTGTAGGCCATCCATCACTGTCATCTCTGGACGGCTTACAACATTATTTCAAACCCTAAATAAAATAAATTAACTATTCCACAACTGATCATAAAACTAACCTATTTAAAATAAATTAAATCTAATGCAATTAAAATTACTTTATGTTAAACTATTGGTCAAATAAAAAGGTCTTGACCTGGTGCCGAAAAGCATATAATGATAGCACCAGCCTGACCTCTCTAGGGAGCACATTCCAAAAAGGATTACCTTTTTCCTGTTTATCTACTAATTAGTATTTGATCATATATATAATTTTAAATGTAAAACATACCATTTTTAATCAAAATGAGGTTTTAGTCAAAAGAGGAGAGGATGATGTTGGGGATTATGGTTTCAGAGGGAAGCAAGACCCATGATGTCCTTTGATGCAAATGCCATTGCACTTATTTTCCAATGGTATAGATGGTACAGTTTGTCCCAATAACATTGCTTTGCTTCAGATTGTACAATGGAATAGAGCTGCAAGTTCATTTTGGAAGCTAAAACACAACTGATAACTTTTCAATTGAATTGCCTGATGTTGCTCTTTCTTGTCCAACTGTAAAGAGCTCCCTGAACCAGCCTGCACTGCAATGTGATATACCATCCTGCCAAACGTATACACTTTTTTCTAATTTCTACATTTTCTACAAATGTATACTGTTTTCAAAGGCAGCAATTTAAACACATATTTAACTTTGGCATGACCTCGTCCATGTTCTTTCAGAAACCTCTTGTTTATCAGTCCTACTGAACAACATGGTTGCAAACATTGGCAGTCGCATGCCGCATTTTCTGTAGAGTGTATAAGAGCCATTTCTTGGGATAGAGTCTAGATGTGGATTGCAATTCCACTGAGGTTTGAGTTCATCAACTCTTTCTGAGTTTCACCTCAAAGCTAAGTCCATTGCTACCCACTATGGGATCCATGTGACAATTTGCTACACAAACTCAGACCAATTTTCCCAGGGTGGTTTGTTCATGGGCAACAAGCCCCCTCAGCAATCCCTGGGCTATTGCAGGGATTGAACCTACAAAGGATTATCATGCTGACCAAATCTGGATGACTGACTCCATAATGTGTGGGGGGAATCTGCTATGGAGCTGCTTGGCAAGGAGAACAAAAAAGCAGCAAGCGGACTGTGAGAGCCAGCGAGCTCCAAAGTGCCCAAGTGGCAATTTGAGGTGACTGGCACTGGGTTCCCGCTATACAAGGTGTTGGAGCCAGCAGGAAACCCACAGTGCAGCCAGAAACATGGGTGCAACTATGAGCAGAATGACAGAGAATTCCATGGAGAATTCCTCTTTTCTTAAGCAATTTCCCTGGCTGTACATAGGCAGCAGGAGCAATTTGCTTGTTAAGGACCTCTGGAAGGACAGGGGCAAGTAGCTGACTCAGGGGGCAGAGGGGAGTTCAATAGTCTTCCATTCTGAATATTGGCCAGTACACTGTCCACAACATGTGTGGCTGCACAATATTTGTGAGGACAGCCAAAGAAAAGAAGGCTCCACTGGGTCATGTGCCGCTGGTCCTCCCACATGCACAACTGGTCATTAAAAACCACATGTCAGAATTTTACAGTGCATAAGTAATAATCACATTGAGATGATTAATTTTGCAGATATTTTCCTTTTCTTTCAGAATTTCTAACTGGTTCCTGTCTGGAGACCTCAATCTTCAAGGAATTAGTTAAGACATTAAAAGACATACACAGTTTTGAGAGTTCAATTCAGTTGTAAGACTAGGCATGACCATTTGGTTTGCCTGATTATAAGGACCTTATTTTAATGGATGCGTTTTTTTGTTTTTTTCTTTTGTCTGGGGCAGGGAGGGAGGGAGGGTGGAGGTTAATGATAGGTGATGTAAAAATGTTTGAAAATGGGGCTTATGGAGGGTATGTTGGAAGGTATAAAGAACAAGTTAGGTGCCTTCCTCCCCAGGTGATATCAAATTGGTATATTGGGAAGAGTTTTAGGGAGATTGTGTCTAAAGGTTTCACAAATAATTATTTTTTTCCTTTCTCTATTTGTGTATATATTTAGTCATCATCTGTATAGAGCATGCTTCCCAAACCTTAGGTCACCAGATGTTGTTGGACCACATCTCCCATCATTCTTGATCACTGGCCATGCTGGCTGGGACTAATGAGAAGTGCATTCGAATCACATCTGGGGACCTAAGCTAGAAGAAAGAGAGAGAAATATGCTATCACAAAAGGCATTTCGGTGCCATATGCAGAGCTTTCCAATGTGTGTTTACATAGAAAGAAGTCCCACTGAATTCAGCGGGGCTTTTTCCCATGTGAAATGCGCACGGGATTGATGGCCTCAGAAGGCTGCAGTTAGGCATGCTGCCAGATAAACATGCATAAGGATGTGCTTTAACTCCTTTCCAGTCCTCCTTTTCAACAAATCATGTAAGATACTAACACCCAGCATGTTTATTTCATTGTTAGTGGTAATTTTTCATAGATATTTAGCATAATGCTCTTCTTTCAGATAGGGGTTTTTTTGTTTTTTGGTCTAAACTCTACTGGCATCATGGGTGTCTCTTCTGGATTAATTACTTTCTCAGGTCTGCTTCATATTCCACAATGCAGATTACTGCTAAGCATTTTTTTTCCCTTTTAGGCCACTTAGTTTCTAAATGCCAAGAAGCAAATTCATTTCAGGGATTTTTTTCCTGAATAGATTCTTGATAATTTTTAAAATCTTTATTTTTATACTGTATATGAATAACAGTTTGTGCAGAAAACAGGAAATTTCCAAGTAATGCTTTACTAAGGTTGCTTTACAGATGACTGCTTGTGGCTCTTAGAAAAGAAAAAAGAAGGAAAAAAACATTTACTTAATAAACATCACTAATCTTGCTTTTAAAAAATAAACCTGTCAGCTAAACAAATCTGTCAAGTTCAAAAGCTCAGAAAGTAGATAAATGGCCAAAGTACAGAATCAGAGTCATTTCCTAAGAGTTGTCAGTAGAAACCACAATACTATTATGAACAAGTAACCAATGGAAAAGAGCTGCTTATCTTAGGACAATTTCAAAATCTTGCTGCATAATAAGATTTGCTTCTCTTCATCTTAACCAGCGAAGAATGAACCCTAGAAGTAAAGATGCTCGTAGTTGTTATTAATGATGTTGTGGTTGTTCAAACTAACTACTAAAGCAGACTTGTCAATTGCTTTCCAAATATGATTTCACTCTTCATTCCTCATGGAAACATTCCATTTTGTACACTTTTCAAGGCTATTTTTTATCTGATCAATGTGCCATTTTTGCTCAAATTCAGGCACACAATAAGCCTTGAATAAAGAATGAAGGTAGGTTTTGTGAAAGCAAACTGCAATAGATGAAACAGGTGTTTTGTTGGAATTAAAAACAAAACAAAACCCAGAATCAGCCTCTAAACCTAAGATATTATGCATACTTTAAATATGTGTCTAGCAGTTACATCTTCCCCCACCATTTTTATCTTAGAGTATATACAGAGAACCCTAGTGGGGAGCCAGAGGGGGCTTTTAAGATCCAGATCTAAAGTCAACATGATAAAGAGATGTAACCATTAGATGCAAGTTTAAATAGATGTCTGTTCTGACAATAAGCTGAATTAATTCAAAGTGCAGGAAAGGAAAGTTTTCCATCACCTCTTCCTCGCTGCAGCCATGTGTGCCCCCTGAAAAAGTCTTTCTGGAAAGTCAGGCTTTCTTGAACCATGTGTTATGGAGCAGGATGTAGGACCAGCTGGAGGTGATGAGAATTGCCCTGATTTGGTGGACCTACTTAAACAGATATTGAGTAGACATTGAGAGGCAAAGCAGGGAACTAGGGAAGGGACAGCTGGGATGTGCCTGAGGTAGCACAGACTTAGGGAAGCAGTGGGGAATTGAGCAGAAAGACAGGAAAGCAAAATGATACACGATAGAGAAGAGAAGATGTTGAGAAATAAAAGCACGAGAGGGAAATGGATACTAGAAAAAAGAATGGGCAGAGAGAAGAGGTGTACGTGGCTGGGAAATGCAAAGGTGAATGATGAAATTTGCAAATTTGTCTGCAATAACCAGCTGAAATTTTGGCAGTTGGTTTCTAGTATTCTTCTGTCTTAGCTCTTCGAGAGATCACTCATGCTCATGACGGCTGTTACAAATGAGTCCAGCTCTACATCTTGAGGGCCTTTGACAAAATTGTCCTCTGCTGGGCCCTTTACATAAACTAGTCCAAGCAGTGGTTGCGAGAGTAGCAGGCAGCAGCAGCAGCTCTCTGAATAGAATTCAGGGATGCCATATTAATTTCCCACAATGTCCCTAAGGTAATATTCTGGGCATTGTGGGTATTTTAAAAAGTGGTAGATAGAGTTGATTCAAACCACAAGTCACTGGGGAAATATTTTTAAGTGGGGCCTGGTTCAGGGCATGCATCGGTGCCAGGGGACTGGGGTCCAAGCAGCTGATGATGCCAGTAGTATTTATCATTAGATACTTTGTAATAATAAGCTAATAATAGTTCTACTGGCATATACTTACATACTAACATTGAATGTCTGTATATACATTGGATTGGTCACATAGACAAAGCAACGGTGATGCCAAATTCCTTCTGTCTCTTTGTGTTAATAGCAGACTTTCATGCAACTAGTCAATGACCAATAATCAATTACTACCACTTATCTGTGCTTCCCATCTCCAAACAAGTTTCACAAATGTTTGACATATGGTAAAAGCATCATTTGGACCAGTAGAGCTGTACTATTTAGGAAGCCACTGGTTTTGAAGGGATATACATCAGAAATTTATTAGCCGCCCTGAGGCTTTTGCGAATGGGGCGGCACATAAATGTTCCAAATAAAATAATAAATAAATTATGTCAAAGGCTCTGTGATGGTTCATGTTCCCTGAACCATGTCTCCCAACCCATCTTGTATTACCCAGAAAAGAGCTCAGTCTGTCATATATATGGCTTCCTTGTGTATATCAGATGCTTCTGAAATAGTATTGGGGAGGATGGGCCACACATTCCTTTGGGCATCGCCACCTGAAAAGCAAGATGCGACTGTTATTTGTGTAGGCTATGACTCATGTAAATAAATAAATGCTACAGCTTGTTATGAGTTCGACCTATGGTGTGGTACTTTAAAAAACATCAGGGGTTGCTTAGTTTTATGGCTTGTAAAATGCTAGCCAAAGGATGTCATATATGCCCAATGAATAATTACAGAAGGCTTATAAACACAACTGGAAATGAACTTTTATGCCTCTGTTAGAGTACTTACTTTTTATTACTACCAATGTCACTAATTCATTTATGCAGAGCTACACAAAATGTTCTGTATGATATATGCACAAAAATCTCATGTCAACCATGTTTTTACTGTATTGTGTATTTGCTTCATTGGAACAGCTGAAACCAATAAAGTGCTGGAAGGTCTTTTAACCTGGACTCTTTGTGATTAATTCCTTTCTGTCTGCCGCCATGTATATCGATAATCATATACAACTTGCCTGATTAATTCAATGTTCTCCTTCAAGAGTCTCTTTTACTCTGATTAGCATCCAGTGTTTAGCAAAAGTTCAGTCCATTCCCAAACACAAAGTTACAAACAAGTATATATGCTAACCCAATGCTGAAAGGAGGAATGTCTTTTAAGAATACAGAGAGTGTCCCTGCATCTCATAATCAAGAATACTCTTCAAGCAGAGAGAAACCCCACAACGGGGCTCTTTACTTTCTGTACAGCTTACAAACTGTTCCTGAGACAGGTCTGTTGCATGACATTGTAAAGCAAGTAGTTTGACCATCCTCTGTAGAGGGGCTCCAGTTCTCCAGGAAAAGTGTTCATCAGGCTTCCTTTAGCTAGGCATCGCTTTCCTGAAGTGTAACTATTAACTGATCCACACATTAACTTTAAAACTAGAGTTGTAAGTACATTAACACCTACAGAAGGGTTGGGCAGTTTGTAATTTTCCAGGTATTGGGCTGCAATTCCCATCAACCTGAGCTTTAGCTATGCTGGCTCAGGAAGATAGGAGTTGCAGATGAACAGCATTGGGAGGGCCACATGTTGTCCACTCCTGCTATAAATGAAGCTGATAAAAAATAAGGGAAGCAATACATGCAAAAGAGAATAAGGGGCCCAGACAGTCCAACGGTGTCAGTGTCCTCCGTACTTCGTGGCAGCCTTCTCCCACCAGATGCCCCTTGGATATTTTGGACTACAACCTCATCAGCCCCAACCAGAATGGCCAATGGTCAAGAGTTCTGGGAGTTGTAGGCAAAAACTTTTGGAAGGTGCCAGGTTGGAAATTCTGTGGCTTCTCAACAAAAAAGTGCGATGGCGTCATTCAGGTGAGTGGGTGGTAAGGTAAAGAGAGAACAGTTCAGAAAAAGAAGGTAAGTTGTTACAAATGCAGCATCTTTTGCCTCATTCAGTAACTACATGTGAAGACAAGACAGCTCAACCTGTGGTTTCATGGCAAGCTCAAACATGATCCACATTCACGTCTCCAAGGAAAGGGCCCCATCAAATAAACAAGCACAGACTGCTTTTAAAGAACTGTGATCATTCCTGGTCTTGTCAAGCTTTTCTAAAAATGTCGCTTGAAATGGATGAATTGGAAGATACAGAGAGAATCCCTTGGGCTAAAATCTAGTGTACTCAGATATAGAAGAACAGATCCGCAGTCTTTAGTCAAGAGCAGTCTAAAAGATAGACTTGGGAAAAACAGCAAGTATCTTCGGGGCCAGTCCAGTCATGAGACATTATTAAGCAAGCACCTGGAGCAGGGAGTGGTGATGTGAGAGCAGAACAGAGACTTGCATGTTGTGTGGCCTGCTGTAGCCCTGCACACCTTGCACCTGAGCTAGCCATTTCTTTTGTTAAGGATGCTCAGACAAAGGTTGCTACCTGGGGAATGAGCACTGATCTTCAAATGCACAAATCAAGAAAGAACTCAGGGCGCTCCAGCCTTTTCCTCTCCCAGTGATTTGGTTCACCTTCCTCCTCCTCCTCCTCCTCCTCCATGTGTCATAGAGCCAACACCCACAACTGCAGGTGGAAAGGAGGGCAGACTAACATCACCGGGGGAATGATGGGCAGCCACTACTATCTCATCTTGTATGAAATAAGTGCATTTAAAGACAAAACCTTGCTTTGTGAGTTGCAGTGCAGGAATCTTGGGCCTGGCATTCACTCCAAGAACCCACAACTTGTGATATGCTTGATCTGCTGGTGACAGGAAGCTGTTAAATCATCCCAGGCAGATGAATTAACCCTGTTACCCACCCAGTTGGTGCTATCAGTAGCATCCAGGGAGCCTTGGTGATTGGGTGGTCTGAAAATGAAATTAATTAATTAAGTAACCTACTGAATCCCTCTTTCCTGCAAGGGACAGCTGCCACTCCAACAATGGGAAGGTTCAGTGCAGAAAGACTTGTGCATGCTGTGTATTCATTTCAGAAAGGAGTGGTGGAAGGCATTGAGATATGCTGTGATAAGAAACTGTAGCATTGGCATCTTTTGCAAAGGAGACTCCCCACATGCAAGCCTTCTTACCAAACTGGCTTACAGACACTAGTTGCTTGTGGAGACATGACCAGCTGAAACAAATGCATATGAAAACATAAATTAATGTAAGAAATGAAGAGTCCTCCATTCTGATTGGCCACTCTAATTTGCTCTAGATTGCATCTGGTTTCACTCCAAGGATAGGAGGGTATAATTGAGCTGAAGATACACCAAAGCTTCGAACTTGCAGCTGCATGTCTGTTGTGGCGAGGCAGATACAGTGAGAATGTCACAATTTCAGAGGGAGGTGTGAGTGAGCAAATTGTGTCAGAAATTCCTCCTCCTCCTCCTCCTCCTCCTCCTCCTCCTCTTCTTCATCTCAAATGAAAGACAAGGATAGCCAAACAGAGAAGCAGTAGACCGAGGGCTGAGACCTTGATTGAAATCCCCCTTAACGAGTTGCTTAGTTAATCAATACAGAATAATTGGTCTATGATGCATGTTTTTTCTATCACTTGCTTCTTGAGGCTTCTCATTATGGCCAAAGATAAGAAATTAACATATGTACTAATGCAATGTAGTTGAAAGACTCAACACAGATGAGTAAAAAATAAGACAGACTTACAATCCGAAAGACATGACATGAAAGGGAAAAAGGATAGAAGGAAAAGGAAGAAACCCAAATGATGGCAAAGTTGCCTAGTTCTTCTAACAGAATAGGAAACCATTCCGGTAGCCTGATGAAATGGCTGCTGCTAGGGAACAATTGAAGGGATCGAAGAGTCAACGGCAGATGGTCTCTGAGCAGAGCTGATGAAATAGCCCTGCACCCTTCCTTTCCCTCTCTTGCAATGGAATGGCATAGCTCCTGCCAGATGACTGCTGAGGGAGTACCAAAAGAGCCATTGGAACACTCTTTTACAGTGTCTGCAACATGTCACTTGCATTATCTTGCTGCAAATCTTTGCAGGGTCCTAGTAAGGTGGGTCGGTGTACCCTTCCATTCCTTCAGAAGCCAAACAATGAGAGACAAACCTGCACCTCAGAGAGAAGGCCATCTCCAAAGCCTTGGAGCCATCGCTGTAAAGGTCCAGCCACAGTTCAGATGTCCCACACTAGTGGAAAGCAGGACCTGATGTGAAGAGTGTGGTTGGTACGTGGCTTAATACAGAGAGTGTGAGAACTTTTCACAGATTTCTCTCCAACTGTTCATGATGAACACATGGAGAGGAAAGCAGAACTATGACCACTGGTTTTTTATTCCAAATGTATTGCAGCTTTGAGCTTTATATTGTAATTCTATCTATCTATCTATCTATCTATCTATCTATCTATCTATCTATCTATCTCATTGCTATACCACCCAATAATGTAGGGAATGACCCTAGGACCCCTAGACATTGTCTGAGGGCACACAGAACAGTTTGGATTTTCACATCCAAGGAAAGATTGGAAAAACAACCTTGCAGAAGACATAAAGGAAGAGATTTCAGAACGCAGCTTCATGAAGATGCTGCAGCCTCTTCCCCTGTGATGAAGAAACATTTTGGCTTGGTAGCTAAAATCAGTTATTTAGCAGAAAAGCAGAGCTGTAGGAGTAGCAGAGGTGAAGATCACCTCTGTTCTCCCCCCACTCTGCTATGGATGAGTATGAACCTCTGAGTGTGGGTGTTTATGCTCATCTCCATAGGATCGTGTAATTCACAAATGTATAGAGGAATATAAATTCTAAGGGGACCTTAGAACCTTGAAACCTATGCATTTAAGTTCTATCCCAACATGGAGGATCAATTATAAACCTGCCCAACTTCCTTCCCTTAAGAATAGCCAAATGCTTATGATCTTTGATGTGCAACTGTCTTAATTCTGTCCAGTGTATTCTTTAGTCAGGATTGGTCAGAAACAGGAGTAAAGACACCTGATTCTTTGAGTTATCTTTAGTTATAGCAGGACATCTATCACTCAGTCTTATAGTTCCACTGTGAATGATATAGAATTTATAAAACTCTGCTATTGTATGGTTGAAATGAAACCACTTTCATGATTTGAAATACTGTCAAGGTACTTGGATGTAAGCATTTGTATAGTTCAGTGTGATTCTCTGCAAAGTAACCCCAGAATAATACACTGATATTTTAGAATAGAGCAATTGCCAGTTTAATCAGTGCTGCACAACTTCAACCATGACTATATAATTGAAGTAAAGGTGAAAAATGAGACAAGACAGAAATCATCGTGCATTTTTTTCTGCTAGAAATGTTTTAAGAGAAGGCATCTATGGAGAATTACATGTAGTATACTTTCTTTCTCAGCCTGTTATTTATCCATAAATCTTAAGTAGCTCATCACTGGTTTATGAGAGGCTTTATCCAATCCTTCTGTTTTAGCTGAGGCACTGTTTGGGAGTTAAGACATGCAGTTAGGTTAAGGTATCACAATATCAAATAGGACAAGTACATAGAACATTTTACCATATAAAAAGTAAAGCCTACAGGCAGATATGTAAATAGGCCAGGACTGCAACATTTGTAAACTGCTGACATATAGATTAAGACAGCCACCCTTGGGTTGAAAAGCATATGATCAGATACTGTCAGTCGATGCTGCTAAGAGATATTAAATGCCCCACGGTGTGATGTATCATGTCCTACCAGTCCAGCTTCAGTGAATAAACCAATGGTGTGATCTTCCTCACCTGCAAGCATCCATGAAAGAGCAATTCCTAGCAGAAACATTCCCAGCCACAGGATTTACAGGAATTTAAACCCAAGATCTGCCTTCCATGAGAGGAATGGACCTTCTGTGAGAGGAAGGGCTCCAAGTCATGAAAGATCCTTCGGCTTAATTTTGTGGGATCCTACCTCCTGATGCCACAGCTCATTTGACAGGGTCAACTTGGCTTCTGTGGAACATTGCATTGGGCTGGAGAGGCTGCCATGGGAAGGAAGGGGTGGCAAAGTCCACTTGCACCACTGCAATTGATCCAGCTTTTATCCACAGAGGTTATTGGGAAGGGAGGTGAATCCAAAACAAGTGGATATATGAGGAGGTGTTCTTTCCTGGTCTGGGTCCCATTTTTGGAAAGTCCTTGGGCAAGACACCTTCAATGACGCCCCTCTCTCAGTGAGTCTACCTTCATACCTCCATTTTCATGAGCTACTCATTCTTTTTCCCATTATCTCTTCCACTTGTTTGCTTGAAAGATAGAGAGCAGCTAAGACAGAGCATCTACTGCTCTTTCTCATCGCCACTGTTATCTGAGCCATCAGGTTACAATGAGCAAGTACAAGTCCTCTTGTCATGGAAGCCTTGACAGGTCCCAAACCATGTCTATTCTTGGTGCCCACCTTGCTTCCCTGGTCACTGCAAATGGGAAACTGTACACAAATAGTACTTGCAGTGAAACAGATCTTATGTTATAGAAAAAATAAAAAGCAAGCTCAAAGGGTCTTTAACCTTAATGAATATCCAACAATATAAATGCTAAGAAGAATTGGGTTAGTCATTATCACTGGATATGCTTACTACATTAGTTGAATATGCATATTGATACACGTGGGGACGAGGTCATGAAGTGCAAACTGACTTACACAAGAGCATCACCGAGCATGAGATGCAGGGATTGCTGGGGGGGAATCTGGGGTTTTATGCTATTAACAAGATAATCTGTGAAACCATATCGAGGCTACTATGTGCCATAACCATGGACACAATCCATGGGGAAGTTCTGAGAAAGCAGACGTGGACATGACGTGCAGCTGCACAGAAATGGGATGTTCCAACAGAGTGAACAAAAATTTCTGTGTTAATATCTGGGAGCTCTCCATTTTACTCTGAGGAACTGTCATGATTATTTCCTTTCTCAACATGGAAAAGTGCATTCCTCTGCTCGGATGAGAGTTCTTTGAATGGAGAAAGAAAAGAACAAACAAAGGAAGGATCAAGCCTAGTTACAATTTAAGAATAGTTACCTCTTGAATTATGCAAAGAATTACTCAAAGTTGCCTATTGACATTTTTCAAGTTTCACTGAAGTGATTCTCCACTTATATCAATGCAGTCATTAATCTACAAGAACAGGTTGTATGTTTGAAGGCAGATGTTACCGGGTGGCTTCTAAAGGAAGAGCAGCCATGACTAACTTTTCACAGATTGTATGGATCCACACACCAATAACCCATAGTATGGGCTGAATATAGGTTGAATCATAGGTTGTTGTTACCCAGAGTATGGAATGAATAACAGAGTGTGGCTGAGTGTAAACCCTTCACTACAGTTTAACTGTAGGTTAAATCCATTATTCATCAACTATGCAGGATTCAATAAGAACCCCTGCTCTGAACTACTGTTATATGCAAACGAAGGCATCACAGGACTGATGGCATTTCCAGCATCTTTGAATGTTTTGGTTGTTATTTTTCTTTTTATCATCTAGTCTAATGAGGAATTCTGGACAACTTGAAATCCTGCATATTTTTGTGGAATTTTAGTTGGTTCTAATAAAGGAATTCCTTAACTGTTGATCAATTAAAACTGTGTCTGTGTGATTTCAGGGCTGCAGTTCAAATTGTTAGAAATAATTCCTAATGCAAGGAAGAATTTACAGCAAAAGAAGGGTTAAAAGACTACCAGGGGTGGAACAGGGGATTGTTATTACACTCTCTAAAGCTATGACTTGATGGGGTGGGGTGTTGCAGAACAAAAGACGCACCCATGTGGGCTTTATGTCTCAGAAACCAGTCCTGTAGGAGCTCTTGGAAGAGACTTTCATGTTCTTGCTGTGGTTACCTGGCATGGGAAACGGAGGGATAAAGAGGACTCAGAGCAGGCCCTGGCACAGATACAGATCCGGATGAATCACAGCCACACTTCAATCAAAGAGAATGTGGGAAAGCAACACACAAAGACAAGCCGAGAGCCTTGGCATTTGCCAAGTCAGCACTGCTTCCTTTCACTTAGACTGAGTTTGTTGATGCAGGATTAGACCTTTTACAGGGTGGCTATATGGGGATCTCATCAGCATGACAGCAGAAGGTCAAGTCAGACCCTGCCTTCCAGTCCCTTACATTGGGATACTGCTCACCCAAACATGGCCAAATAAGCAAGCACAAACTACTATGACCCAAATATTTTACCTGCACCCTGCCCAATTTCTCTACCCTGCCCTTTCCCCAGCACCAAAATGCCAAGAACTTTCTAAAGCCTCTTTCTCTACTCAACAATTTCTTAACTGTCAAGGTCAGTTCGATTAAGAATCATCTCACTGAAAATACCCAACACAGATGCTTTCCAGTCCTTTCCTGGTCGGGTACCTTACTGTTGTAAAGGCAGTGGGAAGAGTGGAGGTAGAACTGGCCGATGAAGCAGAAGGAAGAGGAAACATCTTTTGGCTGATTTCCTTCTGGTTCACCATCTAAATGACTGATTCCAAGTTGTTCCAGTGGTAACCCACTGAGCTATAATCCTGCCATTCAGTACCAGGTTGCAAACTGACAGGAGCACTGTTATCCACATGATCATGGATAAACAAGCTTACATTTGTGACTTAAACCTAGTTAAAATGGGGCGGGGGGGAGGGAAAAAATAGATCCCACTGTGACTGTCATTTTTCAAGTGTAGCACCAACCAAGGTTTGATTGATGGCGAGGTGACATCTCAGTGACCTATTGTGAATCCATCCCCTACTGAAGGACAACATCTGTTAGTCTCCAAGACACAGTAGCAGGACTGGTCTGAGATTCTGTTCATGCACAATCCACACCACTGCCTAACTGCCTCCATGCTGGAGCTAGTGAAGTTGGTTGTAGAGGGGGTGCTGGTTTCCAACCAGACCAGACTGTGTTGGAAAATTTCAGCAGTCATGCTAAGGCTCCATCATGAGCAACAGTCCAAAAATTCCCAGTTTCCATAGCAAATATGCACTTGCCCTGATTAACATCTGGCCCTCCATGTGGCAGGACACACACTGATCTGATTTTTGCTAGTCAGTGTGAAGGGGCCCTGTGGGTACAGGAATCTGAAAGTTATCATTGAAGCAGCACAGCCTAATACAGTGATTTTCAGGGATTCTCCTCAGGGATAGAAAGTCTTCTAATCTGGTTCATTCTCGGAGTCAAATAAATGCTGAAGGATCCCTAATATTCTGGGACAATTTCTCCATGTTACAAATGGAAGTCTTGCTGAAGCCCTTTTCTGTAGAATAGGGAGGCTATCTGGGCATCCTCTACTCGGGTGAAAAGCTCAGGTTTTCTTAGCAATGAAGCATCTGCATAGACAATTAGCATGATAATGGAGAAAAATTTGGGCCAAATATGACCAAACATAAAGCCCATGTTAGGTACTATTCCATGGCAGTGAAAAAGTCTACCTTCTCTGTTTCCATTGCATCAGCACCATGTTGGATACTATGAAGGATTGGATTTGGGTGAGTAAACTGAGCTTCAGTCTAGATACGTCAGAGATTTCACTGTACAGTGAGCAAATCAACCTGGGTTTACAACTGTTCTGGATGGGATGGCTCAGCTTCTTGAGTGTAAGGTTCACAGCTTGGGAGTCTTCTTGGATCTACCATTGTTCCTGGAAGGTCAAGTGGAGGCAGTAGTCTGATGTACTAGTACCTTATTCCAACTGGTGCCTCAGCTACCTTCTTCCTGGAAAAGACAACTCTGGCTTTCCATGTATCTTGAACTCTGGTGTTCCATGTATCATTTTTAGATGATTGTAATCTCTTCTATGTGTAACTGTACTTGAAAAACGTCCTGAAACTACATCTAGTGGAAATATGACTCTCAGACTGCTGTCAGCTATATATTTAACAGAATGTGTAACACCTGTCTTGAATGAGCTTTACTTGTTCTTTCTGAGCCCAACTCATGGTGCTAGGTCTTATCTATAAGGTCCAAACAATTTGGCTCCAGATTATCTGAGACCACCTCCACCTGTAAGAACTTGCCCTTACCTTACAATAATTCTCAGAGGTCCTGTTGTATGTCCCACCATTTAGAGACACTGGGGTGAAGAGTACATCACACTGAGCTAATCTTTTCTGTATCAGCATCCCAGTTATTGAAATTCCCTCCTAAAAAGAAAAGATTGGACCCACTCTTTACCATGCTTCAGATGGTCATAAAATCTATTTTTCCAATCAGCCTTAATAGATTTTAATGTTCAATCTCAGTTTCATCCTTAAGAAGATCCCCATTTTAAATTTTCAATTCATAGCTATAATGCCAGGCATAGCAATCCTATATTCTAGGATCTTTCTTATTCCCAGATCCAAGACTGGAAAACCTCAGGGGATGCATTGGTGCAGAGTCACTCTGAATGAGTAAAGGCAAATGTTAATGGGTGAAACTGAAAATGAAAAGCAGGCATATTGATACTAGGATGCTTTTTACCTCTTGTGTATTGCTATAATAAGTGATAAAAATGAAAATACTAAAACTTGGTAGTCCTTCTAACAGTAAGTGCTAAATCATATTATTAAAATGGAAATTATTACACATGTCCTTTAATATCATACAGTGATAAAAATAACAAAGGTTCTTGACATATAGTAATTTGTTTAATTATGCAGGGACAAAGAAACTCACACTGTCTTTACTGCTCCAAAATAAATTTCAAGGTATCTGAAGGTAATAACATCTCCAGGGGAAACTGGTGTCAGATGAAAGTGAACAGTTCAGTCCCATACATCAAAGCTAAGTCCCATTGAGTTCAGTGAGGCTTAAGTGAATGAGTCAGTGGATATAGGATTGCAACCTAAACTTTCTTCAGCAAATATGAGACAAAATCCCACAACTGATTCACTTTTCACTGCAGAATTTGCACAGCTGTAGTTGTTGCTATGTGCCGTCAAATCATCTCCAACTTCTGGCAACCCTGTGAATGAGGGCCCTCCAGAATGTTCTTCTCAGCTCCTGTAAACTCAAGGCTGTGGCTTCTTTTATGAATTTGAGCCCTCTCACATTTGGTCTCTCAGTTTTTCATCTCCCTTTAGTTTTCCTTAGCACTATTGTCTTCTCCAGTGAGTCTTGTCTTCTCATGATGTGCCCAAAGTATGACAGCTTCAGTTGCTTCCAGGGCAAGTTCTGGCCTGATTTGATTTAGGATCCGCTTGTCTGATTTCTGTCAGCCCAGGTTGTCTGCTAAGTGCTCCTCCACCACGATGGAAGAGCATCAATTTTCTTCCTGTCATCTTTTTGCACCATCCAGCTTTCAAACCATACATAGTGATCAGGAATACAATCATGCTGACCTTGGTCTCCAGTGAAACATCCTTATACTTGATAAGCATACATTTGATGATCTATATAACCCAATAAAATAATACCTCTAGGACATTATCATCTACACAATAGTAAACTGTGTCACCAAATTTCAGCCACTTACCATTTATAGTTTACTTTCTTAGTGTCTGGGGCATTAAATATCCTGGGAAATCCACTGAATTTTGCAATTGGAATACTCTTTTGTCCCAGTCAGTGGCAAGTGGTGCAAAATAAAATAAAATACAATAAAAAAGTGAAGCCAAGCCAAGCCCAAGAGACTAGTTTGTTTTTGTTTCTGTTTTACACAATAAGAGGTTGAAAATGAAGAGGAACACTCAGTACTGCCACTGTGCCTCATCTAGTCCTCCTGTGCCTGTGGGAACTATGTTCCAAGAGTACCACAAGAACTAATACTACCAAGAACAAATCATAAATTGTTGGGCACGTTAGCAGAACTCTCTTCTGGCAGCTCCACTGACCTACCTCTTCTTTCTAGCGGTTGTACTGCTTCCTATTACCTGGGTGCAAATGACACAGCACACAGGATATTGCCCAGATTTGCCAGTCAGGCAGCCGTGTGCCTACCTGAGCAGTACCATCCCCTTGCTACTCACTCATCTTCTTGGCCTCACCAGACATCCTGGTAACCTCCACCAAAGAAATCCCTGTCCTTTCCCTTTTCTTGCCAATGGTCCACAGCAACCTCCTCCTGACTGTGGCTCTGTGGTGGTCCAGCTGTGGTCCTGAGGTAAGCCCCCCTTCCCACTTCCAAGTATACCTGCACATCTGCAGAGCTTCCCAGTTACTGCAGTTCCCACAGAGATTTTTATTAAATGAATATAAACAGTTTTGCTGTGATTGCACCCTGCATTCTCCCTCCATGCATTTTTACACTGTCTCTGTTTCCAAAGTAACAGTCAGCCAATGACAATAACATGAGTATTGACTCATTTGTTGCTAGGGAACAGAAGGCAGTAGAGTTTGAATGCTACAAACAGCTGCTTCTATGGCTGCTCTTGTCAAAGGACTCTATGGTGTTTCCATACCAACAATGATAAAATGGTGGTCCCGGGTCTAGACAGCTGAAGGCATGGTAAAGTGTGGAAATTTACAACAGATCATGAATTCATTCCATGGCTTCAGAAAACTAATCCTACCATGCAGGAACTCCAGAACTGGGTCTAGACAACACAACAGACCCACAGCAAGAAGATTCCACCATGCCTTTGTGTGTTGTGCTAACCTGCCCACTGTGATAGTAGTGAGTCCTACTTTTGCACCGTAGCACTTGATACTGAGAACCTGTTCTACCTTGAAGCCTGAATTCATGATTATTCAATAAACCTTTGTAGAACAGAGCCCACTTTATCACTCATAAGAGTACCATTTTGGGTTGGTAGTTCTATGTATACATTTGAGTAAAAAAATGGAAAGTATTGCTAGTGAGATCAGAAGGAAATGAAGTATATGAGAAATGAGCAGGGGTAATCACATTAGCGCCAGTGTGGCACTGAGATTAGAGCGCTAGAGTGGGACTTGGGCAATCTAGGTTCCCGTCCCCACTTGACAAGACGCTTACCAGGTAACTTTGAGTCAGTCACTGATGCTCAACATAATAGAAGGGAAGATTGTCAGTCATCTTTAGTTCCCTGCAGGAAAAATGGTGGGATATAAATGCAATACGTAAGTGTTCATTCGCAAATAGCATTTGTAAATATGTTGCCCCTGATTAGTCAATTAGAACCTGTAGTTTCTGATGTGTAGTGTCTGTAGTGCGGTTAACTTACTATTAATCAATGTATCAGTACTTGTTGTGGCATCCTTTAAATCTGCATTCCACAGAGCATGTATCAAAGCCAGAAAAAAACAAGTGTGTTTAAAACTTAAGGATGTGTCTGTATGTAAAGCACATTTACAGATCTATTACATTTCTATACCACCTCATCCCTGAAACTCTTGCAGTTGAACGACTGTAGTAGGGTTTCCACCAATCTGTAGGGCTGATATGTTGTTTTGCACTGCTAGAGCTACAGAAAGACTACTGCCTCTAGGGACAGTTCATTACATCAAGCCTGAAAGAAAATGTGACTTTCTGGACTGTACTGGATTTTCACTGGAACACATTTTCTCCGTTGCCTTAAATCCATGGCCTAAATGCTGCTTCCTGCAGCTGCAACATGAATCAAGTGTGCCCAGGAGCTGTTTTCAGGTCAGGAGCCATTTTGAAGCCAAGAAAGGTCTCCATTATGTGTCGCACCAATCCCAGCAGAGACCAGGCCTTCCCTACAGTTTTTATTAGAATCTTCAAAGAGCACATTGCAGCAGACTGAATGGTGTGACATTTTGCTCAGCACTTAGTCATCTATTTCTACTGTGGCTGCTTTAATGGGTTTGTGTTTTTGAAGTTCTTTGAAGTTGAAAAGTGCTAGCTGAGTGAGAAAGATGATTGTCTTGTAATCACATCTATAATCTCTGGCAGAAATGTCTTTAAACAAAGCAAAATTAAATCCATCTCTCATGATCTGGAGGAAAGATTTCCTTTGAATGAGCACCAGGTTCTTCTGCATTTACACTCAGGAAAAATAGTGTGGGTGTGTACATGTGTGCATGTGTGCATGTGACCCACAGAAGTCACTCTTGCAGCACTTCTAGTTACAGGACTAGCGACACTACCAGTCAAAAGGTCTTCTGCATCTTTTCCTCTGAACTGATTTTTTTAATGGAAGAAAGAGGACAGAAAAGACAGCGGGAAAAGCATGAGACAATTACAAGTGCAAGGCAATGATGTCTGCAATCCTCCTTAAAATTTGATGGAAAAGGATAAAAGTCTCAAGTGGATGCCCTTCCAAAACAACAGGTGGGGTTCAAGGGATCACCAGCAACTCTTCATCTCTGGATCTTCATCTCTTCATCTGTGGATGACCAGCACCAATCACACTTCCCGTGCTGCCTGTTGTATTCCCACATTGTGGGAACACTGGAAGTTCCTACAGACTGGAAGTACAACTGTTCCACCTGCTGCATGACACGCCGCAGCACGGAGCTCCTCGAGGCTGCTGAGGCGCTCCCCTGAATGAGCTGTGTTGGGTTTCTGCCACAGAGTGCCACAGCAGGTGTGCCATGCAACTCGCACACATGGCAAACTCATTCCCAGGTTCAGCAGAGGCTGAAAAACAAGTCTGTTTTGTGGTTGCATGAATCATTCCTAAGGAGGCTATTGAGGGGGTGAAATTACAAAAGAGAAGAAATTAATAAGACATGAACAGTGCTTTAAAAGGCCTTGATGCATTGTAGCAAAATCCAGTCTCTGTGATATGTTACTCAATGTGCCATCGCTGTTGAAATAACTTAGAAATGAATCAAGAGCAAGCAGTGGTGCAGCTCTTTGATGGTTATCTTTGAATGTATTCCTGACACACAAAACCAGTCATGCCCACATGGTGCTAAGCCCTAGTTTAAATGCAGAGACTCTGTATTCAGATCAGGTTCAGCTTAACTTTTAGAGCAGGTTTACACTGCAATTGGTGTTTCCCGTTAAATACAGTTCTGTAACCATTATGCTAACTCTATGGCTGCTTTCATGGGTTCCATGACTGTGCTACCTACCGTTAGTAGAACAGATAGTAGCTTTGATATCAAGATGAAATAAAGACCTTTTACTGTATACTTGTTCCCTTCTTATGATTGTTTACAAATTATATAGAACAGTGGTTTTCAACCAGAGGTCCATGGACCAGCACTGGTCCATGGGAGATTTCCTGTTGGTCTGGGGAGGGGCTGCATCCTGCATGCTGTGGACCGGCATGGAGGCTCACTGTGCTCCACCACCTCTTCCTTGGTTGGCACTGTATTTGTAGGAGGTGTGCCAGTGCCCTCAGGGGGGCAAGGAAGGGGAGAGATAACTCAGTGGGAGCTGGCTGGGAGATACATTGTGCTGATTTTGGTATTTTGCTCTTTTGCTGGCATTTTTTGTTGCTTTGTTTCTGGTTGCTTTGGAGAACTTTCTTTCTTTCTTTTTTTTTGTATTGTGTCTAGCAACTAATACACAGAATACTGTATTATGTGTATGGTGCTTTTAGTTTCTTCCTCAGTATTCCCCAAGGTGGTTTTCCTGTTCTCTCCAGTCCCCAACTGTGGAAAGGTTGAAAACCACTGATCTAGGCAATGACACCATCCTCTAGTTTCGCTTCCATTTTAAAGGTAAGTTTTGATGAGATTAAAATGTGACATTATCTCTAAAAGCAACATCTCTCACGTGTATATTTGCACTATTGCATTATACCAGAATGCCAGCTAGAGGCTATATAGCAGAAAGAAATACTCTGTGTGTGATATTTAGATTGGAATAAAACTGAAAGTAGATTTAGTGGATAATCACACACAATGGGGAACGCAATATGAGCAAATGTATATCACCCAGTAATTGAAGCTCCCTAGGCAACTCACAGCAATGCATAAAGGTACAATATAAAATATGAACAGCAATGAAGACATGAAAAAGATTACCTTACAAAAGTTTAAAACTAAATTTTAAACAAATATAAAAAGCTATAGCAGTTTATAAAAATTAAATCATAAGGCCTGTTTAAGCAGTAACAAAGTCCCGATATAACAGTAAACTAATTAAATGTCCTGTGGTAGAGGACAGTCTTAACCTGGTGCTGAAAAGATATTAAAGCTAGCTATAGGCAGCCTCAGTGGGGAGCTTGCTCCGTAACTGAAGGGCCACCACTGAAAAGGCCCTTCTCCTTATTGCTACCAACCAAGCTTCCCTTCAAAGGTCAGTTGGAGGCATGACCCAGATCTTGATTGTAATGTCTCAATGGCTTGTGGTTGGGAGAGGCGTTTCATCAGGTATTGTGGTCTCAAGGGCTATGGGATATATAGGACTTTTTGGTATATAAGGATTTCTAAGTTAAAAGCAGCACCTTGAATTGGGCTTGGAAGCTAGTGGGCCAGAATTAGCATTATATACTCAGATTCTCTAGTCCTGGCTGCCACATCTTACATAAGTTGCAGTTTCTGAACAGTCTTCAAGGACAGCACCACATAAACTGAATTACAGTAACAAGTTTCAAGATTACCAGAGTATATATTACAGAAACCAGGCCATCTCTGTCCAGATAGAAGCATAGCTGAACCACCAGCCAAAGCTGGTAGAATGCACTCCAAGCCAGTAAAGCCACTTTGACAAGTGACAAAGATGGCTCAAGGGGGACCCCCCAAACTAGGAACCTGTTCCTTCAAGGGGAATGTGACACTATCTAGAACAGATAGTGCCACTCCCATGACACTCAGGAGGTGCCCTTAGAAAAAGCAAAACAAGTGCTTAAAATTATTGCTACACACAAGCATACCACCTCCATCTTTGATGACTTTTCTCATTACTAAAAGCACCAGGAGGAGGAAGAGGTGGTGAGAAAGGTAAACTGGCTTTAGAATATTTTATTAAATGGGGGAAGGAAATACTGGATGGTGGGTTAGTCTAAGGGTGCATCTCAGTCTTCTCTGGATTTGAGCTTCAGTTTATTAGCCCTCATCCAGTCCATTGTTGCACCCAAGCACCAGTTTAGTACATCCACAGCTTCACTTACTGGAAATGACACAGAAAAATAGAGCTGTGCATCATCAGCATGCTACACTACAAAACACTGGATGTTCCCACTCAGTGGTTTCATGTAGGGGTTAAGTAGCATATTAGGAGAACTGACCCCTGAGGAACCCCAAACCGGATAGTCGTAGGGGCGGAGCTGCATCACCCAAGCACCACCTTCTGGATCCAGCCATCCAAGTAGGAGAAGAATCATTGCAATGCAGCACCTCCCCGCCACTCTCAACTCAGACAGTCACTCCAGAGGGATGCCACATCCAATGGTATCCAAAGGCACCAATTATCCAGGCACCAATGGTATCCCGGCACCAAGAGGTCCAGAAATACTAACACCCGCTCCCGTCCCCCACCATGTTGCTCCTGGCATGGCCATCATACCAAGCACCCAGGACAGTTCCATGCCCAAACTAGGCCTGACACCTGGCTAAAATGGATCCAAATAACCAGTCCCATCCATGAGTACCAGGAACTCTCTAGCTCAAGAATCTTGCCTGGGAAGGGAATTCTTGCCACAGATCTAAAATTAAGATCACCTCCCTGGCCCAACTGACAGTTCCTTTCCTGCTAGCTTGTTTTGGCCAGAGGGGCAAGGATCAAGTACAGATGCATACACTGCCTAGGGAGTCCCATGTGGGACTATTGGGTGTGGGATATTAAATACAAACAAACAAACAAACAAACATGTTTGCATGAACTTCCCAAGCTCCTTGTCAGCGTTCTCAAGTGGTATTAATTGGAACTCATCCAAACAAAACTGGCCGGGCTGTGATCTGGATCTCTTGTCTGATTGAACTGCAATGACATTGACTCCAAAGGCCAGGCCAATGACAGAGATTTTATTCTGGAAGGGCTTTCCAAATATATTACAGTGGTTCTCAGATGGCCCCAGTATGTCCTCAGGACTGGCATGTAAGCCCTGGAGAACCCTAGAGTGTTCCACTAGGCAGCAGAGAGAAGATTGAATGGAGACAGTCAGTTATTGCTTCTCTGCTGCTCACACTGCCTCCACATATACGTGGCTCATATCTGCTAGTTTTCCTCCATCTGTACTCAAGCCATTTCTTGAGGGCTCTTTTTATCACTTTCAGCTCTGGGAGTACCATGGAACCATATGAGCTCTACTCCAGAGAGAGCACTCAGGGACAACATGTCAACTGCCCAAGTCATCTCTGTAATCCAGAGACCGACCAGGGATTTGACAGGACCACCATCCACTTCAAGTCCACCAGAGCTCTCTGGAAACCATCTGGGCCCATCCGCTGTCAGGGATGGACCATTCCCTTGCAAAGGGGAAAAGTCTCCATGACTCAGTGATATAGAGTCATTTCATTTTTTTCGGAACAGCGGTCTGTGTACTCCTTGTCCTGTGGATAGGGCTACATGCTGCATTTGCTCATGCCCCATGCCTGTGTGTGCACGCAGCTGTGCAAGCAGGATGTGCCTGCATCTGGATTTGGATAAGTGGGCATGATTTTGGCTTGATAGGAATACATTATGCATTCATATTTCTGTGGTGTTTCCACATAATTTGAATTTTTGTTGGCTGAAGTTTCAGTTTACAGGGTTTTTAAAGACTTCAAACAATCTTCAAACAGTTGCAATTCTGTCCTGTGAGGAGTCTGCCATGGGTTGGCCCGGCACCTATTCCCAGGCTTCTCAAGTCTGTGGCTAGAGTTCACACCACACCTTTTGCTGAAACAAAGGAGCCACGCAGACCAATCTGTTGGTATCTGTCATCAGCAAGTGAGCCTTGTGGAAAGGCAGGCGTGACTCAGAGGCAGCCTAAAGAAACAAGCTCCACTCTTGAGGCTCCTCTAATGAAGGAGAAGTTTTATTTGCTTTGTGCACCTCAGGAGCAGACAAAACCATTCATCATAAAGAAACCACCAAACCTGGTGACTGGGCCAGTGGGAGTGGCCTTCTCTGCCCTTCTCCCCATAGTCGCCTCATCACTCCGGGAAACCTGCTCAGTGTGGGGCAAGGCGGAATCCCCAAGGCTCGAAGGTGCCTCCCCCAGATTTTGGGAGCTCCCACCTTTGCCTGCGTACACATCTTTGTCACGGCCAACCAAAATGTGGCCAATAGTGTGCTGAGTGGCCTGCCCCCTTAGGTTTTCTCTGCCCCCTTAATTTTATCTTGCTATTTGGTCTTTGAAAGACCTGCAAACCAGATGGTCTGTCCTATACTTTTTGGCAGAACATTTAGCTGGTCTGTGAGCCTGGTCATTGCTATTCAGCTGGTGGCACATCTCAGCAAGTGCCTTGGTGACATCCTGTGGGAGTTCTCCGTATGGGGCTGCCTTTGAAAAGCATTCAGAAACTGCTGCTCTTCCAGAAGGCTACAGCTAGACTCTTAACCAGGGCCAGTTACAGGGAGCAAAAATCCCTTGTTACACCAGCTTTCCTGGCTGCAGGACTGTTTCTGGGCATAATTCAAAGTGCTGGTTATGACTAATTAAGGCTGGTATGGCTTGGGATCAGGCCACCTGAAAAACTGCCTTCTCTGTGATAAGCACACCTGAGTTTTCAGATCTCTGAGGGTTCTTCTGTCGGTATCACCATCATCACAAGTACATTTGGAGGGCCTTCTAGGTGGCTTCTCCTTGTCTTTGCTGTCCTTGCAGCAGCAGGCAAAAACTCTATCTTCAAACTGTTAGGGTTTTCTTTTATTGTTGCACAGAGATTTAATGTTTAATGTGTTTTTATTGTTTTTAAAGGTTTTTTATTTTAAATTTGGTTCCTCTGAGTGGTTCCAGCTGCCTTGAGTGGTATTTCCTTGGTGGAAAGGTGGGCTATAAATAAAATATTAACATATAAATAAAATACAGAGTATGTCAGGTATCATCTCTCCCCTGGTATTTTCAGCTCATTCTCCTTATAGGCATCAATGGGATTGTGCCAATCAAAACTCACACGCCCAGCCTTTTCAAGTTCAGGCCTGATTCTGAGAGGATACAAAGATCCAGCAATGCTCAGGAATTCTAGCAGAAGGTATGGGTCCTTGGCACCTTAACTCATGTTGACTGACTTTATTAATGCTACTTCAGAGCACTCTTTTTCCCCTCTCTAGCTTTGGTGTGAAAAACAGAAGAGCACTTTTACATGAATTTGCATCAGATCCATGCAGAAAGATGTGAGCTTTCTTAGCTGGTCCTCCCTGTGCTTCTTGACTCATCTTGGATCACAGGTGCAGTGTACTTCCCCCTAGATTCAGGCTCTTCCTCCTTTCCAATCGCCATGGCCAAACCAAAACATTCTGCTGTTGCCTTCCTTCTCTACCTCCACCCAAGCGAAGGCAAGACCTGACTGCTACCTGGGCTACCTCCTCCCGCCAAGGCCTCGCTCTAGGGAAGAACTCTTCACGTTGAAGCAACTGTGCCCAGCTTTCTGGAGAGCTGTGCTGGCCATACTCTGCTACCCACCCAGTGCTGTACTCTGGGGGTGGGGGTCCTCAGTAGGCAACAACTGGCAGCTGGCACTCCAGAAAGCCATACCACTGCCATCCTCTCTCTCTCTCTCTCTCATTCTCTCTCTCTCTCTCTCTCTCTCTCTCTCTCTCTCTCTCTCTTCTGGCAAAACTGATAAGGCTAGGAGAAGATGTGGCAGCTTCACTCATCTGAGTCCCTCCTTCTCCACTTCAGAGGGTATTCAGGCCTTCAGAGATGGTATGCAGATTTAACTAAAATGCAGGCACTGCTGACATTGGCATGAACACTTGACAAGGATTTCCCTTCTCTTTTGTCAATTTCACCAGCCCCTTCTAGAAAACCAAGCAATTACCACGCCTGCCCCACCCCAACTTAATTCATTTCATCAAAGGATGATCTAATGCTTGGACAAGCAATTGGTCCCAACTGCCTTCTCCTGCACATGTTAGAGTGCAGCAGCATTTAAAGGAGAAAAATCACTTATTAATATTGATAATGTGAGCAACAGGTGAAAGATTCTCCATGTATGCATGATTTTTTTGTAAACTATTGCAGCTGACACCAATGGGAGGGGAATCAAATGTGCTTTGTATGGTGACTTTGCAGGGTCTCAGTGAGCAATTTGGCTGTCCATTTTCAAAGGCAGACCTATGGATTGCAATAATCCAAACTCAAGGTTACCAGACCATGAATAAGATTGCCTAAAGTCTCTAATCTCTGCCTAAAGTCTGCAGAGTCTAAGCCTAAGGGGATGGAGAGTGCTCAGGGCCACCAAGGCCACCCATGGCTTGAGTGGCCATGATGAGAATATGATCCTTTAAGGGGACACAAGTCCTCCAAGACAGGTTGAATGCCAGTTAATGGAAAAGGCTGGCCATGCACAAAAGTGCCCCTTCTTTGTCTGAATGCATGTGTGCGTGCTTGCATGCCTCTCTGCATGTGTATGCATGCATGTGTGCAGATAAAAGAAGAGGTGCTCCTGCTCTTATGGATGAAGCCTAGACAAGGATAGGGATGGAATTTTCAGGCTGACCATGAATCCTGGCACTTCTTGTGCCACTTCTTCCACAGGCTCCTGAGCTAAGCACAAAAACAGCTCTTGCATTTAACAGGTATACACAAAATGGTGACAAGCGGGAACATGCAAAGCACATGACTCAAGAGCTCAGTTCTGTTGTGAGACTAACAGCCTTTTTCTTTCGGTGGAACCCTTTCTTTTACATGCCAGTTGGGACTGATCAAGCAGGTCTGACAGGACAGTTACATTGAATTGTTGTGTGCTGGGTCACAACGGGAAAGGCTTGATTTAAACTAAAATGAAGCTACATATGCATAAAAATTATTTATGTTTAAGAAGGTCTTATGCAATCAATCCATACATTATATTCATGTACCAACTTGAGATGATTAAGTAATTAATGCACAAACTTTCTTGTTGTTCACATGCCAAATGCACACACACAAAAATGTGTGTGTACATGTCCGTGTGCTAGAGGGAGTAGAACAGAAGGAAGCAGAGTGGCTGGACCTTGTCTGGATCCACTTCTGTGTACTGTAACAAGCTCCTTGTGTGCCATTAGAGACCTCTTCCATCCAGAATCCCAATCTTTATCAACTGGGAGGAAGAAAAATAGAATAAGGAACCAGCCTGGGTGCATAAGATGTGATCTTTAGACCGGGAATTTTAGACCTGAGGCCTTGCAGATGTTTCCAGATGACTGGCCATGCTGGCTGGAGCTGGAGCCCAACAACATCAGGAGGCAAGTTCACCACACCACACGTCTGGACAAGGTGGCCTTAAAAGCATGAAAAGTATTCTAGGCTTTTCAACAACTTTGCCTCTGCTGTGGGAAAATCAGGCACAAATGCCAGGCACATGTTGCAAGTCTGTAGTAAAAGCACAGGTGCTTTCCGAGGAAACCTTTCGCTATAACAAATTAACATGCCTTGCATGGATCTAGCAGTATACCCCAGGTCTGTTTGTTACCTTCTGCATCCCCCAACTGTCCACAGGATCCCAACCAGGGCATGGCAATTTGTGAATGTAAAGGGCACATCAACATTATTAAAAGGTTAATAGAGGCCTTCTAGAGGACAGCAGAAAAGAAAGCTTCAGATGTTGGGTAAGTGCTGGTTTTGAGACTTGGTGCTGTCTCCTTCTCTGCTCACTGACTCAGCTGCCCGATTCAGCTCTACCAGCAGGCTGAGAGGCAGAAAGAAAGCTGACGCATGGCAATACCATGAGCTTGGCGTGGCTGCTGAAATGCACAGTGAAAAGCAGGGGCATGGAAAGGCAAAGCTGGAGAGAGAGAGAAAGAGATGTCAGGGTGCCACCTTGTGACAAGGGAAAGGAACTATGTGGTGATGTTTTCCCTCTGCATCTAAATTTCTGGTTCAGCAGGAAAGCAACAGTAAGGAAAATATTGGTCTATGTGTTGAACTTTTCTTTCTTTATTCCATATGAAGAATGGAATGGAACATGCTGAGCAGCATGTTCTCTTTCTGACAAATCCATTTTATGCAAATTACTTTGTGCTCTCTCTTGCTCTCTCTCACACACATACAGATAGAGAGAAAGGGAGGGGGAGAGAGGGAGAGAGAGAGGCTGATCTAGGGTGAGTTCACTTTGATAGTCTATTACAAGACTTGTACTAAAGAACCAATGATTTATTGTAGAGTACTGGTTAATAGCATGGATTATGCACTCTCAAAGGGAAAGCCAGTATTTCATACATACGGGGATGATGCTGAGCTATTAGTCAGGGTTGCTTTAAACAATTCAGAAATGTATGTGCGTGCAACACTTTGGGCTGAGCTGAGAGAACCTTACTGACCTGGTTCATATGCAGCACGAAGTCTCCATAGATGAATTTCCTTGTGGGCTTCTTGCTGTGGTAGTGGCTGCCATTTTGAATATTTAAGCCATGGTGAAACTAAGTTGTAGTTTGTTGATACATGAAAGCACCAAGAAGGTGCATTTTAGGTATGGTTAATAAAGAATCTGCAATCCTAAAACAGGTAGCTAATCAACCAACCTAGTAACCTACACCAGAAAGATTCACATGTAACAAGTTATGGTGTGTCCCTTGTTGTTGTTATCACGAAATCATGTCCGACCCATCGTGACCCCATGGACAACATTCCTCCAGGCCTTCCTGTCCTCCACCATTCCCCAGAGTCCACTTAAGTTCACACCAACTGCTTCAGTGACTCCATCTAGCCACCTCATTCTCTGCCGTCCCCTTCTTTTTCCATCCATTGTTCCCAGCATTAGGCTCTTCCCCGGTGAGTCCTTCCTTCTGATTAGGGGGCCAAAGTATTTGAGTTTCATCTTCAGTATCTGGCCTTCTAAAGAGCAATCAGGGTTGATCTCCTCTAGGACTGACTGGTTTCATTGCCTTGAAGTCCAAGAGACTCGTAGGAATCTTCTCCAGCACCACAATTCAAAGGCCTCAATTCTTTGACGCTCAGCCTTCCTTATGGTCCAACTTTCATAGCCATACATTGCAACTGGGAAAACCATAGCCTTGACTATACACACATTTGTCAGCAGGGTGATGTCTCTGCTTTTTAGTATGCTGTCTAGAATTGCCATAGCTTTCCTCCCCAGGAGCAAGCATCTTTTAATTTCTTGACTGCAGTCCCCATCTGCGGTGATCTTGGAGCCCAGAAAAATAAAATCTGTCACTACCTCCATTTCTTCCCCATCTATTTGCCAGGAAGTGAGAGGACTGGATGCCATGATCTTAGTTTTCTTAATGTTGAGTTTCAAGTCAACTTTTGCGATCTCCTCCTTCACCTGCATCAAGAGGCTCTTTAGTTCCTCTTCACTTTCTGCCATTAGAGTGGTATCATCTGCATATCTGAGGTGTGTCCCTACCATGGCTTAAATATTCATAACAGCTGCCACCACTATAAGAAGCCCCAGTGGCAAGCTCACCCATGGCAGCTTCTCATTACTTGTAAATGCAGCCACTTCTTGTAAAGTATATTTAGTTGAAATTTCATTTACATTTTCAGGGAAGCAAGCCCCCACTACACATGGATGACTTATGTCTAACAACCATATATTCATTGGGATGCACACCTGTGCCACTTTTCTGTATATTTGAAAAGGCACCGTACTCAATCCATGGGAAGAACTTAGGAGAGAAAGGATCCATGCAAGGGCAATGTTCTGGGACAGGATGCTAAACTTGGATGAGCATCTGTGTGCACCCAGTTGGATGAGGATTCCTTAGCCCTGATGACTGTTGTTGGCACCTTCCACTTCAAAACCTCCATCAACTATCAGAAGCCCCTGAAAGTCTGTGCATGTGCTCAGTGCCAGAATGCCTAAGATGCCTGTTGCCAGACATTATGGCACCCATCTGCACCTTCTCTCTACAAACCTCTTCCCCCACACCTGCCCCACTTACCTTCTCTTGGTCCACCTGGACCTGCTGTTCTCCCACCCAAATAGCAGTCACAGTCCATGGTATTTCCCATTCTTGGTCCCTCCACCTATTTGTCCTCTCTGAAATTTAAGACATTATTGTATGCTGGGCTGTAACCAAGCCTATGGACCTGTAATTGAAATAACCACATAGTCTTCCTGTCCCTACCTATGCCTCCATTTCTTCTTTCCCTGACTGGTTGCCCATGTCTATTTTAGAGGGTAAGCCCTTTGGGGTAAGGAGCCAGTATAGTTCAGTGGTTACAGTATTGGACAGGGAACCCTGGAGATCTGCATTCTGGTTCCCGCTTGGCCATGATGGTTCTTTGGGTCAGTCACTGACAGCCTAGCCGACCTCTCAGGGTTCTGGTGGGAATAAAATGGGGAGAAGGAAGATCATAGAATATTATAAGGCTAGAATCATGCAGTTGGAAGGGGCCTAGCAGGCAATCAGGTCCAACCAATCTTTAGACTTTTTTTGCCTAAACTTTCATAGGATTGTGCCTTCAGCACAGTCCTATGTATGTACTGGTCAGGTGTTTAGGGGGCTCCTTTTTATTCCAGGTTATAAAATTATCCGGGGGGGGGAGGGGAGGGGAAGGGAGAAGAGAGGAGAGGAGAAGAGAAGAGAAGTTGCTGCATGATTTGCTTTATTTACATACACTATACTCTTAACTTTGGTGACACAGTAATCTCCACACAGCAGTGTGTTTGCTCCATGTGCAATAGTGCTTCACACACAGCTACAGTTATTCTACCAAGTGAGGCCTTTGGAAGGTGGCTTGTTCTGAATAGTCTGGAAGAGTTGGTGCTTTCCTTTGGATGGCGCAGGCTGGCACGTTGAATCAAGAGCTGGCCAAAGCAAAGATATCCCCAGGTGAGGCATGAATGAACTCTCACTTCCATCGACCACCAACCACAGGTTTTCCACGAGCAGCCTTCGAACTGTTTGGGAAACAGAGAAGGAGAGGACACTTCTTCGGGTGATGCTGAGATCAAAAGCAAACGGAGATGGGAAAGAGCATGCGAGGGTCCACTTTGCTCTGGGCAAAGGCTGTATGGGTGCTTTAGAGTAGGAATTCTTTTACGACTCATACACATGCAATGGCACCCACACTAAGCCTGGTCACAGCCCGACCTGATTCCTTGGCCTGCATAGCCATGCCCAGGATGGGCAGTCCTCACAAGAAAGATCAATACGAGCGTGTAAGCTGAAAGTCATGGAATATTGCCATGGTTTTTTCCTACACATTAAATAACGAGATGGGTACCTAGGAAATAGAAAACATGTAAATGTGATTCTTTCTCACCAGAGAGCACCATGGGCGGTAGTTTTTGGAAGGGTCCATGAGAGTTAAACTAGTATAAAGCAAATGTAGGTATATCTTGCAGGTCTGCCTCATCCCTCAGTGGCTACACAGTAGAGGAATGCCCAGAATACGTTGAGACACACAACCTTTCTTCAGTATTAAAACTTAGATCAGTATTAAAACATCCAGTGAATGATCTTTTCTCAGCCATTGTATGTTTCCATTGAAAAGGAAAACCTAGCAAGGCAACCTGAGGTTAGCTGGATGAACCTGGTACATTAATCGAGCACCTCAGCCCCCTAATCCCACATCTTCCCTATAGCCTCTGGGTTTGCCTTGCTGTTGTTTTATGTAATAGAGTTATAGCCCATCCTTCAATAGCAATTATCAGGGCAACTCAATACGAACAAGAAATCATTCTGGAATAGGTAATAACCAGAGATAAAACCTTGCCCATGTCCTCTGGCAGGTGTGATGCTCAAGCAAACAAGTGGTATGCCTTTGTCAAGGAGGACTACCTGGGAAAGCCCAACCAGTGGAATTGGGATCCCAAGCTAGGCTGGAGTTAGCCACAGATCTGAGGTTCTGCACCCCTGGATTAGGGGGTGCTTCTGTCCGTGCAATTTTAGACTGTGAGCATTTTACTAGTCCGGGACTATCATTTATATGAGGAAGTCCTCAAGGGGGCTGGCTTGTTAAATAAACAAAGTAAGGTGTTGCCTTGGAAGGTGGCACAAATGAGGCAGAACACAGGGCAGAGAAGCTGATACATCACTCAGGTTTGTATTAGCTGAGACTCTATGTCCACTGAACTCATGGTTTAGCCAGCCGGGCCATTTCTAAATATCTGCCTAATTCCCAGCCCCCTGTAACTGGCCAGTGCATCTCTTTGGCTCACTGCACCAAAAAGAAAGCAGCTGCTCCTAAATTTGGGCTCCTCACATCATCAGATTAAGAATGTTAGTTATTTACTTTTCTCAGAAGGCATGTAGAGAATACCTCAGCCATTGGTATTCACTTCTGATTTCTGTCCTCATTTATTGAGCTTACCAATCTCTCTTTTCCTCCACCTTCTGTATGGCTGGATTCCCCAGTGACCATCTGGCATTCAGGTTCTCTGCTACTTAAAATCATGATACCCTAACATGCAGCGTAAGAGATAAGGTGCACAACAGCAGTCTTGGGTTCGTTACCCCATAGACATGCAACTCTCTGATGAGCATACTGTATTAAACACTGGGTTGTCACATTATACCTAACATATAGTTAATCCTATGTGCACTCTTTAAAAAGGAATGTGTTAAGAGGCTGATAATCCGAGATATAGATGTCAGGCTCTTATATGATTGCTTTTTGGTATATCCTTCAGCTCTCAGGTAATAAAGGGTGTGCCTTGTCCCTACTCAGCCATAGAAATGACATAGACTGAAGCATCCCTAAAAGAGAAACTCAAGACATAGTTTGGGGTGCCATGTAAAACCGTTTTCCCTAATTATTTGCATTGCAAGCCATCACAGCACACCACCACATCCCAGTGGGCACAACATGTTACTCACCCTTTCCTGAAATAGGCAAGGAAGGAACAAAGAAGAAATAACATATAAGTAGCACATACATCTTGTAGCTAACCAACAGATTTGGTCTAATGCACCTAAAAGGTGTCTCAGGAAGGAGGTCAATTGGCAAGATGGCTATTTCTCTTGTTCACATCACTGGGCCAAAGTGTGGGCCATACAGTGATTGGAATTGTTGTTCAAAGTTTGGATGATGATCCATGCCCCCCTCTGGCTCAATCTACATATGTGACATAATTTCTTTAGTTAATCTGGACCTCGGTTCTGAACTGGAGGTCATTGCCAAGAGCAAGCATGATGGAAAAGCCACTTGAGTTATCTGATAATTTATGCAGAAAAGGCAATTTGACAGAAGAGGTACTGCCACATAGAGAAAAAGGCTGGCTATTCAGTGTCTCAGTGGTTAGATTACAAAGTTTGTAGTGGATAAATAGTATTCATCCAGAGGCACCGGTGCTGATATTTCAGGAAATTCCATTGTGCCGAGCCTTTTCTGATATGTTTTAGAAGGAGACACATTTTTAGAAGAGGAAGTGCAACAAAGTGAAATGAAGACAAAAGTCTGAAAAGAGGTGATAGAGTTCCAAAATTAGAGGAAAATTAGCTAAGCAGAATGCAAATGGTATACGGGGGAAGAAAGGAACTGAAAATAAACTTGAGGATGTGTGGCTGGTTAAAGTAGCAAATGGAGAAAAGCAGAAGTGTACTGTAGAAGACGGATCAAGAGAGAAAAGGCTAAAAAGTGGTGAGAATAAAAGGCACTGGGTTGGATCTAAACTTAAGATTGGTGGAAGGGGTGAGGAGGTGATCCTTCTTCCTCACTGCAGCCCCTTCTGCCCCCAAAAGAGTTCTTTGGAGGGTTTGGGGGTCTCTCCAGAGCCACATGAGAAGCAGTGTGAGGGACCACAGTAGGAAATCAGTGAAATTGTCTGTCCCCTCCTACTCATCTTCCTTCAGCAGAAACTCTCAGCTAAATTTATTCCACAAATGGAAGGAGTCCTCCTGTTCATGTAACAGGCAGTCTGGATCCAACCCAGGGAAGAGAAAGGGGAAAATAAAGGAAGTAAAAATTAAAGTCAGAAGACAACAAAAAAGCAAATACCGAGTGAAATTAGGAATGGAAGAAGAAAATAAGAAAATGATAGACGTTTAATCATAATGATGACAATGATAAAACGGCTGTGATCTAACAGTATCATTTCCATGGATAGCCAGAAATGCTTGATCCATCATTCTTGAACATCAAAGCACAGAACATGGTCATCATTGACTAGCCATGGATTGCTAGAGCAGAAAGCAAGGACAAGATGTGAAGGGCAAAGGGCTACCAGGCACTAATAAAGCAGGAGAAAAAGATTTGAGGCAAGAGAGCAGCACACAGAAAGAGTCCGGAAGCTTCACCACTGACAGGCATTTCACAGAAGGGAAGGCAAAAGGAGAAGTGCATCTAATAGGAACGGTGATTGTGGAAGATCTACTGAGAGTGCTCGGTGCCATGACACAAGAGGGAAGTTCTACATGGCCTGAGTACTTACACCTTTTGATGGTCGCTAATGCGGTTCCGTAGAACATTGATCTGCAAAAGAAACAGATATGAGAGGAAGCTTCCTGGTGATGCTTCACTGTGTAGAAAAGAAGAGTACCACTGTGGGACAGAATGAACTGCAAGGAAGAAGATGAGGCATGGAGTACATGAACCATGCAAAGTACCATCATCAGGAGGGCTACAGAGCGGGACTACAGATGTCAAGTTAATGTCTTGTGGATCGTTGGAATTTCCACTTGCAGAAATGGGAACCAGAAAGAACTGTTCCTATTTACTTACCTCAATCCCTATCCTTTTTCTTTTTATTATAATGCTTGAGTAGCTCTTTTCTGCCATGAACTACTCTTTCCATATGAAGGAAATGTAGATCTAGTTGACTAACAAGAAATGTGGAATGGGTGATGGGGGAACTAAGGCAAAGCCACTCTCTTTCGTTCCTAAAAATCTTTAGGTATATTCATGAGTGCCTCTCCAATGTGGTCCAATAGTGACCATGGCCAGAAATAAAATCATCTGTTCATACATGCCCTGCTCATGAAGTTCCCACAAATGTAGAAAGGTATGAAGTCAGAGCACAAATCCATGTAGATACCTAGAAATGCTTTTTTGTTTGTTTAAGGTTCCAACTCATTCTTCTCTGGTATAAGCACAGAAGAAAGGTTCCAAAGGAGCTGCTGAAATACTTACCCCTGTCCAAGGTTTATCAGATAAGGAAAGTCATTGGCTGTACTGCGTGAACTGATTCTAGAAACCATTTCAAACCAAGCAGGACAAGCATGCAAGACAACAACAAAAAAAGTCTCAAGGTAATACTGGGCCATAAAAGGGCAATATGCAGAGCAAGGCTTTGCACACTGTATATAACTCATCACTGTACTTTATTTTTGGCAGGGCATGGGCCATACTTACTACTTGCTTAACTCATCACAGCGTGCAGTGAGTATGGAAATCTGGTTAGGATTAGAAAAAGTAGAATATTACTAGTAACAAAGGGAATGTGATCAGAAAGAAGGTGGTGATATTGAGAAACCAAGCTTCAATATGCAGAAGTGCTAAATGCCCTTAATGAGAACTGTAGGTGACAAGCACTCATCCTATAAACTACGAGTAAACTTTTTTTAAAAGAATGCCAGCTCTTACATAACCAAAATGGCACCATTCATGTGCAAGAGGAAAGTATTAATAGGCTTGGGGGAAACTCAAGACTTGCCCAAGTCTCCTTCTCAAAATTAGAAAATGAACATTTTAAGATCCCCCAAATTAGTCCATACAGTGTGGTCATGGAATGCTTAGTGTCTGTTGGGGTGGAGAAAATAGAAAATTAAGAGGGGCATTTCCTGGAAACAGTCATGGCTAGCTGTAATCCCAAATGTGCACTACGGGCATAGTTTTGATAAGCAGCAAAAGCAGCTCAGAAAAAGTCCTAATGTATGGAATTAGGACTTTATCTAATGCAGAAAGGGACTGGGAGGTATGATGCAGTGAGCCAACTAGATGTCTGTGCCTATCCCACAAGAGGCAGCAAATAGGGGACACCCTAAGAGTCAAGAGAACGTGAGTTTTCTCCTGACTTCAGTGTGGCTCTTGGGAGAGGCACCCTGGCATTACCTGTAAAGGCCTTTGCAGAGCTGGCTGGTGGACAAGGGGACTGTTCTAGTCCAAATCTTTGGCTGCAAGGTTTAAAACATTCTTCCCTATTCCAGAACCCTCCAGATATGCTTGTGTTGCATAATCAAAATGTACATGACTTAATTATAATAATTAATAATTATATATTTAATGGTATATTACTAATATGCTAATTGATAATAATTATTCGCAGCCAATACACTCAATGGCTGCTCTGAAAAGAAACCAGAATGAGGACATCTGTTCCCACTTGCAAAACCTCCACTTGTCTTTGAGAGTTGAGTGCTTAATTAAGAAGGCACTTGAACCTCTCAGAGGAGGATTAAGTTGTACTAATGATATCTAGAGGGTTATATTTCAGCTATTTGCCTGCCATTTTACTTCCTAATTCAAGAACAAAACCTGAGGGGCATTATTTGCCAATTTTGCTGAGCGGGTAGAAAACCTGAGGATGGAAGTCAGCTTGCCCTCAATGGCTGAGTTGGCAGCCATCTTGGCAGCCATCATCATCTGCACCTTCCCCTCCTGATCCACTCCCAGAATGCCTTGGCCTCGGCATTATACTGAGTCATTCTGGGGGAAAATGAAGGCCATCTTCAAATAAATGGGAAAACACAATTTCTTTTGTAATGCCCCAGAACACTGTTACTACATCTTAATATCCATTCATCTATATGTATCTATCTAAAGTTAATAATAGGAGCCTCATTGCCACTAAAAAAAGAGACTAAAATACCCACAAACACACAAAATGTTAAGTCAAATGACTGAAAATTTTCACTGTCACCTTGGCCCTAGTTTAACAGTTTTGCTCAGTTAGTGAATGAACAATTGGAATAGAGTAGTGAGACGCTATCTTTCCAGCCAGTTTAAGTGCAGATTAAATAAGCAGATACAGCACAACTTTGCTAGATGCAGCCATGGTTGACCAGTAGGAGATGACAAAGGGAATGAGACCTACAGATATGGTATCCTAAATACAGATACTTGCCTAAGAGTGAACCAGGCCAGGCCAGCTTTCACAAAGTCTGTTGCAGCTTAAGGCACATTTTGTGGGGTTCTGAACCTTTAAAAGCCTACCCTGATTTTTTTTACCCATAAAACTTCACCAGTTTAAAGAGTCATTTGAAGCCCATGGAGATAAAGTTAGCTTCAAGTGAGTCAGGTCAAATTAATCAGACTGTCTGTCTGTACAATTTCTGAGCAGGGAGGAAGATGGGAGTTAACTTGCAATAATGATAGAGAAGAAAATGATACATAAATGCAGTGAGGATTGTGTTGAATGTTCAGGCTTCAGGGCAAAAGGATTATTTCTAGAGAAGGGAAAATATTTCCTGGGAAAGCCCTGATGTTGAGAAGCTTCTTTTCCCCACCCCATCCCCCAAATTGGTTCACCATAATCTTCTCCATCTGCTGCTACTTCAGTGTAATTTCTCCTCCACCCATGCCCTTGACATGACAGGCTGTTCTTTCTGAGAAAAGTAGTGAGGGTGATCCCAACCAATCAGGGCCTGTGAAGTGAATGGACCATCCTGATGGCCCTCAGAACAAAGGACTGTAAGGGACATGCTCCCCAAAGAGGTCCGCCTGGCACCGTCGTTACTGGTTTTTCGGCGCCAGGTAAAGACCTTTTTATTTAAACATCATTTCAATTGTTAAAACATATGATCTGGCCAGGGCAACTTCTTCTTCCTTCTCTTTCTCCTCCTATATTTTTATTTTATACTGATAATTTTAATTTTATATTTGTAAATCAATGTATTTTTTGTATTTTTGTATTTAATGGTAATTTATTATGTACTATTGTATTTCAATGTATTTTATCATGTTGTAAGCCGCCCCAAGGTTTCGGCAAGGGGCGGCATAGAAATGTTATAATAATAATAACAATAACAATAACAATAATAATGCTTTGGGTATTGGTCACATGAGAGATCCCAGCCAACTGGGGATCCTATAACGATAAAGATGTCAATATGTCGCCAGTCATCAGACTTGGCTCTACTGTAATGTCACTGAGGGCAAATAAAACAGCTTTCATAAAGCATTGTATGCCCTTCCATACTTCACATTATTTTGATATGATGCCTAAAGAATTGTTGAAAGGGCAATAAGGTTTTTCGACACTGCTGAAAAATGCTTGTGAAAAGTGCCCTCTCATTCAGCTTGGCTTTAGTAGTGATATTTAATGGCACTGCATAGAAACTGAAGATGTAGAAAGCCAGATATTCCAACAGGCATTTAGACTCACCTCATATTTCTGCTTCTTGAACTTTTCCTGCAAGTCAAACTTCTCAGCTTCCAGGTCATGGATACTCTGCCATAGTTCCTTCGCTTTTTCCCTGGTGTGAAAACACGCAGCATCAGGCAAGGTTGTAGCCAGTGATGGCATGCACAGAGGAACATGGAATGTAAGCATGTTGTTCTAAGCAGCTTTCCACAGCCTGGTGCATTTTCACAACTCCCACGGGCATATTGGCTGGGGATGATGGGCACTTTAGTCCAACACATGTGGAAGCTGCTAGGTTGCAGTGTGTTCCTTATTAATATGTAGGGGCTATATGTTGTCCAGCAATGTAAGCAGATGGTGTGTGTGAGAGAAAGATAGGGAGAGAGAGAAAGAGAATGAGAATCATGTGAATTGGTGTGCACGTGTTTAAAACTTAAACCACAGTAAGGTTTTTCTCAAGCACACTACAACCACAACCAAACACAGAATATGTGTGTAATTCTATTGTTCTCAGTAACTTAAAATATACTAAGTAACAACACATGGTACACACACATATTCATGTATTACAGCATATATGTTGAACTCCATTGCAACCGCACAAAGTATTTTTCAAGACTGTGTGTGATGCTCTTCTACATTTGGAGGGTGGGAGAGGGGACATGTTGTTGAGTGTATATATGTGAATGTACACAGGGTTTTGGTTGTGGTTGCACTGTGTTTCAGCCTGTGAATATGGGCATATGTACTGCCTGTTGCTTTTATGTAGTGTTTAATGTCCTCTAAATTTATGGAAGTCCCAACAGCCAGTCACACACCCTCCAAATCACTTATGATCTTTATTTTTTATGTATTCTTAATTAAGTAAACTTATTGACTGAGTCCTGCTTTATGAATGCTAATGCTGATGACTTAGCTAGAAATAGGTTCTCTAGCAAGTTTGGAACAACCTGGATAGAAGTGAGGGAGCATCCATCCACCTTTCAGTCTACCTGAGCTTTGAATTCCACTCAGTGTGCTTGTGTGTGCTCATCGCACCCTCCAATGGTCTATTCCAGTGCATTCCTGGGATTGATGCATGATATTTGCATGAGCAGCCTTATGAAGCACCTTATGTAGGACTTATTGATATGTAACTGTTCGGCATATAAAGCCCTCTGCCAACACTAAAGGTGTGTTAGGAGCAGTTTTATATTTGCAGTAGTGTTTACATTTCCAAGTGAACATTATGGGAAACATTATGACAAGCTAACCTGGACTTACATTATAGCTATACCCATTTGGCATCTCCCTGTGTTCACTCATTACTCTAAGATATACAACCCCACATTTTATAAGAAGGATAAAGCGTTATCCTTCTGGCTTTTCTAGAGAAACTTTAAATATGGGAATCAGATTCCGTATAATGTATGTTGTTAATTATGAAGATATGGAATTGTGGTACACACAGTGCATTTCTCCTTCAATCATTATCATATCCCCATTAATAGTCCCCACTCTTATTCCAGCCATATGAATTTGGATGATGAGTTCGAACAGGATTACAATAGTTAGGATTGCCAGTCCTCTCCTGGATGCCACACTTATAGCCTTCCCCAGCCTTCCCCAACCTGCTGCCTTCCAGAGATTTTGGACTATAACTCCAAGGATCCCTGGCCATTAGCAATTCTGAGCTGAAGTCCAAAACATTTCATGTAGGCCAGGTTGGAGAAGGTTGGTACCTAGCAAGACACCAAAAGAGGAGGCAGTTGATGTACCTCCAGGCCCCTTCTGCCCCATGTTGCCTTACTGTTATCCCACAGCATATGGGGGACGTTTAGAGATCATGGGATCTGTAGCAGAATGGATCAGGATCAGGTACAGCCAATATATATATAAGTCAGGCATAGCTAAGCTTTGCTTGCATGCACAAAGCGCTGAGTACCCTACCAATAGCTCTCTGGAGTAACACTTCTTACCTCCACTTCTTGTTCATGTTGGTGCTATTTAGATGTTCAGGGGGATGTTCAATCCACTCTTAAATCTCGCTGGTGGCTTCCTGTTGCAACCCTTCTTCCCTTGAGTGTGTGTGTGTGTCTGTACGGGGTACTAGATGTGGCATAGCATCATCCGACATGGTGACATTGGTGTCAATAGGGAATTCCACCCACAGTGGAAATACTAGCTTTCCAGGAGAGGACCTCTTCATGACTGTATCAACCAACCCCCATGGTGCTATTTGCATTCTAACAACAAAACCTTGGCATGCTGAATGCAAAGACCAGCATTTAAGATCAAGTCTACTTTCATCCTAAGCAACAATTCATGCCTGACATGCAATCTGGGCAAAGCGGTTGGCAAAGGATTGTGCTTTTCTTGGATTCCTTTTTTACCACTTCTCAAGTCTGATGGAGAAAAGCGTTCCCTACTGGCATCTGAGCCTCTTTCTGCTGACTGGATTATCAGCCTCCCTGCTCACCTCAGTTTGTCTTCATTCAAGTGATCAATATTCAGAGGTTTCCGACGCTCACTGAGGATCTTTTTCTTTTTTTCCCGCTCTGTTTGTTTCTTCCCACTTTTCTTCTCGGTCTAGAAAAAGCAGTGCATGACTGGCACCAGTAGCTTATCATTTAACCATATCCTGCCTCCTCGTTTGTGGTTGGCTTGAGAGCTCATAAAGAAATCAGACTGACAAAAGGCAGGCTGTGCTAATTGTGTAACTTGTATCTGAGGCTTGTTTTAGCATTCACTCTACTAAAAGGGCACAGGGCCTCAGTCACCATCAGGACCATCATACACTGGGAGAAGGAGGGTTAATCTTCCTCCCAACCACTTGTTTCATGAGTTTTCCTCTCTTTTGTTTTTAACCCATGGGGTAATTTCAGGGGGGAATAGCAGAGCATTAACTCTCCACATCTGTAACATGCTGGTCTCAGCCCAAATCAGGGCAGTGCACACTTAAACTGGAGCAAACCATTCCAGTCTCAAATGGACATAGAGTGAAAACACAGAGACAGATATTTGATATCCCTCTGCTGAAATGTATGTATAATTGATAAAGCTGGGTTTATGCTGCTATATGGATATATGTGTGTGTGTGTGTGTATAGTGTCAGTGTTTTGATTTAGTTGTTGTTTTGTTTTAATGACATTCAAAATATAAATAAGCTAGAGTACAAACCTCCACTACATGCTACATAATTAGCATCAAATGCTGTTGGGCTCATAGTATACTGTAGCACTTTAAAGAATCAATCGGTATTTCAATGGGGCAATAATATTTCTGTACAACAGCCCATTTCATCAGGCACATGGACTGTGATTGGGGACATTGAAAGTAATACACAGAGATAAAAATGAAGGCTAAAGGTCCCCCAAAGGTTGTGCAAGTGTGATAATGTCTCAACATACACCAGCCTTTCCAAGCCACAACCAGGAGCTTCTGTCCCCAGATATATTAAGGTGACTGTGTGTCTCACTTTGAATAAGACAGTCTTCAGTTTGAAGATTTGTTCAGCTCAAGTCTGCTGCTTTTTTAAGGTTAAGAAGGGAGAGCAAGGAGACTTGGACAGTTCCATCAACAATAAACAAAGCAGCTGGTACTCAGGTTACCTGTTCACAACATTCTCCACTCAGGTGGGATATATTGTATATCTATTTAAATTAGAAATTTGAATTTATTTCTTAAAAAGTGAATTTATACATGCATATTATCATGAGTACATTTAAAGCAAATCTTGTGCCTCTTTTTGGTGACATATTTCCTCTCCTTTTTTTATGTATTAAGTGGCCTCCCAAAGCTTGCACAAGGACACTCAGCCTGAACAAATACCTTCTGTAGGTAGCCTCCAAAATGAAGCATGTTGGAGAAAGCTTTCTTTTTCCTGGCATCCTCTTCGGCCCTCTTCCTAGCTTCCTCTTCCTCTTTCCGAGCTTTCTCTTCCTGTCAAGGTCAGAAGCACAGCAGTGTTTCAGAATGGGCACCCGGAGAAAGAGGATTTGCAGGAAGGTCAAATGCAAACCTCGCAATGTTCAGGACTACATGTACTCACCTCAGAAAGCATGGCTTGCAGCTGCTATGGACTACAGTGTTTATGGAGCATCCCTCAGTGCTATTTGGCATTCAGGAAGAGTCCCCCAAATAGTGGCAATTCCGAATTGGTTCTTCCTGGTTTTGTTTTTTGTTTTCCTAGACTTAGAGGCAGGGCACAATTTGGCTGTATGCAACAATTTGGCTGTGTTTATATTATAAGCTGTGCAATTACAATCTGGTTTGTCTGGTGCACAGAAAACCTTGGTAAGTGATATTACTTATGTCTATTGCTCCCTGTTTACTGGAATAGTACCCAGATCAAGGCTTACACTGTCTAAATATAACTCTTAGGGCTGAGCTAAGCATTCTTTTACTCCAAATGGAGACGTTTATCTTTTTTCCTTTAACCTTCTCCCTACACAGAGGGTGGAATTTGGGAGCGGGGGTAGAAGAGAAGGTTTATACATCCACCCAAGTGTTGTGGTCTTAATCTGAATCTGGATCATGCATGGTTATACTATCACACAAGACTGTACCATGCATTATTAACAGAATGTTGAGCATGTTCCTCATATAAGATGCTTGGTAAAGAATTTGTCCCATACATGGATGGGAGGTTACTAGACTCATTTTCTTTCAAACACTCAAAAGTTGAAACAGACATTATGTTTGGGATATACTCACTGCCAAGCGAGCCTGGCGTTCTTTCTCTCGTTCACTACGGATCCGTTGTTGCTCAGCTCTTTCTGCCCGTCGCTGTTCCTAAAGGAAGAAAGCCCTGCACCATTTAGAGCATTGCTGATATCTTTTTATCGATTGAACATAATGAGACTTACTTCTAAATAAACAGGCACAGAATTATAATGCTAATAAGTAATTAATAACATGCTTCCTCATACACATTTTGCTTTCTGTGGTACCTTTTTTGCTACCTTTTCCCAGTGATCAGGTCAACCCTGTCCATTCATAGTTTCTGAATTTTCAGCCTCTTACTGCAAACAAACCACTTCTGGAGATCCACATGTTGGGAGAGGAGGACATGATCCACACAAGCCGCAAGGTCAAAGACAGCAGCAGGTGGAATTCTTCTGAAGCTCAGCATTTAAGTAAACCATTCCTGAGATGCACACTGAAACATATGTCCAATAACCTTTCATCCCTGCTTAAGTAAAGGACTGCAGCCTAAGCTTCAGTCCTATGTAGATGCCCATAACCCTGCAAACATGGGGGATAATGAGCATCCTATGGAGAATAGCAAGAACATGCAGGTGGAGGTCCTTTCACATTCTTCTCACTCTGCAAAGTTCTTTGACAGCCTGTTTGAACTGACTAAGTGTGACACTTCAGAGCAGAAGAAACGAGGCTGAGGATATGTCGTATCTTGGCAACAGTGGTCTTCTCCCCTCTTCATCTCCTGGAGCACCCACAAAGCCATTCTATATCATTTCGTTTATAACCCTGGGGAAGCAACAAGCATTGTTCTTTCTGCACTGGTTGCTAGGGAAGGAAGGTGATCTGAGCAAAGATATCCAGCTTCGAGATCAGAGCAATCCTCCACCTCCTTGCTAGGAGAATGAAAACTCCCATGGCCATCTAGACATTGTCTGTTGGCCATGGGGTTTGGCTGATAGATTCTAATGTTAAATACCATCTCCATAAGTTTCCCTGAACAGATTTCCATGGTGCCTATGGACCCTAATCCTGTACAACTGCTCATGACCTTGATAGTAGATCATGAAACAATCAAACTAGTAGCAGCACAACAGAGGATTAGGGGACTAAACCTGACTGCTAGTAGAAGAACTGGACCTATCCATTAAAGATGCCTAATTAATAGTGCTGAACCCTTTGACATACAATTCTGTCCTTAAGGAATATCAGTTCTTCTTCTTCCTTCTTCCTGTTCTCAAAATGAGCTTCAATCAGAGCTTGCAGCTCATTCAGATCTTTCTCCATTCGCTTGCGATGAATGTCCTACAAGGCAAAAAAAAAAAAAAAGACACCGCCAAACTCTAATACACTTCTCCCAAAAAGAAAGAAACCTACCAATGATGAAAGAACTTGGTTTGTTGAGATAGTAGTGCTTATACTCACATCAAAATCTACTCTTTCCCCATCAGGGATCTTTGGAGGCACCAAATTTGGCATAAAGAGCCTGAAATTCAATGGGGAGGGAATAAATAAAGAGGCAACCTATTGGTATTACAACACTTGTTTTTGTTAGCCTGTTTCTTTTTGTAAACCTAAGTATATATTGAAATTATCTTTCTTCTCACCGTAGCCAAAGTATGAAACAACACTTAATCAACCTGTTTTAATGGGTGCCTGACTCTATGTTTGCAAGTAAATGTGAACAAGATGTAAATGTGACCAAATCTTCTAAAGGTTTTCTTAGCCTGCTAAATTAATTGCATCTCCCCTATCAGCATACTACTAGAAAATTAACATGTTGGAGGAAGGCTATAACTGCAACCTATCTTCCTAACATCTAGTTTCCTCTGTTTTGTTTTATTGTTTTTAATATGGGGTAGTGTTCCATTATGTGATCCCAAGACATGCAGTCCAACTGGAATAATCTAGGAACAGTTCAACAGTTTTACCATAGGGTGAGTTGTTTGTCTAAGCTGGACCACATGACAGCTTTTCAAAGAAACTATAATACTAATTTCATAAATTCTTAAACATCTTAGGTGAATAAAAGTATTGTGAGTATGTGTGTTTATTCCTCTTGATTGACAGTGGTCTAATAACTGAATCTAAATGCTCTTTAAAAAGCATCTGTGGTATCTGTGAGTGGACTCTTTCTATGAAGCAGAAAAGATCCTACACTATGGAGTGATAAATGAATGAAACCCAAAGTTGTTACTGTGAAAACCAACCGCAGCTCATATCAGAAGTCACTGTACACTTTTTATTTAAACTGGTTGTCAATGTGGATGTACTTCCAAGCCAAGGGAATAATTTATGGCTTGTTTGAGGGCGCCATATGGAATGTCATCATGAGCTTTTACAGCCACACCTGTCACTGTGATCTTATTCTCCTTCGCTCCACTTATATGAGCCAATGAGCAGCTGTAACAACTTTATATCTGGGCAGGCTGGAGTAGGAATGTCATCCTTCAGATGCTTCATATCTGTTTGTGAACTTGTACACCCTGTTGCATTGTATAGTGTCTCTGCATTTGCAAGCACTAGAATAACTTTTAAAAAATATTCTACTTAATTTTCTACCAGACAAGAGATCACATATCTGCTCCTCTGATTTTTTTTAAATTTTAAAATGCACTTTCTATTAAAATTACAACATTTGAATGCTCAATAGATCTTATGCCCAGATAAGTGCACACCAGATTAGTGCCTTACAGGACAATCCTATATGTTTCTACTCAGACATTTTATTGAGCTCAGTGGACTTACTTCTAGGTGAATCTTACTTCTAGATGAATCACCTTACTTCTAGGTAAATCTAAATTGTATCTTTATATTGTTGTTATCAAAGATGGCTTCTAATATAGATAAAATGTAGATAAATACAAAGTAAACATTAAAAATAGTAGGTGCAGGGAGAAAACACAAGAAACATGAAGCATGCTACAAATCTTTCATGAATTTCCTTTGGGGAAGCTTAACAAACTCCACTTTATCTTCCAGTTAGTTCAAGCCTAGAGATGTCTGCATTGTTAGGGGACTGAGTGTGGCTATCGAGATTCAGCCTGAAGTCTGTGCTCTGTTTCTAGGTGAGTTTGGAGAAAGCACACTATCCCAGCTAGCTTACTATATAATAATGTAGAGACCAATCTGCTAAGCTTTTGTGAAAGGGCAACATACAAAGATAAGATAACGGTTGGGAAACTTAAGGTAGTCCAAGTTAGGCAGCAAGACTGTTTACAGGGACTGGTCAGTATAACCTTATTATGCCAGTGCTTTGTGATTGTCACTGGCTTTGTGATTTGCCCTGGTTTCCAATGCATTTCAGAATCCAATTCAAATGATAGCATTAACTTTCATACCTACTACCCAGCTTTTCATCTCCCAGCATACATGTACCCTAAGATCATTTTTGGCAGCCCTGCTCCAGATGCCCCCAACAAATGGAGTGATGTGGGTGGCTTCTAAAAAGAGGGACTTTTCAACTGTGGCACCTCAGTTATGGAATGCCCTCCTCAGAGAGGCTTGTCTGGCAGCTTTGTTGTAGTTTTCTTAACACCAGGTAAGGCTTTTCTATTCTCCCATGCATTTTAGTTCTTCCTTAAACCTATGGATGTATGTTGAGGTCTTTACACTGCTGGTGGTTTTTACTTTTACTTTGGCTTTATACTGTAGTTCTAATTTAAAAAAAACTATTTTGTCAGGTTGTTGTATTTTCTGGCTTTAATTGTCTTGAAGCACACACAGAACTTAGCTTAATAGAGCTGTCATAAATAAATAATAGTAATAATTTTTACATGAAGTACTTCAGAAAACCCAGATGCTTCCATGGGGTAGAAGCCATTGTTGTGGCCACCAAAGACAAGTGGTGAGTCAAGTTCTGAGTCCTTTTCCAGACAAGGCGGCTTATTCACTATGAATCCACAGCATCGACTTTCAGTGTCATCACAGAACTGAGATGTGAGCACTACACCACTTCCTTTCCAGCTTTTCTGCAATTTACTTCTAGGTTAAATGCTTACCATCTCCTCTGTTTTCTGTGACAGCTCCTACCTCAGCAACTGCATGATTTACCATAACATAAATAATGCTATGACAATATACTTACTTGGGCTTGGGTTTTGAGTCCCCTGCAAGAAACCAAATGAACATTTGAAAAGAGAAAACAAATATATTTATTTGTTCCCTCAGATAGGACTTTCCGTATTCCCACAGAATACCCTTACGGCCTATAGAATAGTTCAAGTTTCCAAGTTACAATATAACTTTTCTTACAATCTTTTGTCAACTTCTGGAGACAACCACATAATTTCTGCTTCTTTTCCATGTTTATCTCCAGGGCTGGCCCAAGATGGCCCTTGCTTCAACGCCTGATGGGACAGCTACCTCCACTGGGCCAGAGGGCAGCAGGCTAACCTATGGGATGCAGGACAGGCTGTATGGCAGAACCAACATGACTTGGTTCCAGGGCAAGTGAGATGATTGGCAGGTTCCAGAGGAATGTTTGAAGAGCTGCTGCTCCAGTCCCCCAACCAGGAGAAGCTGGTGAGTCCCATGTCAGTGGGGCTCCTCAATCATTGCAGTTTTTACTTTGAGCTGCACAGTAACTTTAGAAGAACTCTCCATGGTACTGAACCACATCTCCAAGATAGGTCTTCCACTGTGGAGAAACTGTCAATAGCTCTGCTTAGCAGTTGGCTCGCTCCGCCTAATGACAGCAACAGCCTTCTCTCTCTCTCCCTCTCTCCCACCCTCCCTCTCTCTCTCATCTTCCTGTGTCCTTTTTCATTCAAAATACTTCCCTGAATGCTTGCAGTACCAGTCCAAACAGAAGGAGATTTCCTTATGCAATGGTTCCCGTTTCCATTTACCTTCTTCCGGTTCTTTAGCTTGCTCTTCTTGTTCTATTTAAAAGAAGAGTGAAGAATTTTGATTAGCATTCTACCACACAGGCAAAGTTGCACCAAGAATCCCCACTCCCTGCTGATACATTTTATTTCCTCTAAGCGGTGCCTGTCATCATTCCTAGCATGCTTCATAGTTCATCCAGTCATTGCTGGAAAGGTTCACATTGCCAGCATTCTCCCATTTGCGGATCAGAGACAGCAGTCTCCCCTCTCCCGAAAGTTTATAACACCATAATCTACAGAACAGACTATGATGTGAGGTCAATGTTATGAATACAAAAGCACCTAGCCACCCCAAAGGAGGTGACTCTGCACACCTATGAAAACTAGTACTAGTGACAAAGAAACATCATTTCCTTATTTGCATTTTATTATACTCACTTCCCAACCCCCACCAAAAAGAAGTGCAACTCTACCCGCTTTACAGTTTGACCAGAAAACTACAATATTCTTTATTTGTTTATTGCATCCAGAGATCTGAAAATGGGAATCAATATCACAAGATTTGTATCAGCCTGAGCTGGCCCACCAGGATGTAAATACATGCCTTCTTCTATGGTTTCCTCTGCATCCTCCTTGTCTTTCTCTTCTTGTTCTTTGGAAAGAAACAGCAAAAAGACATTAACTCCTCTGAAGATTTCAAGTGTAGGTTGACATAGCTCAGTATAAGACAATGAACCCCAGCCATGAGGATGTCAAAGAAGAGAAGCATAAACCTAGAACATGGGAAAATGACACAATGATCACTGAGGACTAGCATCTTAGATTGAAGACTTTCAGGTTTGATGAGTTAACATTTCATTATATTCTTAGGGGGATATGAAATGTGCTCCATCAGCCTTCCACATGACACATCTCAAATGCAGAGGCAAGTTATTCCAGCTGCTTTTGAGTGGAAGCTTCCCACATTCCTAGCCCATCTTTATAGTGTTGAGGTCTAAATGACAAAAGTAGCAAAGAAGAAATGGGCAAGGAAAAAGCTCTGTTGGTCTGCACACTGCTTTCCATACCAGAAAAAGTTAGCACATTTTTGTTTGTGGATAAAAGGCAGTTAAGGGGCAAGGGGGCATGATAAGTTTATAATGTGATGCACAGCGAGGAGAAAACAGCAGAATGGGGTCCCCCCCCCCGTCTTATAAAACTTAAACTAATTTTCACCAGTGAAATTGTTTCTGCAGCCAAGCAATGTTAGTCCTGTATTCATCCTGTAGGGGGCTCCTTTAGGGTGGCTTTTTAATACATTGGTTGTGAGAAACACAATTAATCTTTCTCTTTGCCTCCAACCACAATTCCATGTTTTTCAACTTCTTCTACATTCCTTATATCATATATGTTAACATGATCATCAACCTTGTTGAAAATAGAAATATTTCTATGCATAGTCGAGTACAGACTTGCATTAATTTGAGATTGCTTTATCATTTGGCCTTCCCATAAAGAATTCTGATAAATGCATTTTTGAGCAATGCAGAGAATTCTGTGTTTGAGGTGCCTATTTATTGGACTAGGAACCATAATTTCCAGAGTGCTTTAGGAAAAGAAAATAGCTCTCAATTCTGGCTATGTTTTGTAGGTAGATTTGCCTGTAGGCTGATGCACTGCATATAAAGGCACATGTTCCCACACATGAATCAGAAAAGAGTAATTGTAAAGAAATGTTCTACTACCGTCTTCCACCTCTATCCATTCTTCCTCTTCTTGAGCAGGGCAAACAGGGGTGGTGAAAGGGAATAAGTAAAGAAGATTAGCAAGGGAGCACAGTAAGCTGTGGCGTCAAGCTCAAACACCTACACACAGCACAGATTTCTCCTCCAGTGCTGGTCTTTGCTTCACATTTGTGCAGGTGCTAAGTGCTTAGGAAGCCAGACATTAGTAAAGACACGAGGATATTAAACCTGGAAATTCCAGAATATAGAAAGTCACAGATTCACATCAAAACAGGCATTGGTAATGATGTTCACATTCAAATATATGAAAGAGGAAGCATGCAGGTACTAACAAATTGCAAGGCATACTGCAATTGCAATTGCAATTGCAATTGCATGTAGTAGAAAGCTTGTTCTGTGGGAAAGCTGATTTCCAAACATATCAGTATCAATCTGGTTTCATAGAACTACTCTTTCCTGGTTCCAAAAAACAAAAACCCTAATTATGCCTCAGGTGAGCAAATTATGGCCCTCCATGTGTTGTTGGACTGCGGTTTTCACCATCATCACCCTTGGCTATGCTGCCCAGGGCTAATGGGGGCTGCAGCCCAAGATTTGGAGAGTCCCAGCTTATGCCAAGCAACTCCTCAGTCACTCAGTCTTCAATCGTCTTAACTCTTTGTTATACCAAAGTGACATACTCGGGAAATTTATCTTAGATATCCTTAAAACTATTTGTATAAAGTAGTTGTGTCCAAGTGTGTTTATAACTGAGCTGGATCCAGTGCTGGTCATTCACTGGCACAACAGAAAACATCAGTGGAAAGATTTCCCCTCGTCTCTGCAGCCCCTGTGCAAACCCTTATTGTCTCCAGAGTGTTGGAGACCCTCTGTACCCTATTTCAGGGGTGCAAAGGAGACTGCAGAGAGAGGTGAAGAAGGGGATCCAGGTGCACCTGCAAAAGTCACACTGCGTGAACAGGCACCTACTCACACAACTGTTGGAACCAGCCATTATTCACTTAAAATACCTTGTATAACTTGCTTTCCCCCCACTCTGCAAAAGAAACACTTAAACTAGTTCAGTTTCTATGAAAACATAATAAAACAAGAATTAGCAACACTAATTTAAAAAAACGGTTAAAAAACCTGAAACACATCAGCCGCTACTGTATAAGAGGAGAACCAGGCTAAGAGTAGCGTGGATGAGAGCTAAACCATGGCTTGGCCAAAAGACTTCTCCGCTGGAATAGAATAGTGGCAAAAAAGGAAATAACCCAACCACATGTGGCCAGGAATTCTACACACATGGCGCCACCACAGAAAATGCCCTCCCTCACTTGCTACCAGAAGAACGAAAGAGCCTGCTCAGATAAAGAGCTCATTGCTAGCTACATTGTAATGCATAGTTACCACCATGGGAGATGATGAAACAGTAAGGCAGACCACCATTCCCAGCTGTGATTTTGCAGTAGCAATGGAAGCTTACCTTCTTCAACACACTCTTCTGTGACATGAAGGAAGAAAGGAAAAGAGAAAGCATGAACAGAGCTGCAGTGTTTATTTTGAAAGCGTCTTGAATGTTATTGTTTGTTGTTTCTTACCTTCCTGTTCCCTGTAAAGCAGAAGAGAAAACAACTAGGTTAGAATAATATCTGACCTTTCAAACAAACAACTTGTTTTAGGACAACAAAAACCATAGTTCATGTCCCTTGCATATATATTTGGAAGAACATGATAGAATTGTCAGCCAGAAACAACAAAAAGTCTTGTGACATAAAAGTTTATGAAACCATTAGGGCTTCACTACACAAGACTTGTAAGCCTTTGCTTTACTGAGGTCGCTGCGTCTGGATCTTACTGGGATTAAGGCCTGCTCTTTTACACATGCTTTTTGGCCTGTTCCCCTGGGTTTTTTCTTTCCCTGTCTTTCTGTATGGTCCATTAAAGAAACACTGTAACACTTCCTACCTGACATATTGCAGAATTGCATGAATGCATGAGGGTCTTATTCCAGTTCATCGTTGCAAAAGGTGGGAGATTCCCGGGAGGACGGCATCATCATGCGAAGCACTCGCAAACTGTGCACATGTGAGGAGTCTTGAGAGCCACAAGATTCTCTCCCCAAACCTCTTTTTTGTGTTAAAGTAATTCTATCAGCAGCTCATATACCACCACCCAAAGCTGTAGCAGCTCTTTGGAAAAACAGATGCCTGGGTTACCTCATATACCTTTTGCTACCACTAGTCAACATTTTATTTTATCAAAGGATATTGTCGCCCTGCATGGGCACCAGAAGATGCTTGCTAGGTCTGTTGGCCTTTGAATTTGCCTTGCCAACACTGCTGGGAAGTGGGCACACCCCAGTTCTCGACATGATATATTTCAGCTTCAATCAAAAGCAGAAACTCAGTTCATTTTCTGGTGTCTTCCCCATTGACAATAATGGGAATATCAACAAGTGTCTTTAACTGTTTTTTTAAATGGGCAAGCATAGTTATTCCTTCTGAAGGGATGTGTTTTCATGAGGAATTTGCCGTGTTCTTTGGTGTGTTGCTTTGAGATGCAGAAAGAGAACGAGAGAATTCAAGTAGCTCTACCATCTTGTTTGCCTCAGACAGTAGAGAACTAGGTATTTTTGGACCTTGTAAGACCATTGCAAGTTCCTCATTAGATTGTCTTGTGTAAAACTTCAGTTGTGCAGTATAGTATAGTATAGTATAGTATATACTTCAGTATAGTATAGTATATAGTACAGTCTATAGTATACTATAGTATATACTTCAGTTGTGAATTATAGCTAATATTCCTTCTTCCACAACCATTCCATACTTTATCACTGTGTCTGTATGCCCTGTATGTTTAAATGTTTACCATCCCTGCTAAAAATAGCAATAACAACATTCACGAGCATATTCAGGACTTCATTTTATTGTTAGTTACACCATAACATCATCATAAGTACAGGGCTGATGGAAGTTGTAGTTCAATAAACATGGAGTGCACCAAATTGAGGAAAGCTGCTTTAAACTGTTGTTCCCAAGACCGGATCCCCAGCTGTTACTGGACTACCCCTCCCATTTCCCAGCAATCATGGTCAATGGACAGGGAGGATAAGAATTACAGTCCAACAATATTTCCAAGGTTGGCAACCACTGCTCCAGGTGTACCAGCGTGGCTTCCTATACAGTCAGACAGTCACTGTGGTTTGAAGCTCCTTTTGCAGCTCCGGGGTCACAAAGCATCCATCCACACACCAGTTGTCTGTTAAACCATAACTTTCCCCCTAACTACCCCAAAATTTCCCTGAGCACTTCCAGCATAAACCTGGGAACATGCCTGAGCAGCCATATCCCTAAACTGGTCTTCTGGCTTCAGTTTTTTCTGTATTTCATTTCTCCCTCTCTCTAGGACTTTCTCTAAACATTGTATTTACCTTGAGTGGGATGCCAGAAAGAGACTCTGGTCCTGCAGACCCTGGCAAGACTCTAATGTCTGTGGGGCACTAATGGATCTCATTATTAGTACAGAGTATGCAAATCACTATCAGGAAGGAGGGGTGCTGATGCAGAAACTCTCTTGGGGACAGTGGGAGGGGAGAATAGATGGGGAGCATCTCATATGCCACTGCTGCAGAGGGAATCAATACCAATCTGAAAGCTTTCAGAGCCTCCACAGAAGAAGTAAAAGATATGGACTTTCTCTTCAGCTGTACATCACGGCTGTCCTTGTCCCTGTCTGTGACCTGGTATTGCCTAATCAATTTGAACCAAGCCAGGACAAGTTCTTCCACAGTGCATTAGACCACCAGTGTGACTTCCCCTTGACCTCAGCCTATTATTATTGTGTGATTTGAGTCACCCCAAGGGATGAATTTTCTACTATGAACCTTCTTTCATTTATGCATTTGATTTCATTTCTATATAACCAAATAGCCAAAGCTATCTGGGCAGCTTACAGCAACTCCTAAAAGCAAGACATAATGTAGTAAAAACAATCATAAGCATTTTCCACACCACAAAATTTTAAAACAGTTTAAAATTCAAGACCGAGTAGACATGTTACAAACAGCAAACATGACTGCCTCTATCAAGCCACTGAATGCCCTGATATATATGTAAATACCTCAGCACAGAGGGCTGCCAATCTGGCACTGAAAGGATGACAACATTGGCCCCAGGTTAACACAGAAATTTAAATAAACTGCCAGTGTGGATCTTCTATGTGGACCATCTATGTTCTAAGGACCCTCATCAACTCTTGTTCCCAGCAGATAAGATTACCTCTGATTTGAAACTGGCTGGGCTTTTAATGGCTCACTTCTAGGCTGGGTTTGTTGGAAATTTGACTAGAATTAAATGAACTGGCATGTAGATTGAGGAGCCCTGTGCTTTGGTGGAAGAGATAGGAAAATACTTTATAAGTAGCATGTGGACAAGTATTAGACAACTTAATGTATGACTTCATGTTATGCATCAGCTGGAGATGCAGCTCAAGTAACTGTAACAGGTGCCGTGAAAAGCAGGGGGCTGGTGCCTACGCAGAAGGAATGAGGAGAGGCTCCAAAGGAGTATTTTTCAATAGTCTCTGTTGGGTGAGTCTTTGGAGTTGAAAATTAGACTATGTGAGAAGCTGCTGAGTGAGTTGTGGGTATGTAGGAAACTGAGAAAGTGTGAGGCATGGGGAGTGACAGGGCGTTCAAAAGGTATGAAGGATGCCTAGCATTGCAAGCATAGTCAGGTCACAAGAAGCCAATGCCATTCAGGACTTGTATGCTTCTGTACAGTTCCTACTTTATTTCTTCCTGTATCCAAAATCTTCCAACCAAAACGATTTTCAGACTAGGAGTGGCTCCTAGCACATATTGCCCAGGTCATTGAGTCCATACAGTGAATGGATTCACAGGACACAACACCCCATTGTGAGTAACAAGCCATGTCGGTTGTTATGCTAACTCAGAGCACTTCCCATGGTGTGGTTGGTTTGGAGGGTATGAGGCCACCCCGACAAGCCATAACTTGTTCTAGGAGTTGCTAGGCCCATCACAGGTGGTCATGTCATCGAAAGCTTAGTGACCAACCCCATCATGGGGCCTAGAAAGTGGTGATTGAGGCACTCAGCAAGTTTTTTCCCCCAACCACAAGCCTTTTTGTAGACACCCTGGCTTCCTCCACCCCTGCTTTTCCCCCATTCTCCTTCAGAGATCCCTTTTCATGATTTTTGACCATTGGAAGCCTCTCTATAATGCCCAAGCATGACATTGGAGGGTTTTTCACTGGTTTGCCTCTTTTTCTTTTTTTAAAAAAGCACCCCAAATGTGCACAAATATTTGCACAAGTGTTCACCCTAAAAGGAAATCATTTGGACTTACAGCTGCAAAGGACTGTGCTTGTACAGAACTGAAACCGAGGCCTTGCTTGACCTGCCAAAGTACAGTAGCAGTAGCCGTGGGCATTGACTTCGAGAAGCTGCAAATTGGGTTACATTTTTATTTTGCATTCCTGTGACAGCTGTCAAAAGGTAAGCTATCAAAGGAAACCAAATCTGTGATCAACCCCCCAAGCAGGAAACTCTATTGGAGAGAGAGACAGAGAGAGAGAGAGAGAGAGAGAGAGATTGGCTGCATCTGACTCTTCTCAGTTTCTTGCATCTTTTCCACCCTTTCCCAAGACTCTTAAGTGTTCAGAAAGGTGAAAACATATGAGCCACCCCTTTTTACAGGGGTATGGAACTTTGACACCAGTCAAAGCATAACTTCCAATTAAAATGAAGGTTTCAATAGGGATAATCATGGTTCTTTTTGACAAGAATATATGCATATCAATCTGGGAGACAACCAAAGAAGAAGGAATGGTGGGAATAGCCCACTGGACGCCTGATCACCTGATCACCTGAGTTGCAGAGCATGATTTGTTGTCTTGTGCAAACCCAATCGGTGACCAACTGCTTTGAAAACCATTGAATGGGCCTATATACTAAGCATGCCTGTCAAGAGGACAAGACTTATTGTATACTGTTATATGTGTTTTATATTGTTAATTTATGTATTTTAATGTATTTACTTGTAAGCCGCCCCGAGGCTTTGGCGAATGGGGAGGCCTAGAAATTTTCTAAATAAATAAATAAATAAATAAATAAATAAACAAACAAACAAGACCCTTTGCACCCGCAAAGGTGCCTATGTAACAATTTGAGCTGTATATAACATGGCTACCTGCAGAGTTACTTCCAGATTTCTGATGGACCTTGGGCAAGTAACCCTCAATGGGGTCTCTCTTTCAGTAAGTCTACTTTCTCACTGGTCTTGGTCCTCATCATATTTCCTGCCATCACTACCATTTGCTTTCTTGACTAACAGACAGTCCATTGAAAAGTTTATTTATATGCATCGTTGCACATTTTTAAATGGATATGATTTAAATAGAAATGTAATAGTGCTGGAGGTGGGGAGAGGGAGATGGTGACTCGTGTGCCTGCTCCATCTGTTGTCCAGATGTTCAGTGTGGATGGACAACTTCAAGGCCTCTGTTCTCAGTTCTGATAGTTAAAATGCATAGGGAGACACCTTTAAATGAAGGATACGAGAAAGCAGGCTCCCCGACAGCCCTTCCCAAAGAAGACTAAATTAGGACCCGCAGCTTCCCTAGTCAGGGGTTGCATCATCAGGCAACAGCCAATGCCCATGCGCCAGTCCTTGGACCCTCATGACCCTCCTCTTCTTTCTCCTCGTTGCTTCTTCACTTGCCCGCAGTGAGCAACTGACCAGTGACAGGAGCGAGAGAAGAAGTTATAACCCACCTGTCCTGTTCTCACTCGCTGGAAGGTGGTGTGGGCTGGGCCCAGCATGAGAGGTATCCACACTGACGGTCAGTATCCATACTGATGAGGAGGAGGAGGCAAGCAATGCTTGGGTGTGGGGTCCTTCAAGAGTAAGCCCTCCCCACCAACCCCACCCCTGAAAATAGCATTCTTTGTTACATATCTATCTATCAACAGTATTCAAAAAATAGCATAGGAAATTAAAGTGGTTTGCTGAGAATTTTGCTGGGTCGGCAGCTATGAAGAATGATTTTCCCAGGTATCAAATTTTTCTCCAGCTTTTTGCTATGATAGACCACTCCAGCCAATCAGGGTGGCTTTGTTATACGCTTGCCATAATCCCAGGAACTTGCTGAGTAAGGATGCATGGCATATCTAAGCAGTCAGAGAGCCATACCGGTCACTGAGAGTGTCAGAACAGGCATTGAGCTACCACCTGTCGCTCTCCTGGCTTTGGAAGGGAAAGAAATCTCTTTGAGCATCCCCCAGTACTTACTCTTCATATTCCTCGATGATCTCTTCAGTATCCGACATTTTTGGTTACCTGCAAACAAAGCAAAGCAAAACAAAACAAAGCAAAACAGAGGAAATGTTAAAAGTTGCAGTAGATCCACCAAAACCAAAGGCTTAATTAGGCATCAGACTACTATCTGAAATAGCTATGACATACCGGCTGTGAAATGTTGGGAGTTGCAAGTCCTTTTTCTGCCTAAATAGGCATAGGATTTTTTTCCCAAATCAGAGATGCAGAGGAGATCAAAGGGAGTCACAGGGCAGATCCAGTGGCCAGAGGAAAGTACATCATTGTAATACATACTCTCTAACATTTGTCAGATAAAAATAGTTGCACATGCTTTACATTAAATGAGAAAATAGCTTGTCACAGCAGAAGTATACACAACTGGTTTCTGAGGGGTCTATTTACAGATGCACCCCATTAAGCAATTCTCGAACACTGCCTACCTTTCCAAGGGACTCACTTGACTATTCAGATAGCATGTACGTGTACGCTTTCTGTGTGTCATGGGGTTGCCTGATATGAGAAATATTTAGATACCTTGATCTCGCAGGCATGTCTGGCACAGAGGACGTGATGACTGACCATTCCATCCACAAGTACAGGCCCAATGACTGGCTGTCATTTATGAGTCTCAGAGACTTAGAAGAAGGTCACATGACTGCATCAGTAACTGCAGGCTGTGTCACATGCTAGCACTCCAGAGAACCAGCCAATGGAGTCAGTGGGCAGCAGCATCAGGCGTCTGCTGAGTCCCATGTTCCAGTAAGGGGCCCCCAGCCAAGCCCTGGGGCCTCCTGGCCACAGACTTCCCACTGTTGCTGCTTCTTCACCTGCACTTAATGAAGAAGTGAACAGTGGGATAAATGAAGACTAGAATCTATAACTGTCAGTTTGCTCTGAATGATGCTGCAGATTGGGCCCAGCTTGAGGGGAAACCAAACAATGACAGCAAGGAGGAGGAGGAGAGAAGGAGGAGGGCATGCCTAGGGAGTGTGTGTGTTGGGGAGGGGGGAATCCACTGAGTACATCTTCTGCAAACAACATTCAATTCTTGGAATCAGGCTTTGCTAACTATATCCAGGGTAAACGACTGGAGTGCCTTGCATTTTAACTTTTGAAGCATCCCAGATACCCCTTTTCTTGATTTCCTCATTTCATAAACATCAGGTAATAAATATTTGAAGTAATTTCCCACATTTGGGGAATATGGCCCAGGATTCGGTACAAATGTTGCATATGAACAGCAACTTGTGTCCCACATAAAAATAGACTGAAGGCTTTCTTTCTTTCTTTCTTTCTTTTTTTTTTGCTGAAAACTTGTGGAGAATTGGGATAGGGGGAACATCCAGACATTAAAGAATACTCAGCAGACAGTTTCTAGAGTGAAATATTTGAGGTACAATTGTGGGTCCAAGCAAATAAATATTAATCAAATGGTTTGGTTCATGCTCATTTCATATTACCCGTCTTCTAGGATTCTATTCATTATGAGCTAAACTATATATAGTTTCACTGAATATCAACCAAGATAAAAATCAGATGATTTTCCTTTTCAAAGTTCTGCAGACCTGCCAATGGGCCAAGGAATATTTGTCATTTTGTGAAATAATGGGAAAGTCCTATAAAATGACTGTCCATAAACAGCCAGGCAAACATGGAGGTTATTTTTGCTCAGCCATCTCAAATACAGTTTAAGGGCATACAAAAGATATATATGGCCTGGGGTGCCTGATTCTGCCTAATCTTGGAAGCTAAGCAGGTTCAGGCCGGGTTAGGATTTGGATGGGAGACTTGAATCCTACACTGAGCTGGGGTTGGACTTGATGACCTTTCTTGATTCTCTGATTCTTATGAACTGCCCAGAGAGCTTTGGCTATGGGATGTATAGAATTGTGATTAATACTAATTATAATTGCACTCATCTCATATCTTAAGCATGTATTTCAGTGGCTCCCTGTTAAGTGCATTGTATATCTAAAGACTACATAAAAGGATGTTTCCTAGCAACATCAAATTTCAGCTTGAGCTACCTAGTTTCTTCTACTCTTTAGATTGCGCTTCCTCTTTTTTATTCCAAACATTTTTATAGGCAAAAATTGGTGCACTACCAGCATTCAGCAAAACTGCACATGTTCAGTAATGCAAAGAAAAAAAGGTTAACCGAGGACTATGTTCTCAGCTGCTTCTATACATAATCTAATAACTACTTGTGCAGCCGGGCATCTCAGGAAGCAGGTGTTTTTGTTCAGGCTGTTTTTCTAGTTTCCCTAATCGAGGAGGTGATGCATGTGATAGGAAGGAGAATGCTCATGGCTCTTCTGTGCACAACATCTAGGAACAAATATCTAGAATTTTGTCCTTGGTTGCTCTTCACTGGGGTGTAGAGGCTCAGGCCTGGAGTCAAACAGGGCCCTCCTGGGTCCCATTCTGGCCCCTCTGACATTCCTCAGAAGGAGATGCCCACTTCTCTTGCCACCACCCCCTTTCCCCCATCATGTGATGGTGGACTGGCTTTTGTGCAGATTTCCTCCCATTCTAAAGGGCTGAAGTATTCTTCTGTTGGCTTAATAGATTTTTAAGCCAAGACAAACTGGGATGTTTGGTTTTGGGGTCCTACCACTTTTGCCTGCAGCCCCTGAAAGCTTGTCCAAAATGGAACCCTGCTCCTGGGCTGTAAGAAGTCCTGCACTCTGCCCTGGATCCTTGGAAACGATGACAGCCTGAAACAAATTCAGATCCTTAGATCCATCCTTTTTGGATACTTAACACCTTTTGCCTGTCTACTACTATGATGACTATATAGGATGTCTACAACATTGTCATTTTGGGTCAGATGTCAATTTCTAAAGGACTTCTACTGGTCCAGGATCAAACAACCAAGGGGCAGGGGGTGGAAATGAAGGATTCTGACATGAGTTCTGATGAAGTCTAACCTTAGGCTGAAGGCTGAACAAGGTGTTTTGTTGTTGTTTGTAACCTTCAGGTACTTAGTTCACACAAGCCTTATATTACCCACTTCTGGAAAGGAGACAAGGCATTAATGAGGAGTAGGAAGGCAAAGGTTTAGGAAAGCAGCAGCACCATCTATGTCTATCTGCACAACTTCTAGCTGGAAGCCGTTGATCTTGGCTCGGATTCTGAACTCATTCAGTTGCTTGATATAATGGCAGTGGAACTGGGCTTTTCCTCCATGGCTCTGTGGCTTAGCAGCATACTTCTCCTAAAATAGGTGGCAGATTAGCTGGATCTGATAACTAAGAGCAAGCAGTGCTGTCTGCTGTGAGGGAGGGAGGGGTACATACACAGTGATGCAAAGGGATGCCTGTGCTAAATGAAGAAAAGAGATATCCTGAAGGAGTCATGCAACAGTAGGAAAACAAATAATTAATCTAGAGAAACAGGATTGTTGTGCTTTACTTTTCTGTTTTTCCCCTTATGAAGGATAAAAGCCTTTGCTGATGCCTTCATTTCACATCTTGGAAAAGGAAAACAATGGTTATGATCTTATTATTATAGCCCAGCACAATGTGGTGTATTGCCAATCTGAAGTTAGGGCATATTCAATCATATCTATATGCAGTCATCCTCAGGTGTCCTATATACAGTCTTCCTTCCTTCCTTCCTTCCTTCCTTCCTGGAAAAAAGTATTATTTATCTGCCGAAAATAGTAACTTCAGCTAACAGTAACTAACTTCAGGGGTATGGTTTAGGCCAGTGGTCAACAATGTGGTGCCATCCAGATATTTTGGATGGCCACAATCCCTGATCATCAGCCTTGCTGGCTGGGGCTGCTGGGACCTGTAGTCCAAAATAGATTGCCTACCTCCCCTTTAGGTATTCCAGGGATACTAGTAAGGTTTTTAAACACACATCTGAACAGAAGCCCTGTTTTCAGAAAGTGCCAGCTACAGCAAGCAGAAGGTAAAGAAGGGCTTTATGCTCTTAAAGCCAAAACAACTCAGCAAGAGATACAAATTACCGTATTTTTTGTTCTATAAGACTCACTTTTTCCCCCCTCAAAAGTAAGGGGAAATGTCTGTGCGTCTTAAAGAGTGAACATGTGTGTGCAGTAAGTCTGTCAGATGTGCAGCCCATGGGGAGGTGATGGGGAATGTGCCTGTGATTATGTGCTCATTTGATTCAGAATATTTTTTCTTGTTTTCCTCCTCTAAAAACTAGGTGCATCTAATGGTCAAGCGCGTCTTATAGAGCGAAAAATACGGTACATCAACCACAGTCCAGTCCTGGTGGTTTCTGTGGTAGAGATTTAAACTCATGCTTAACTCTCACAAGCAGTCATGAGGACCAGATAATGAGTAACTTTGGTTGGGATATGTCCTTTGCACTTACTGATATGAGAAACAATACGAGAAAAAAAGTCATCACTGGAGAACCAGCTCCATTCTTCATTTTCAAAACGTTTGTGTGCCTACATTTTTAAGGGACATGCTTTTCTCTAGTCTGTATGATTGCAGATAAAATTTGGGGAATAATAGAGTCATTGTACTATTGCCACCTTATTCCTACATGCTTGATATACTTTACAGTATACTTTACAGTCTTACCAATCCTCATAACAACTCTATGAAGTAGACTACCTTACACTGCACTGCAGCTGGGGCCTTTGCAGACCTTATGCATAGATTGAGTGCATGGACATCTCCTGACCCACACCCACTCTTTGTGCACCTCCCTGAAGATCCCCATATTGAGGGCAGCTTCTGCAAAAGGGGTCCTGGTCACACAGAAGCCTGAGGATATGCATGTTGTGTGCATGTGTAGAGGGTAGGAAATTGCCCTCTGCATATCCATGGGGTGGAGGCATGTAGCATCGGGACCAGAACCAAAAGATGCAGCCCTGATCCCTATCCCTGTATGCAGCCCAAGGGTGTTTTCAGATGATGGCTCCCCACACTACAAAGCAACTGTGTAGCTATTCCTTTTCTTCCTTAAAAGATTCTGGGGAAGAAGAAAGAAAGGTGGAAGGTGCAGTGGGAAAACACCAGAGACTTACAAGCTGAAGATGGTAGTGTCTGAAGTCTATGCAAAATTCCATTAATCAAGTGGTATGAGGGCCTCATTCTGAGCACCAGCATCTGTAAGGACTTGGTGAATAGTGATGAGCATTCAAGCACTGGCTTACACATGTGAGCTGCTGAGTTGATCTCTGCAGCGTCAAACGGTAACTCATACATGGGGACAACCTGTTAAGAGTATAAGCCCCCCAGCCAGGGGGCCCTTCATATCCCTGGTGCTTTTCAACAGAGTCCACTCACACAAGTAGCTTCAAGTAATGTATAACCCCAAATGGTGCACATGCATTTGTGAACTTCAGTCATAAGTTATGAACTTTGTTGCTCAAAAGCAATTTCACAGGCCATAAAGCAAGTTTACAGGTGTAAAAAAAAACAACAAAAACATCTCTTATAGGACCAGGTGCAGTGCCCTGTCATCAGGATTTACATGCCCCTTCAAGAAAGACACCTTATGCATACTCAGTGCTCTTTTCATCCTTATCAAATGGAAGTAAAAGTTCTTAAATTTATACACTGTGCTACATGCTTTCAGGTAGGAACGCTGGCAGCGGGCCTCTGGACCTATGCCATAAGGGTGCTAGGCACTAAATGCTTGTTTCAGTGGTAATAGGGAAAGAGGGGCATGCAGATTATAATCAAATAATTTTGGTTCATACTGTGGCGTTTGTAGGTTAAAGGATGTCTTTACAGTTTGCCATGCCATGCATATATATTTGACTAAGATCATCCCCTCCAAAGCAGGAGTCGGCCAGCATTGCTCACTGTGTCAAAGAAGGGCAGCATGTTCTCCTGGACTTTCTCCCAGACAAGATTCAGGTGATGCAGTTCATCCACTCATCACTCATTGTAGCAACCAAACTGGGGACAGGGGTAGAAAGTCATGTTCTGGTGTCTGCTATGCACCAGTCCCTCAAGCCCCATGTGGGTCTTGAGCAGAAGTGGACACTGGTACCGCTGTGCACCACCTCAGCATACCCCGAGCATGGCTTGGAAGGCAACATGTGGCAGAGGAAAGCCAATGACAACTGCCCAGAGTGCTGCTTGGGTGCTTTGGCTGTCTGTCATTGGAGCCACATGGGGTTTCATCGGGCCACATTGCAAAATACAGGTTCAGACAACATGGCAAGCCCAGGGGTAGCTACAAATTCTTACAGTAAGCCATGGATTGTTAGGGTGCCTTCATTGGCATAAAGAAACCACTCCACGGGGGCTGTTGGGTTCAAGTTACATGTCAAGTTACCATGACCAGAATTACAGTGGCTTAGTGTGTCATGTGATCGCCGTCACTGACACTAAACAAGATCACCAGGGCTTATGTGGAGCTATTCTGTTAACACTGCCATGAATTGTTGAAGCATATTAAGTATAATATTATATCTTTGGATATGTGCAAGTGTTTTCCGCCCACCAGTGATGTACTGTATTTTTATTATTACCAGCATTAGACTAGTAAATATTATTACCAATAGCAATAATTTCACTAAGCAGTCTAGAGAATTTTTTGTAATCAAAATATAACAAGATAACACAAACAAAAAATAGAACAAAATCCGAATAAAGCCACCAACAAGGGAGAAAAAGCAGTAGCACCTCAGGTCTAAAAAGCATTAAAATGAGTTTTTAAAACTGAAAAGCTGGGGAAATAAAAAGGTGCCTAGTAGGCCCCGGTGGGAATAGCAATCCACAGGTGGGGTACCAGCAGAAAAGACACTCTTTTTACTAACTATGTGCCACAAATCCTTTAGAAGGAACATCAAGAGAAATGTCTTTTGAGCAGAAACAGATGTGAAATCATTGGATAGATTATAAAATCAGAAAATGGGACTCAGGTTGGCTTCAGCCCACTACTTTTAATTCTAGAAATTAACTTTAATTAAGCATAAAAGTATCTTCAGATTTTGGCTTTTTGGTATCAACCCGTCTTGGTCTTGTGCTATTACTGCTTGGAACATACTACTTTGAGCAATTTTCCTGGGATCTTGCTAGATATTTTCCTGGAGACTTAGGGTGAGCTGTTTCTGGATAACTCCAGTAGCTTCTTAAATCACTCTTCCATCACTTCTACCTTTCCTTTGAACTGTCATAAATGCCTGCTTTTTCATACTTTCTCCAGGCATTTTAGTCTTCCAATTACTTCCCATACTGTATACTGTCATCATTTACTACTAAATGCTAAAAATTATATTTTTATATAGTTCAATCCTAAGCATATTTACTCAGAAATGCATCTCTTTGTGTTCAGTGGGCCTTACTCCCCTGTATGTATGTTCACTATTGCAACCTAAACAAAATAGGAATATTTTATACAGGTTCAGAACCTAGGCAAGAGTTCTAGCTGGATCACTATTGCAAAATGGTTTCTCAGCACTTCAAATTTTATGATGGACAAAATTTGAAAAACAGTGTATACAACTTTGGCACACATGTATTCACACAGCCTGTAAACATGCATTGAAATGCTATGCAGATGAAATATGGATTTTGCACTAAGACAAAACAGATGTAAGATTTATTACAGAAAATAGTAGCATTTCATTGACCTGGAATTACACTGAGATGATATTGAGAATGGCAAACCTCTTGATAAAAACAACATGCTATGTAAGTGAGGTTACAAAAATCATCCATTGCATATTTTTACAAAGAACTTTAGGGAAACTTGAGGATGGATCCGTAGTTCTGCCAGATTTCTGATTACAATGCATGCTGTTTAATCTTCAGTGCCTATTCTATGGACTCTACAGAATCCTAATTGAGTTGCCTTTTCCTCTCTGATCATCAAACAAGACAAAACAAAACAAAACAAAACAAGACAAAACAGATGTAGCAATTGTCTAAATGCCACATCAATACTCACCATAGTTTAATACTATTTTCTATCAATGTATCATTCAACAAAAACAGTTTTTCACACTTCCATTGTGTTATCCTATCAATGTGATGTCTATATATATATTGTATGTGTAGACTGCTGAATGTACTGTTTTCACATTCCATACCATCCCACACCCCATCTTCCAATGGCACACTTTGCATGCAAATCTGAATTTCTTTTGTTTTCTTTATTTTAAAAAAACCTGATTAAGAGCAGAGTGTAATTTCTCTGCATTTTAAAAACCCCCTAGCAGTGGCCTGACATCTACAAGGAAGAGCTCACTTTTCACTCCTGGAAGGGGTAGTTCCTGAAGATTTGGGATAGGGAAGGTTGAGGGCTAATTTCAAACAATGCCCCTTTCCCAGTGGGTATTAATATCAATTATTGCCAGGTATTTCAAGCATATACCTCAGATAGCTTAAGAATGAGTAATGTCAGCCAAGGTTGGAGCCTTACCTCTTTGCGCTGAGACAACAGGTGAAAAGTCCTTTTGGTGCAAATGAGTGTGGTGCCTGAGAAATGCAACTTTAAAGAGTGAGGTTTTAACAAGGGCAGTCCACCCCAGCCCACCGCCCCCAGGACCAGACGCTTGATTGGAGGAATGCCAGCAGGGGACAGCTTGGAATGCTAAGCTTTGCAGCTATTTTGGCAGCATTCAGCTGAACCCTCTTGTGCAACTCTCTGCTTCCCCACCCCTGAGCCCATATAAGCCCTTGCTATTGTATGGCCTCAGAGAACTGCTATTTTAAAACCGAGATATACAAGTGCCTAAGAGTCTGACACAAACCAGCCAGCTGTCATTCGCAAGTGTCCTGGAACTCTGATATGGAATGTTTTTTGCCTAAGAGGGGTTGGGGTTGAAATCTAGAAGGCTAGCAAATGAGTCTTGACACATAGCTTTGTTCTCCCTGCCCCCAACCCTTTTAATCAGAGTGCCACTGAGACTCACACTGTCTGCACAGCTGTTTTGGCAAATGGGTCAAGAGAGAAATGATAAGGTACCGAAAAAAAAAAAAAAAAAAAAAAAGCTTGGGAAGCCACCATAAAATTGAAGCTTTAAACCAACTGAATTGGGCTCGGGGTGAAAAAAAAACAGAGCTTGCTCCATCATACCTGCAAGGTTTCTGGTACATAGAGCCCAGAACCTCACTCCATGTGTTTCATCTCATATTTCAGTGAAAAGGTAACAGAGAAAAAAAGCATTGTTATGCTGTATTAACTGCTTAGAATGTAGCTAGAACACTTCCTGGGAGTACTGTTCCTCCATCAACTAGGAATTCTGACTTGGGTTTTGCCACTAGCCTCCATCTTTCCAGGTTGTTTAACTTCCAGTAGTGCCTTCCAAATATTCACCATTCAGGGCATATTTCTGGTACTGAGTTGTCTGCTGAGAACCCCCCGAGAATTGTCAGATCAAATCTTATGAAGCATGCTTTAAGGGAACTTATCCTGACCTGGTGCCTTATATATATATCCTACATATCCTGACCTGGTAGGCAGTCCAGCTGTGTTGGACCACATACCTGGATACGTTCTCATGATGGAAGTTGCAGTCCAAAAATCTGGAGGGCATCAGCTTGGGATAGGCAATTCAGAACAAAACCAGATCGATCTCCTGAGCCCAGTCTGAGCACAGCATCACTGCCCTGGAGCTGCATGTGGGCTCACTTTCTCTGAGGAAACTTCTCTGCCATCACTTACTGATCTTCTCACTGAGGCATTCCAGATAAGTTTCCAAGGAAGTTCATGGTCCCCCAGAGCATACTTACAAACTAAACCACAGACTTGTACAGTGTCTCACTGTTGGCCCCAATGTGCTTCTTTCGCTGTGGTCATCTACCATCTTCTCTTGCTCTGATCACCACACAGGAGATAGATGCTACCTCCAGCCCACTTTTATCATAGCATAGATATGCATAGCATAGCATAGATCATAGCATAGCATTATCTTTTTGCAGTGCTGTCAAGATTCCTTCTTTGCTTCCTTATCCACTTATACACATCTCATGCTGGAGTCTTGAAACATCTGCACCAAAGTCCTATTCCCATAATGGCTTGGCATGCAGTAGATGTGGGGCGGGGGGAGGCAGTTTGTTGTGAAAGATGTTCAGGAGCATGCCATGAGCTTCACATAGCTAATTTGCCACAAGCTGTATCCCATGCTTACCTTTAAATGCAGCTGCCGTACACCTAATATGATGGTCCTTGGGGAAGGAATCGTCACTTAATGTGTTGCGTGATATGTACAAGAAGGGGAGTTAGGTTATTCTATCACAGGCCCCTTAAAGAACAACCGGGTGGGCTGTTGCCTGTGTGTCCGGCGTGTGGATATCCTGAAAGATTCTGGCTAGCCATGGTTGGAATCATGGACTAGGCTAGATGAATCCCCAGGCTAGTTTAGCAAGGTTCTGGTTGCATCCTTAGCAAACCAAAGTGAATAGACTAAATAACAGTCAGAAATGACAAGTACTGGAACCAAAGTTATGTTTATTATGAAATACAGTAAAAGCCAAATCCACCCCATGACCAATGAATCTAGAGTAAGGTCTTTGTAGCCAAATAAGGTAAAACAAACAAACCAAAATACATCAAACAACTTGACTTTTGTTATACTCTGGCTTTGCATACAAACCTATGCACCTGTTAAAATCAGCTGTGGACTAATTAGGCTGGACTCTTGTATGTACCTACCTGGGTGGGGTCCCTTTGAGCCCAATGGACCTAGATTCTAATTAGTGGTGCACAGGTTTTCACTATAACTCCTACTGAAAATAATGGACTCATGAGACGATTGTTTCATTCGTTTCAGCAGGCCTTAGTTATGACTAGAGCTGAACTGAAGCAGAAGAGTGCAGCCAGAGAATATATTCTCACCAGTATGTCAGTTTTTCAGGAAGGCTTTTAAGCTATTTTTTCCCATATGGGGTTTCTGCAGACAGAAGGCCCCCAAGACATATTCCAACAGACTGCACTCTGCTGCCCCCCACCCCACACACACATGCACACACATGCACACCTATCACCCCATTTCTGATATTCAGGCAGTGGCAGTTCTCATGGCCCTGATCATTTGCAGGCTTGGCACAATTTTTCTCCTGCTTCGTCCTAGTGACCTCATCATGCATCATAGACAAATTATGTGGTTGTGTGATGACATCATGGAGAGCTGACAAACCGGCTTGTTTTGCTTTGTTCAGTAGCTGGTGCTTGTAGGTATGAGAACTAAATGGTGGATCCTGTTAGAGCATCCGTCATGGCAGAGGCATAGCATATGCATGATCCAATGAATGGACTGTATGTTTCCATGCCTTCAACTTGATGATAGAATGTATGGCTTTAGTATTTGGGGACTAGAAGATGTAGAAGTAGGAAGGGATATAAGTGGATTTGGAAACAGAATTTCTATGTCATAAGTGTCAATTATGTCCCATCCACCAATCAGAAGTTCCCCCCTTTTTTTGCATCACCAAGAAACCCTATCCATAAAAAGGCACAAAAGGCAGGATGTCTGATATTGTTTTCCAGGCAAATGGCCCTATGCAAGGGAATAGTCTGAAACCAAGGGAAGCAGAAGGAGTTCAAGTGGTCCAGGCCTTTGATTTAAATGGAGAGGAGTTGTCCCCAGAGCAGCTTGTACAGGCGCATCTGAAAGATACAAGGAAGCATTCGTTTGGTACAAGGGAGCAAGAAGGTTAAGAGGGATGCTAAATCTGAATATACAAAACTCAAGGTCGGCCTGAGCATTAGGCCTATATAAGCACTAGTTCATATACAGACCAACTTATTTAACATGTTGCCATAAATATTCAGGTTGCAAAATGATTATTATTGCACATTCTCTTTAAATTGCTATTTTGTAAATTTAGGTTCCACTGTTCAGTTCCAGATGGAATATGCGCCTCACCCGCTCTGTTTTATCTTTACAATTAGTGCTACAATGAACTCCGTCCCCTGTGTTTGAGATTTTCCCTCCTTGCAAAAAATAAAATAACATTTCCTGCCTCTTTTTCAGGGAGGAGAATTTTAAAGTCATGTCATGTTAAAGTCATGAGAGTTGGGGAGCAGTTGCTTCATTGACCTTATCAAGAGTCCAAGGGTCTTCTACCTGTTTTTATTTTATTTTATTTTATTTTATTTTATTTTATTAACACCACTTACTTTTTCACAACATTGCAGAGCTCTTTTTTCTTAAAACCTTAGGGGGAAAAACTGCTTGTTACATAGGGGGCTGTTCTCAGACAGGTTTTTAGTCTGGCAGCAGTATCTACAACATCCATGTGAACATGCGAATGATAGAAGCACATAAGGGGTATTTTTAAAGTCAAAACTAGACAGAAGTCCCTTCAGACACTTAATGATGGAAAGAGCTTCAGACACGCTCTTAACGGAAGCTGTGCACTCCAACTCACTAGTTTCACATTTCTTTGCCTCCTCCCCTCCCCAGTCTCTTCCACATGACTTTGTCTCTCCCCCACCCTCCATGAATTGCCAAAAATAAAAGTATTTGGCAGAAAACTACTTGCAACAGTTAAGCTGAGAGATAATGACCCAGTTTGCACTAGCAACTAGTCAGGGCCACACGGGCAACAAGTGAGCACTTTGTCTCCCACCTGCTCAGCACTGCCACATTTCATCTACTTTCTCAAACGACCCAGGAATGCCTCATACTGGGAATGTTTGGTTCAGCATGCAAACACGGAACTCTGGGTTATTGAGGGTCAGACATGCTGGGGTTTGAACCCATGGTTTGCTGTTGTGTTAACACTGAGCTGTTTATTACACGGGGCTGCTGGTCCCTCGACAAATCCTAGTTTTGATTTTGCATGTTGCATCAAATGTTTCAGGAAAAGAAAACTGTTTATGAAAGCAAATGTAAAGCAGGTTAAACAACCCATTCATTAGTACTGCATACAAAGCAGGTGGGTCAAAGTTAAACCTGGCTCTCTGGGTCTGACACTTTAACTACAAGAATTTCATTCAGAAAACACAATAATCCACACTCAAGGTTGAATGTGAATTGTTGAAATGCAGGATGTTGTTATAAACAACCCATGAAGGGAACCCACGGTTTGTTGTTGGGTTGTTAACTGTGAGTGATTTGCCATGGTTTGTTATCTTACTGGGTTAAGACAAAACAATAACCCATGTTTCAAGGGCAAATCATGGGTCAATGGCAACCCACACTCCATCACTAAGTGTGGATTATTGTGTTGTCTGAACTTAGTCAATGCAATAAATGAAATGAAATGCAGCACCGGCCCTGGAAAGATATAATCATTTTTACAATAATTAACTCCTCTCTACCAGCTGCCCCTTGAAGATCTGAAGATCATTTATATGCTCAATCTTTAGCGGTTATAACTGTGAGGAATCTCTGCCTTGCTCTGTGGGTCAGCAACTGCTTCAGCTCTTTCACTGGATTTATATCTTGCCCATCTAACACTGAATCACCAACATTAACTGTCAGGTTGGCTGGATCCATGCAGAATAGCTCCATAATGCATCCATCCCAGTAAGGCATCTATTCTAATACTGCTCAGTCCTTATCAGCAGCACTGTGGTAGCACAATGAACATGTGTTGAATGAGCTGCACTCTGACGTGCCAAACAACTGCATTACTGTTTGCCCCCTACCCAAATCCACTCAGTTCAAAAGAACTTGCTTCACGATCAAAGAGAAGGTTATTTCATGACTTAATTCACCTCCTTTTGCCCTCACCCTGGTTTTCTTTCAGGAATCATTGGACTGTTTCTCCCATTGACTCCGCTGTGAAGTGTTCTCAGTTCTCCGAATGTTCTGCAGGAAAACAAAGGGCAGGTTTTAAAAAGTTATTCCCATAGAGGGCCACTGCTGGCTATTGTTTGCTGATCTAAGCTTGAAATAGGACTTGGAAAATGAGAGAGTAGGGAAAGTTTTTTGGCCCAAGCGCTTTCTCTTTCTCCCTCCCTCCCTCCCTCACACACACACTCACTCACTCACTCACTCACTCACTCACTCACTCTCTGCAGGTACACTTTGTTCCTCCTGAAAATGCCATCCCCATGCTAGGAAGAGTTCTTCAACTAGGCAATTCTCTTGCCGCAACCAGTTGCTGGGAGGAGGCAGGTACCTGAGAAAAAGCTGGTGGATTAGCTGTGGACCTCATGAGGGTGAGAAGTTCGCCTTCTCTGATTTAGAGCCATGAGGTTCCAGTGAAATCCAGACACACCACCTGGATCTTTTTCCATTATGGTGAAACATTTAATGTCACTCCAAGTAAAAATGTCTGCAGGCGGAGGTGTGAGATAGTTGTTTAGTTTCCAGGTGACCATGATGTTCTTTTGAACAACTTTCAAACTTCAATAGGTGATGGCAAAAGGCACACTAGAGCAGGGCAGAATTTGCGTGGACAGGAACGGTCATGTGAGGCACAAGAGATTAAGAGGAATATAGTTTTGAGCAACTCCATCTTCAGTCAGGAGCCCTTAGGGAGGTACATATGACCCACCCCATTCATGTTGGAAGACTGCAGGAGATGGGCACAGGGTGGCATGAAAAAGCTCTGCTCCTGCTGAAGGTGCCTGCCTTGGCCTTCACATAACTGCTTATGGAAGAATTGCTTCCCCACGGTCTACACATTCAGCTGTCTATGTTCCTCACATGCATATCAGTGCGTGTTAAAAAACTTTTGTGTGAGACACACACAAAATCACCAATATGCAAGGAGCATCCTACATACCAGGTGAGCACATGGGGTGTTAGGAAGTGCTTCCCACATGGATAGCAAGCATAAGGTTTGCAGTAAGGGTGTTCATCAGTCATGAGGGTGGGGCTAGTCCAAGCAGTCATGTAATCCCTTCAATGTTTCTCCAAAATGTGGGTACTAGTGATGTGAATTGCCCTCTTGGCAGTTCCAAAGGGCAGAATAAGGGAAACACTTCAAGTTCCTGAACCAAATGAACAATGAGCGAGAGGAATAAAGTCCCTCTCCCATCCCGAGACTTTATTGGCTTCACCTAAGCAGGAAGCAATGACAGCAGTGGTGTGCAAGCAGTTAACCCCTCTAAGTTGCCAGATAGAAAGTGATGCAACACACCTTGACTCCTTCATCCTTGCTAGGCTCCTGTGTACGACTGATCCAGAGATTGATGCGAGATGAGACTCCCCCTGGGATCTTAAAACTCTCCTAGGAACAGAGAACATTAAATGGAGAAAGGAATGAAGAAGTTCCCTATTACTGTATTACTCCACAATGGCAGTTCTCGTTTAGTTTGTCTGGCAAATATGAATCCTTTCAAATTGAATAGACAAAAAAGAAAAAAAGAAAAAAAAGAATGCAAACTCAGTGATAGGATCAGTTACCAGTGTTGCAGGTCGGCAAGAAAAGTAAATGCTTGTTTCGAAAACAAGAACTTCCTCCACATTATTTTAGAACTTTATGAATTTGTGCACTTGTACAAGTTCATTTTTATTCTTTCTAGCATAACTTTAGTTTACCCAAATGCAGATGTGAGAGTAAAGAATCTCTTTGGTGACATGCCTAGAACTATGATGAAATATTGTAAGTTTGAAGTGCTGGCTGATAGGGCCATGGAGACAACAGGTGGCAAAATCTATGCCTGCTTTATCTCCTGCTGCATCAAGAGATTCAAATATATAAGATTGTCCGGGGAGACCTGCAAGTGACACCAGTAGGGGGAATACAGTGAGGTCAGGGAAAGGTGGCATAGTTATCTGGACTATGAGGCACTGCACCCCTAAGGTCCTCTGGCTTGGAGTCTGGTGACCATTCTGCTGCACAACAGGGTTGAGCAACTTTACTAGGGCTGTGACGAGATGGCCCGCAACTTGAGGGTGCCACTTACCTCTGTCCAAACAATCCCTACTAACTTTTGTGGAGTTCAGCTGCTGAGCATCACTTCAAGCTCAATGTTTCTCCCTGTGCTCAGTCCTTACCTTCCGAATAAGAGTGGTAGGCTCAGCCCGCACATTGGTTTCAAAGATACTGCGCTTACTGGCCACACCCTCAGAGGATGGTTGGAAATTTTTCCAAGCAGATGGAGACAATTTGATTGATCCCGATCTCTGGGAACAAGAAGAAAGTCAAGCACCAGAACAAGTTCAAATTGCACAGCTGGGAGATTCTCTTCTTAGAGAGTCCCTGGTGGACAAGTATCTTCCTTTTCTCTTCATATGTATTCTTTTCCTTTCCCCAAAATGCTTAATTGACTTTTATTAATCTGCTACTCCCATGATACATAGAATTCCTTCTCCCTTCTTTCCCCAAGGCTACATTTTGGATTCATTTATTCCTCATGCCTTGGTGTACTGATCCAAAGCTTCCTGAGAATATTCATATTAGACAATGAATATTCTCTTATATTCTCTTCTATAAGAGTCTAGTAAGTTCTACCTAACAGTATTTTAAATATATGGTGCAGGAGTGGCAAACCTCCAGCCTACAGATTAAATCTGGCCCACTAGCCTGTCCTCCCCACATCCACCGACAAGGCCTCCATAGAGGTTTCTCACTAAAGCCTCTTAGAGAAGGAAATGGGGCAGTAGAGCAACTCCCAACTTAAACAGAGATCCTCCCAGAAGCAGCTTCATCAGCTTCACTTGCCCTGCACCCTTCCTGCTGAAGAAAGACAAGAGTGAGAGAAGCCAGCTCAGGACATGTGCATGAATGGGAGGAGGGTACGCACACATGTGTGAATGGGATGTTGGCAAGGGGCAGCACAGCAACAGTGGGGACTAACACATCACCTTCCTCTGGGCAGGTGGCCCCTGATGTGCCTGCTCAGAACTAATTCCGCCCTCTGGCTGAAAAGATCCCCCACCCCTGAGATCTAGGGGAAACAGTGATGTCATGAGCCAATTCTTCATTTCACTGCATTTACCTGCACGGCAGATGTATATTTCTCCCGCTTCTCCTCTAGTGTAGCACTGCATGCTGGGAGCCTCATGCTGGCACTAGAGAAGCAGAGGCAAGTAAGAGAGAATGTGAAAATTTGGTGGCAACAAGTGATCTCGAGAGCATCATTGGGTTCTCATTAGAATTGCACGAGAACCTAAAGATGAAATGAAAGTTCATACTAATTTGATATTCCAGAATACCAATTCTTGAACATTTTCACATTTTGCTTTTGAAATTTCAGACTGAGAGAAATGTAATGTTTTAAAAGGGTGTGCAAACCACTTAAAATTGTATTATATAATGCATTATATAAGAACCATAAATAAAAAATAAATATTATATTTAAGGCAGTCATGTACCAAGCCTCTCATTTTATACCTTTTATCCTTCTTTGGGAATATCTATAACTGGAAATATTGGGAAAACACAATTTTTAAGTTAATTTTTTTGCAAGTAAATTGAAAGTAAAGGAAATTTAATATTTCCACCTTCCCTCTGTTGAATCTCTGGTCTAGTCATGGCTCAGGTCATTGCTCTGTGTAATTCCATTTGTAAAGATTTTCACAGAATAAGCCTAGGATCTCTAGAGAGCCCTTGGATTTTTCAGATTCCAAGATCCAGAGTCAAACAGGAGCTCTGACCTCAGAGCTGGGGTCTGCTACCACTGCTGCCACAGTTGGTGCAGAAAAAAAAACAACACTGGCAGCTTCTCTGAGGTCGTAAGAGTGCTCTTAGAAGAATGGTAATGGAAGTGTGAAGGTTTCCTGGAATTCCCATTGGACTGCACCCCCACCTGCTTAGCACTTTGAAATACCATGAATGAGTTACCCAGACATGTTTCCCACCCAAACATTTCAAATTCTGTTTCAGGTAATAAGTTTCAGCTTCTCCCATATGAGCCTGCCAGGTTCTGAAGAGCTTTAGGAAAAGCCCTTCTTCTGAGACCACTAACTTCAGGGGCATGTGTGATGGTGACCAGAGGGGTTTTTGGGGGGCCTTCCCAGGCTACCAAACTCCCTCCCGAGGGAGGTTAGGTTGGTGCTCGCTCCCGCTCTCTCTTTCTCTCTGTGCTGTCTTTCCGTCAGCAGGCAAAGACCACTTCATTCAAGACATCCTTCAACTGTAAGTGGGTTCTGTTGGGCTAGATGCTATCTCTTCCTCCTCCTGTATTGTTATGCATATATTCTGTTCCAGTGCATTGTTTTAATCAATTTTAATTCTGTTTGTAAGCCACCCTGAATAAAATTTTTGGTTGAAAGGCAGGTTACAACGCACATCAAACAAACACACAAACAAATAGTCTAATGGTTCATTCACACAACCTTCAGGGTAGATCATAGTTGCTTGCATTTCACTGATGGAAATCTGAGAGAAAAATATGGGTACAATCCTGTGATAATTGTTCATTTTAGCCCTCTTGGCCAAGCCATCTCCATTCCAAAACTCTGATTGGATTTTGAGTAATCAGTTTTCCCAGAAATCCTTCATCACAATTTCATGCCAACACATTGTTTTCATGTTATTGGCAGATTATCAATAATCAGTTTGAACTGATAAAAGGTCTGTGTGTGTGTGTGGCTGGCCCGGGGGTGGGGGGGGGGCAGGGAATCTCTACAGTATATTGTAGAAACAGAAAACAATTACTGTTGCCATTTCTTCCTTCCATTTTTGAGCACCCAGCACAAGAGACTCTAGATAACTTAAATATTTGCATACTGAATTTTAAACACTTGTGAACCAAATCACCAACCATGTTTGCTTTGTGTTTCTTGTTCTGTACCACTAGAGAGAGACAAAGACTATGTTTGCGTTACAGCTTACAATAGATTCTGCCTCCAGTGGCTAATGGGAGAATTGTAGCTTTTAAAATAGAACTACCTGCACCTAAACACATTTACAAAATAGAAACAAGCTCCACTCATCCAAGAGCCACTGCAACACATCTTTGAGATATGAGTATGTTTTTACTTCTTCCTACAAGCAAAATCAAGATTCACTTTATTGCCAATCCAGTGGGTTACCACAGGTCACTGTTATTGCTCCATTTTATCGTATGAGACTTGTGCAGATACAGGAGGGAAACTGGCCTGCTTCAGGTCAAGTGAGATCCCTTTCTAGAGAAAAGGGGGAGAGCCATACTTACAGCCTTTTCCCATCCCTTCCCACCCCTACACCGAAATCCAACAATCTTCCTAATATATTGGAAATATTCATAACAAAGAAAAGTAACCAAATTTCATGAGTGCTAAGTGTCCTGAGCAAACAAACAAAAAGAAATAACAAAAAGAATGGTTAATATCCATTTACCTTCTATGTAATTTATCTTCTTCTTTATCTTTCCTAGGGACGACCTAGAAACAGAAGAGAAGTGCAGCCCTGAGTCAGAAGGGAAGCATTAATATCAGGCTGAGCCCTGGCAAAAGGACACTTTCCAATGTGGAGCTTTAAGGCTGGGAATGATCAAGCAGCCAAATGACTCAGAGCACTTGGCAAACTCTGATCTGCCCCCTGGGTTCCCAGAAATGTTGATAAGCTAATGGGGAGCCGCACAGTCCTACGCATCATGAGACTGAAAATGCCCTGTAACGCCCAGCATTCCCTAGCCAGCTTTGCTTTCCTAATCTGGCCCTTGGACCAAAGGTTGTCTTCCAGCACCTCTAACAGTTGTGCAGAAAAGTGAATTTCATGAGGTGCTGCTTGTCATGCAAATGGCACAAAGAGGAATCCCTTTGTTGTTTCCCATTGCAGGCAGCATAGGGATCCATCTCCCGCCAAGGAGTGGGCAGTGCTCGAGGAGGGTAGGGGGAGTGGCCCTCAGCCTGCTCAAGTCTCAGCAGGCCAGTCTGGGGGCAGCAATGGCTGCATTAGGCTCACAGGCTGAAGGGCACCTTCCCATGTTTCACAGCATCGCTGCATCAGTTAATTATAAAAGTGTACGTGTGCATTCTGTACAAATCCTTAATTTTGCCTAACAAACCATTTGCAAGCTGGATCCTAAAACTTCAATGGGCACTGTGTGCATGCAGTTTCAAGCATATACATGTAGAAATAAAAAACATGAACTTATTTTCTAAAGAATTACTGACTCATTTGATATTTTTGTTTAGACTAATACTGTAGCACCAAAAGGAACATATGTGTTGAATAAAAGGACCTAAAATAAATGAAAGGATCTAACTGATAAAAGCTCTTGCTTCATCTTTAATCCATACCAACAGTGGGACTCTAAAGTATCCTACAGACCAAATGCCAGCTTATTTACTTACTCACTTTGATATGATGGCTTCATAGGTAATTCTATGATCAGCTACATGTCCCTTTTTACAACAGCTAGTAATATCAACTGCAGCATGAAATTTGGCAACATCCCCACAGAAAAACAGTTGCAATCCCCAAGCCTAAGTGCTGAAACTGAGAATGTTGATTCCAGAAATACCAGACCTTCAAAAGAACCAGTATTATTTTGGTCTTTCACAGAGGGCAGGTGGGCAGGATACAAGGAAATCCACTGAGAATGAATTTTAAGAAGAAGATCAGGTCTGAAATTCAGTATTCATCTGAAAGGGACTCTGCCACTGTGTTTGAATAGGCTCAGTTGCTCCAAATTGACACTGAGTTGTTGGTGTGCAAGTTGAGCCTGCTCGTGACTTCTATCTCTAAGTATGTACATCTAAGATTTCTTTTCTCTAAGTCCTCATATTTAAAAAGAAATCACTACAGAAATCTGCACATACCAGAGCTATGTACTTTCCAACTTCAGATTTGTGCAAATATTGCCAAGTGCAATATTTCCACAAATTGTTTACCAATTTGAACAAATGGGGCTAATTAGTGCAAATTATGAAATTTGGACTAATCTCCTTAGTGTTCTTGGTTTAAATGCACAAACCATGACCTGTCTGAGAGATGTCCACCAAAAAAGCCCAAGTCAGGAAGTTCATCAAGCTGAAACAAGCCAAACTTCCCAGCATCAGTACGTCCCTACTTTAAAATAGTCTGTCCTTTTCAAGTGAGGGATCTTTTGCTACCTTGGTAATGAATGCTTACCCGGAATGAGATTGTCCTTGGGCTGGCCCGTTTCAATGAGCTCCCATAGGTAATCACAGGGTGGGAGATTTGTAGGGGACTTGCAGATCCATCTCGGGGAGAGGAAGTGCTTCTTTCTGTCGCCTAGAAGACAAATGTGAATCAAGAAATAATAGGAAGGCGGACTGAGATAAGTATCATAGGCTGACCCAATAATGTAAGATTTACTTTTTTTTTAATGGAGTGAAGAGTCCCTTATGCCAAGCTACAAACCTATGCAAATTTACCTGGGAGGATATTCCACTGAGTTCAGTAGCACATCTGAAAACACATGTGTGGGATTGCATTGCGCATCTGACAGACCTTGTCTGATTGTGTCTTCAATTTCTGAGTAAAAGTGTGAGGTTTTGAGCATTCCTCATTATTTAACTCTTCCAAGCATGCAGTAAATGCCTGCCTAATACATCAGTTGGCAGCCTGGGTGTGGAAAGTCATTTCTAGTTAGGCTCACGTGACATTTTCTTTATGGTCAACTCGGCTGAAGTCAAATTGACTTTTTACTTCTCGTAGGCCTTACAAATGCCTTCATTCTTAATATTCTGAACCACCCTGTGGGCTGTATATTTGTTGGCTATTGGCTTTTGTCTCCAAGGAAATACTTCTGCCACAATTATTTGAAAATATTGCATTTTAAATTGCATTTTAAGCAGAGAACAATGCTATTAGTTGGTTTATAGAAATAAAATAAAGAAATAAAATAAAGAAGTTGGATGAGCGCCATTTGGTGTTTGACTGGACTAATCCTTTTTCTGCACCCCATACTCTGCCAGTGTCCCTTGGGTCCTCTTTGAGCTCCCCAACCAGTCCTCACTGTATCCAGCTCCAATTTCAATTGCTGAGTGAAACTGTCTACTCTGAAGACAGAAATGAGCCGTGACTCCATCTTTTCAGCTCACTTCACCAATAATTTGTGATACACAAGTTTAAACACATATCTCATACACATATGAGAGACACATCTCATATGCGTATGATACACATATCTCATCTCATCTCATCTCATCTCCCCACTAAAAACACAACTGAGTACCTGTGGCACAGAGGAAGATGTAGCTGCAGCAGCTTCTGAGAAGTTCTTTACTCGTGACTGAATCTTCACCTCAAGCCGACTGATACTCTTCCGTTTCTCTGGTGTTTGTGTGGCCACCTCATCCTGGACTGCAGCAAGTCTCTGAGATTCATGTGTATTTGGAGCCTTCTGCTCATCACTAAAGACCTCATCTGTGCTCTTCTCTTCCTTATTCAAGTTTTCATGTTTCTTCACTGTTGTCGTCTCCCTTTCCTGACCCAGACTTAGATGCTTTCCTTCTGCACGGCCTTTTTGCTGAACCTGAACTTCACATTTTCCCACTCCTGGATTCTTCTGTTCTTGGGGAAGTTCTGAAGATGACTTTACTTTCTCTCCAACAGTTTCCTTTTCCAACTTCCTAGCACCCAATGTCTTCTTTGTATCTTGTTTTGCATTATTTAAAATTGCCACTTGCCTTTTCACCTTTTGGTCTTCTTGCTTATTTAGTATGTCTTCCAGTGTCCTCTCATTTTCCAGTTTTGAGCTCTCTAGCTTTGATGGTTTGGCGTCAGAGGAACTGGAGAGCCTATAACGGAAGAAATGTGAAACTTTCAAAACTCTAGAAGTGACACTGGGGGCACTAAAGTGTTAGGCTTTATGTATGCTTTTCCAAATGTGTTATCCTGGTTCAGAGCAACTTATACATGGGGTGGGCAGCTTCCATAAGTCCTAGTCAGCACAGTCAATGATGAGGGAACTCGGGAAATCTTAACCAAAGTTTGTGGAGGCCACAACTTGCTCACCCCTGTTTATAGAGTTGGAAATTCCAAACCAGGTTACGGCTAATCTCACATTCACTTGTCCGTCCGTCTGTCCGTCCGTCCATGCATCCATCCATCCATCTATCTATCTATCTATTTATTGGATTTTGGCCCATCCTATTAGCCACAGGGCTCCTGGGCAATTTACAAACAATAAAACCATATTAAAAACTATACACAACATTCAAAACACAATATTAAACACTTAATCAAATAATAATAAAGGTGTTCCTTTGTCACACCTTAACAGAACCTACATTTACATAAAGGACATAACCACACTCTATATTAAAATATGCCACCATTAAAACCAAACCAACAATTATGATACTAGCAAAATAAAAAGATCTTTGCATGGTACCAAAGGGAATATAAAGAAGGCACCAGGCACACCTCTCTGAGGAGCTCATTCCACAATTGGGGTGCCACTCCGGAAAAGGACCTTCTTCTTGTAGTCACCCTCCTCAATTCCTGAGGAGGCAGCTCCTTCAGAAGGGCCTTGAATGCTAATCTAAAGGGCTGAGTAGGTTCATATGGGAAGAGGAGCCCCTTTAGATACCCTGGCCACAAGCCACGCAGGCCTTTAAACACTCATGTTATCACCTTGAATTGGTTCTGAAGCTTAACTGGTAACCAGTGGAGGTGATAGCAGACTCCCTTTATAGGATTATATCTGCCAATCCTCATCAGCAGCCTAGCTGCCCTGTTCTGGACCAACTGAAGTTTCTGGACCGTCTTCAAGAGAAGCCCCATGTAAAGCACATTGAATCAATCCAGGCTAGAAGTTACCAGTGCATGAGTTGTCCAGTCCTATCTGTCCAAATAGGGCCACCACTGATATATCAGCCTTAGCTGATGGAAGGTGCTCCTAGCCACCGAATCCACCTGGAATTACAGTGACAACTTGGGGTCCAGGAGCACCCCCAAACTATGAACCCTGTCCTTTAGAGGGATTGCAACTCCATTCAGGACAGGAAATATGTTGCCCATCTGAACAGATGATCCTCCCCACCAACAGTATCTCCATCTTGTCTGGATTAGGTTTCAGTTTACTGGCCCTCATCCAACCCATTATTGAGGCCAGACATGTCCTTAAGAAAAGTAATTGCACGGGTTGAGTGAGTCAGGCCCAAATGCCCTGGTTTGCTTTGGAAATTTCAGCCAGAGACCTTTACATTCCAATTAGAAATGGATGACCATTCAGATACTTCCTCTGGTTTGGGATAGATGACAGCCAGAAACAGCTTCAGTTTGCATAGCCATGCCCAATCTTATGCACACTGAGTAACACAACCCACATACCTATTTGCTACTTGACTAGTTGCATTCTGTGCAGCACAGGAAGCTTCCTCCTTTGCTTCCGAGGCAGAACTTAGCTGTCTATCTCTTCTCCTGCGCTCTCTCTTCTGTTCTTCCTCATCCTCAACACTCCACTCTCTTGCCAGGCTGGAAGGGAAAGCATGCAAGAAAGACAAGTCATTTTTACTCAGAATCTTGCTCAGAGATAAAGAAGACTATAAGTGCAGAATTCTTTTGTTACACTGTGGTGGGCAGCGAGATTCTGAACCTGCCTGATGTGGGCAGCATCTTCTGCAGATTGTACAAGCATTTGAGGTTAAGATAGGTGGGAGCCCAAGATTCAGTGGGAGCGACCCACCTTTGAAATCAGCACCAATATCAGAATCTATTCCCTGATATATGATAGATTTTTAATGCATCAGTTAAATTGTTTTGGTTCTTTTGTGGATAATTTTTAATGCTATGTTAAATGTTGTATGTTCCGTTGCACTCAGTCTTGTTGTTGATGATGAGAAAGAGGCCCACAAAATTGTTGTTATATCATTTTAAAATATGTTAAAAGCCTTGGGGTGAAAATAGGAGCAATACAAATACAGAAGGGTGCCCCTAATTTTCTCTGCAATATGTTGGAATGTATCTTATTGTAGCCAATAAATATGTTTAAAACACTTCAATCCTATTCCAGTCTGGTTTAAGAATTTCACATAGAGCACTCTCCTATCTAAAAATTATGCACTTTTCATCTACCACATGTATTTTCTACATTCTCGGGTGCCGCACTTACATGAATAATGCATATCTGAATCTGCTCTGAGGACCTGCATTTGGATTGTGAGAATCTTACAAAACCAGTTGAGGGAGCAACTGCCACAAAAGAACCACGTAGGGATGAATTAGCACTGCCCACCTAATGTTGCTCCTTAGTTTATGCATCAGCATCTTACCCTGAATACCTGCCACCCCTTCTGGACAACCTGACCATAGTGCATGCCTTACTCAAGGCAACCAGTCCAGATCCTAGTCTTATATGTCTCCCTATCTTACAGTTTTCTGGATGTGGAGGAGTCACTGTCCCTCATACTACAGGTGTGCTTCTGTGAAAATTTCCTGCTCTGCTTGTATGCACATTTGCCCATAAGCAGTTGTGTGGGAGGCTAGCCCTAAGGAATTAATCATATGCAGCACAGCATTTCTCAGAGCAATATTGCACCTCCTATAATCTGCAACACCTGTGAGCACAGCCCCACTCTCTAGACAGCACCAGAGACGCAGAGAGATTAAAAGAGGCCATGCCAGGGCACCATTCACCTCAAGCAAAACTGAAATCCATGAAATGTTCCAAGAGAAGAAAGCATCTCAGACAGCAATGTGTTATCGGTAGCTACATGGCCCTGGTTGAAGCTCCTGTGACCGAATGTCAGCTCTAGACGGTGGCATGGAGGTGCCCAGCTTTCTGGCACTCATGGAAGTTGCCACTCAAGTGTGTAGCTATTCCATGGTGCTGGTTAATCATTACCACAGCAGGGATTCCATCGCATTTTTATTTCCAATATCAAGTTAAGCCTTGTTGTTTTCCACTCTGAGGGAGGGTTATGCAAAGGGGGGTGGGTGGGGAGAGTGCACATAACAAAAGATTGGAGGGAAGAGAGAGAAAAAGTGAAGATACAGCAGCTTTTGGCATTTAATTTTTAAACCGTATTGGAGCAGGGGATAACCTGCCCTTAGCAGTGAATCCAGAAACAGAACTAACCTGCTTGGGCCATTCATGACCCACAGGCTCTTCCCTTTGGTTGTTTTTAGATCACAACAAGACAGTGCCCACCTCTTCTACAATGACCTGATCTTTAAAAAGTTAAAAAGCAAAAAGACACACGGAATTGTTGCCATGCCTGTGACATCATGACTTGACCACAGGAATTAGTGCTTTGGATCCAGAGTACTAGTATTTGCTCCAGCCATCTTCAGCCATCATTTAGCCCATATTTAAAAGCCCCACCAGAGAGCTGTGTGGAATAAACCTGTTATATTCCCAACACCTGTGTGATATCTGAATGAGTAATCGGAGTGCAAAAGAAAACTAGTATTAGCACATGGTTAACCTACGGGATTCTCCACCACAAGATGTAAGGCTGGTTGCCAACTTGGAAGGCTTTGAATGGGATTAGGCAAATTCAAGGAGGATAAGGATACTTGCTGTGGTGGTTGTATATGACTTCCATATCAGATAGATTGTGCCTTTTTGTGCCAGTAACTGTGGCATACAATTGCTAATGTATTTTGTTTATTACATTGGTAAACAGTCCAGCAGCTGAAGCTCTCTGCATGATTCACAAGATTAAAATCTTTAAAATACTTTCTAATGCAAACAAATAAATAGACAATGCACAGCAGTCCACACATATCTAGAACTGAAGCCATGACTAAAGGCCTTATCATTTGCTGGCCAGAGAATGCCAGAGAAAAAGAAGTCTTAATCTGCCACCAAAATCATATCAATGCCACTGAAATCATATCAATGCTGGTTCCAGCTGAGGCCCATCAAAGAAATTGTTCCATAATTGAGGGAAGACACCACTGAGAAGTCCCAAATGAAAGTGCTCATGCTGCAAGTGAAAGAAGAAAATGTGAAAACAGGACTGCAGCTGAACATAAGTAAGTAAAAATCACGACTACAGAAGAACTACAGAACTTTATTGTCAACAATGAAAAAATCAAAATGGTGAAATTTTATATACCTTGGCTCAGTCATCCATCCAAAAGGAGGCTGCAGCCAAGAAATTAGAAGACTCAGATGTGGAAGGGCAGTAATGAAGGAACTAGAAAAGATAATATTTCACCGGAGACCAAGGCCAAGACCATTGAGACCACTGTATTCCTAGTTACTACATATGGCTGCAATAGCTGGATAGTGAAGAAAACTGACAGAAGGAAAATTAATACATTCAAAATATGGTGCTGGAGGAGCACTTTGTGAATACCCTGGGCTGACAGAAAGTGGAACAAATGTTCATCAAGCCAGAGCTTTCCCTAGAAGCAAAAATGACAAAACAGAGGCTGTCATATTTTGGACACATCATGAGAAGGAAAGGCTCACTGCAGGAGACAACCATGTTAGGGAAAGTTAAAGGCAGAAGATGAAAGGGAAGACCAAATAAGAGAAGGATTGACTCCACATAAGCAGCCACAGTCTTGAATTAGTCACAGACAGGGCTTTTATTGATAGGGTCATCACAAGTCAAAGGTAACTTGATGACACATAACTACAACCACTGAGAATACTTATTCCCTTGTTGCCACTTTCTGAGCCGATCTTGAAGGACACGTAGAGGAAGGTCTTAGATGACGAACATACTGTATGGGTAGGTTCATGCCAGAAGAGGTGCTTCAAAAGGTACTCATGCCCTGCTGTGGGCTTCCCATTGGGATCCACTTGGCCACGGTGAGAAGAAAAATTCTGGACTAGGCAGTCTTTGGTCTGATCCAGCAGGGTCTTATGCTCTTATCATATATATTCGGTTTAATTATAATGCTAGTCTGCAGCAAATTTAATGAGACAGGTTTTTTAAAACTGATATATGCTTACTCTGTTAACTATTTCTGCGAAGCCATATCCATAGCACTGACAAGCATGTTATCATTAAAGAACTGGTGGCATGGTTCTTGTCCTTGGCAGTTTGATTTTTTTCTTTAAGATAAAAGTTTTTCTTTCAAAATTACGTTGTATTAACCTCCTTACACTGAACCTACTCCTAAAAGGCTGATCAGCACACTTGTATGCAAAATGCATTTAGGCATGAGTGCACATCTCCAGGGCTGAATATTCCTATCACTGTGCCTAGTAAGTCACAGAAAGTAAGCCTGATTCCATCCTACCCTCCAAGGTCAATCACAGAGATACCTCCTGCCTGGTGCTGTAGAACACTATGATAGTCAGCCACTACACTGATCCTAAATGCTTTAGGTAAAATCCTACGCATGATTAGACAGAAAGCAGTCCAGAACTTTCAGCATACCCCAGCTGCTGGACCTTTTTCTGTATGAACATGCATAAGATTATGTGCTTAGGTACTTTCCAACCACAGCTTTAAAAAAATGTGTCCATGTGATCTGTTGAAAAGGAGGCTGGATGGAACTGCACCTTCATTCAAAGTCCATCGCATGCCCAGGTTCACTGAAGTATGTTACGTCAAGGGCAAATCATGTCAGTGCCAATGAAAGCTTCCCTCCTGGAGGGAATGCAGCTTCAATGTGGTGGTGAAGGAAGGTTTCAGGACATGTTGCTGCCTGAAGTAAAGACTCTGACCCTGCCCTCCCACTGGCACATCCCATGGACTGGTAGATGAATCTGTCTTCAATAGCGGTGATGAGAGGGCATCTTCCACTGCATATTAAGTAGGCTGGCTAAGTTAGGGTGCCCAGGACAGGCAGGGAGCATGCAGATCTTCCAGCACTTTGCCAGTCTGTAGTTCTACAAGAGATATGCTTTGAGAATAAACACAACACAAAGGGAATGATAAAAAAATAGCGGATTTACTAATCTTGAATACATCTTCATTTGTGGACCAGACTGGGTACAGCAGCAGACCATAATAGGTCCACAAGCCAGATGACCAACAGTCTCGTCCTAAACAATGCATTGCTTTGACTAGAATGCATTTCAGATCTGTATTTATCTACATGGTTCCTAAACTTGTCCTTAGATTTAGATCAGTGCATCTTGAACCAGCTGGCTTTCTTCCTTGCAGCATGGGTTCGAGAGTTTAATGGACATCAAACAGAGATGATCTTGCCTCACTGTGGTACAGCTAGGTAAACTCTGACCATGGACTTAATAGTCTTAAGGCCCTTTAGATGGCCCTGTTCATTATTGAAGTTCTGAAGCCTTAAGCTGTCATTCTTTTTCTCCCTCTCCGACTATTCCATGCTTTACTGCTGTTTTTACATTCCTGCAATCTCAAGCAACACCGTGTCTGCCAACAACATGACTGCGAGAATTAAGAAGAACCTCCTCCTGCTGCTTCTGTTGCTGCTGCTGTGATACCTCATCCCCTGCCATTTTTGGATAGTCTGTTGGACACCTTGCAAAATCAAGGTATGAAGAATGCAAAAAGGAAGAGTTTCCTTTGCTGCTCAGCAATTCATGGAATGGGTGAATTCCTTTGAGAACAATCTTTTGTAGCTTCATGTTGCATAAATTCTGAAAATTAATTGAGCATTTTTGGAACAATTGATTCTTAGTGGGGGATTATAAAAGTAGCAGGAATTCATTGCATTAGATTTTCCTCCTATATTTATAAAGCAGTTATGCACCTCACAGGTATTTCTTCTCTACTTCCTTAGCCATTTCCTTTCCAGCTTATTAGCACATCTGCTGCAGAAGAGGGAGTGTTCAGGCTCAGAAATTAGAAAATGAACTTGGTTGATCTTATCTCAACCACAGTCTTCTAGCCAAATCTAAGGCTATTTGTGCTATGAATAAATAAATGGAAGCTATCTGCATAAAATCTAATTAAAATCTGGGTTTCAAATGGGGTGGAGAAGCATTCTGTACATAAAATGAACATCATTGTTGTTGCCATCACCCCTGCTCTAGCAGAACCCCACTGAAACAGGAAGTCTTATTCTGCTTCCTTCTAGCTTGTCTGGAGTCACCTAGAACATTCTCTGCTGAGAAGTTGTAGTTGTGTAACTTAATCCATGGACAGTGACCAGCACTTCCTGTGCAGACTCTCACGGTGCCATGGAATCTTCAGTATATTCCTGCCAACAACTGGACAAAACCTATTATTTGAACATTTGTAGGATCTCAGTTCAATCAAAAAGCAGGATTCCTGACTGTAGACACCAAATTGGCTCTGTTCAGATCTTCAGATAAAGATGTATGTTGGCTTGTATTCGGTCTTAGGTCTGCTTTATTGTTAATTCTACTTGAGTAGGCTCAATGAAGTGAGTTGGCCTTAGAGTACAATAAGAATGGACATAATCTCAATTCCATATCAGAATTCATGGACCATCTGGAAATGTTTTGCTGTTGTTTCCAAGAGTTCTTTTTTTAATGTCAGGATGATATTGAACAGAAAGATGGATCGTGAGACTGGTGGGTGGACCTAGATAAAGAGCAACCCCAAGTCTGTGTTAAGCATTTTTCTTATGCACAAAAGTGCTCATTAATAATCCAGAACATAATCAGTCTGATGTAACCATCACTGGAAATGGATGGGCAGGGAACCAACAACTTGCTGTTCTAATTTAAGTAATTGGAATGAACTTGCAAGAACTGAAGGGCTTTCCTGCTGAAAAAGAATGGTTTTAGCCTATTGTCAAAACAAGATTCCACAAGTAAGCAAGATGCAACAGGAAAACAGGCATCTGTTAACAAGAGCAGGGCTTGGTCTTTCAAAACATCTCATCTCTTTTCTGTTTTGAATCAGGCAGTACAACACTCCTTCTTTTATTTAGCATAAATGTAAAAAGAAGGAAGCAGTCCACTCTGGTCAATGGACAACAGAATGATAGAGGTGCTTCTTATATATTACAGCAGTGATTTGGGAGCCTGCTTTCTGTGACTTCATCACAGAATGAGCATTTTATCCAGGAGAAGTTAAATTCTTTCAGGATTTGAGATTTCTTGCATGTGAATTCTGCATTCTTTCTCATACTGCCTGTGTCTTAACTGTTTTAAGGTCACTGGACTGGGTCCAGAATAGCACTTAGTAGAGTACCTTTCTCCACAAAGGAAGGGGGCAGCCAGGTGATCTCTAGGAGTCCTCCTTCCATGAAGGTTCTCTCTGCTCCTGAAAAGCCATTTCAATCCAAAAGACCTTCTGAAGTGGTATGATAAGCAGTGCAGGAGGTTGCAGGGTGAATACACAAATATCACCTCCAGGGAAAACTTCCATTGGATTCCATTCATGGAATGGCCAACCTGTTCAAAAACAGCCATGACCTACTAAAACCATGGTCACTTTTGTGTTTGAAGTTCCATTGTTCTCCATTTGTGAGCAGGGCAGTGTTTACCAGAACCACTGCATGCAATTATCCATTCATTTTACAGAAGCACAACCTTGGATAGTTGCAAGGACATCTATTGAGCTAGGTCATCTGCTCATCTTAAACACCAGTCCACTTGCCTATATGATTGCATAGTCCTTCTCATCTATCAATTCTTTCAGTGGGGACTGTGAGCTCTTTCCTCCCCCTTGTTTTTGTTATATTTTGTTTAACACAAAACAATTCAGTAAAAGTATAAATGAATATTCCTTGGGTATTGCCTCAGAAAACTGGAAGATGTTATTAATATGCCACAATCGTCCCCTGGGGTTGTCAGTATCTGCTCACTATGGCACTGTATCTGGGGATCTAGTTTATCCCACATCTATTGCTGTATGTGATATGCAGATAACAGACACTCCCTAATTATATAATTACCACCACCACCACATTACATTTGTGCCCTGCCCATTTCCGCTTGCAAGCAACCCAAGGCAGCTTACCTGATCCTCCTCTTCCCCATTTTATCTTCACAATAACCCTGTAATGTAGGTTAGCCTGAGAGTCAGTGACTGGCTCAAAGACACCTAGTGAGTGTCATGGCCAGGTGTGGACATAACCCAGATTTCTTGAGGCCCAGTCCAATATTCTAATCACTGCACACACTGGCTGTTGATATGTGGAATCTCTAGATGATGTTGCTGGCCTAGTCCATATCTCAACTGAAATTCCACATTACATCACTCCTTGGCATTTTGGCAGCCACAAAGAACAACAAGAAGGTGTGGAACTCCATGGAACCTGATATTCTCGGACAGATAGATAAGTAGATAAACACCTTAATATTGCCTCATCAGTCATGACTCCTAATGTGGGTTGTAAGTCATAAAACAGGTGTCATATGTGAGGAGCAAGAAAAGATGAATAACAGCAAAGGGACAGATGCTCTTACTTCCTCCACACTAAAGTAGAAATTTTAATTCAACCACCCTCCAATTCACTTCCTCATGCTTTCATGCCTAGAAACACCTGTAAGTATCTACAACAGATATGGGCCTTCTAGTTCTTTCTAACCTCAGCCAAAATGATTAATGATCAGAGATGGTGGGAGCTGTAGTCCCACAACATTTGAAGGACCACATTCTTGGTCTCAAGGAAAATATACTCAAAACAGAAATTAAAATGATCATATCTTAATTTCTTCAGGCACAATATATCAAAATTTAAACACCCAACCATTTAATAAATACCTAACCATGAATAGATTATGCCATTTCTTGTTAACTATATTATTATTACTGAACTGGTTGACATTTTGGTGACATAACTGAATTTTAGTCTGTGGTTATGGCCCTGATTCCCATTAACCCAATCTTTCAGTTGTTTTAATGGCACAGAATAGTAGACGAGTTGGAAGGGGCCTAAATGCCATTGAGTCTGCCCTGCTCTACTTTTGACATGTGCTCAGCAGTCCAGCTGCAGGGTCATGCCTTTCCAGCTTAGCAAAGAAGATGAAATATGTTAGCTCAATTTATAGCTATACATGCATGATAATTCTATCAGTCTTCTAAAGAGCTTTCCATGATGTAAATGTATTCACAGAAGCTCAAAAACCACACACAATGGGAAAAGGCACAAACCCAGAGGAAATTTTCCACTTAAATCTCACATTAAAAATTTCATGCTTGCTCCAATATCATACATTTTTGGCCTTAATCAACCAAACTGGGAACCCACATCCCTTATGACCACTGAGGAATTCCCAGTCCATTGTTTTCAATTTCTGATGGGATGGTGATAATCGCCTATGATTGGCCACATGCAATTCTTTTACATGCTTTGTGCCAAAACCACTACAAATTACACTTGACCGTCAGTGATGCAGTGGTAACTTTGAAGTGCGTGAAAGTTTCCAAGCTGCACCTCAAGGAGAGTCCATAATTTCAGGGAACTGGGTTGAACCAGATCAACGAACCAGGTTTTGGTGTTTGCATTTACCAGAAGCACTTTTAGGTAAACTGAATGGGTTTTAATTATCCATTCAAGACCAGATCACTTCCAAAAGACTTTGCATTGCAACAGGGATAAGGATCACCACAACATATTGCAGCTACAGAAAAGGACTGCAGCTGACTTCAGAGGAAACAAGGAATTCTGAGGGAAATGGGATATTCTGAGGGATACTGTGACCATCAGGATGATGGTGGTGATGGTGCAAACTTGTGAGTCCCCTCGTCTACAACAATGTTAACTTCTCACCCTTTAAACAAGAAACCACCATGTACTAGGCCAAAGAAATGACATACAAAAACACAAGAACAGTTTCTTAGGATGCTGGCCATTTATCTCCACCTTGACCTAATCGGCACCCTTTTTTCCATGTACGAAGCCAGAGCCAGTCATTGTTTATTCACTCTCCATATCATTCACTGAATTAAATTGATTATTAATAGCCAGCTTGGTTGCTTCTCTTCTTCCACCCCCCAGAATCTATGAGCCCCACTCTATGAAAGCAGCGAGCAACTTAAGGAGGCCCAGAGTTCATTGTCACCCCTCCAGACCCCACCTCCATGAGCATCAGCAAAGCAACAGCAGCAAACTGAAAACTGACATTTGTCCACCATTGATCAGCCAATGCAACGGAATGTGACAGTGGCGAAACTGAGTTTGTGAACAAATGAATTGGGTGATTATAGTGTTCTGTAGAGGCTTGCCACCCGGTTTTGGCAACGAAGTGGCTACTTTTGCCACCACCACTGCCAATTTCATCAGCAGTGGCAGTACCAGGAGTCCTGGGGGCTGTGGTGAGAACCACAGTGAGGCTCATTGTCTCTGTTGACCAACCCTGCTCTATAGCATGGAGTTGCTTTATGCCGTCCAGCATTCCCCATCAATCAGCTTTTTCTCCACTATTATGAAAGACACACCTTTCCTATGTGCACATTTCATACTCTCCAGGATATCAGTGCAAAACTGTTTCTTCTGTATTCACAAGCTGGTATCACTCCTGACATCCCAGATCAAATAAGTTCTGTGGGTCACTAACCCACCCTGCCCTTCTTTTCTTAAATTTGGATAGCAGTCAAGGAGGAGAAACCACACAGTGACAACAGCATGGCAGTGATGCGGGGTGGGAAGGAATGAACCCTGTGGCTGTGATTATGTCATCGCTTTGCTTCACTCATCAACGAATACAATCCCAATAAGACTCAAAGCATTAATCATTGTTATTACTAGTAACACGTAATGACTTCCTTAACAACTGTTTTTAAAACATGGATTTTAATTAGATTTTAAACATAGTTTTTCCAATAAACAGGGTGTTCAGTGCCATCAGCATTGCTGTGAACAGTTTATAGAAGAGATGAGCATTCCTATTACTTCAAGGTCCAAAAATGCTGTAATAGAATTTGATGGAAGATTCTGAAAATTTATTGGTCTTCCAGGGCACATAAACCTATACTAGATTCAGCTTAGGGGCAAGAATAGGCAAGGGCTGCTCAGTAGTGTGCTGTTTGTTTGTTCCTATTAGCAGGGGTGCTGGTGTCCTTTGCCTCCCCATTCAGACTTCTCTGCTCCCTCTGGGCTTAGCAGCTAATTCTTGCAGAAGCTGGGAGAGCAGGAGATGACATTTCCCAGCAACAATATATTGATTCCTGTTGTAACACAAAGTATTTTGCGTGTTCTTTAATAGCTAATTAAGAACCACTAGTTTAACAAAAGGCATAGACATAGCAGGTAAAAATTCCTAGAACTGGTTGCTCAGTACAGAACAGCACTGCTGCCTGAATTTTGGCATTCTACCTGGAGTGGTAGTTATGACTCCTGGGATATGAATTCATACTTTCAAATTTGCCACTACGCCTAATGGTTGCTTGACCTCATGTGCTTCTTGGAAGCTGCATGGGGGTTTTGGCTGTTGGTGTAGGAAACAAATGTTAGGCTAGATACACTGTGCCCTCCAGATCTGTTAGACAACATTGGCTATGTTAGCTGGGGGATGATATCAGCTATCTAACATGTCCTGAGAGCACCAACTAGGAAAGGCTGGACTGCATGAACACTGCAACTTTACTCTGGTTCTGTAGGGTTAATTCCACAAGGAAGGGGCTGGAGGGTTCAAAGACGAGCTGTACTCTTCCCCAAGTGGTGCTGAAGCTCTTGGATTAGTGGACCAAATTCAATTTTGGAGCTGCTCTCACGGGGCCACATTCCATTTGGGAATGGGGACAAAAGCAAAGGGGTAAGACACAAGGCAATATGGGATGGTGTAACTTAGTGTCCTGAAATAGCTGAACCTGATGGTCTTCTGTCCCCTTCGTCTCTACAGCTCTATGATTCTATAAGTGGTGCAAAAAATCTAAACAAGTGCACTAATCCCAGGATGCCACCAAGTGTGATTGGAGGAAACATGGTGGGTCCCAGGGATGGACTTATACGGAAGCATACAGGGCCACTAAGATCTGAAGGAGGGACAGATTTACTCCAGGGCATGAGTCCCCTGCTCCTGGTCTAATCATTGCTCATCTTCAGCCTCATGTTATTTTATTTTATTTTATTTTATTTTATTTTATTTTATTTTATTTTATTTTTTGGCCAATCTCTACCAAAGGAATTTACATAAAACCTCATCACCAAAAAACTACAACATTCAATTTCAGCAAAGTACAGTCATATAAAAAAGAAGAAAAGCTGTCGAAAACACTTCACATTCCAGTGCCACACGCAAAGAAAATTAATTCCAACAGTTTCTGTTGGGATGGGGTGAACCAATTTAAAAGTCACCGCAATGCAGACAACTCAATCTGTAGAAATTCACCCTAGCATCTCAGCTAAAAAGTGCTCAGAATGAATGAGCTTTTCAGAATCTGTTTAAAAAGAGGAATTGACAAAGGTCTCATTTGTTTGGGATTACAAGATTTTTTCCTCAAGAATACAGGATGGCAATTTGAGTTGTCAATCAAAAGAAATGATTAATCATCCTCAATTAATCCCAATCTGCCACTTGCAGTTATTTGTTATAATCGACAGTTCAAAGCAAGACTGTTAACTGAATTGCAGTCAGTGGACTCAATACTATTTTCAGATGCTACTTCTTTGTTGATTTCTGAAAAATGTGTTTGTTTATATTTTCCTGGGACAGACAGACAGGACAAAAACCACTGAATGCACCAGCTGGACTAAGCCTGAGAAAAGCTAGAATTCTGCTTTGACTATCAACAACATACGGGTGTGCCTGCAAGGTGCTTTTCTTAGGAATCAAATCTGCATTTCACTGCCATAGCAGAGAGGGAGAAAAGCTGAGCCAGGACTATTTCTGTTTTCTGTACAATCCACAAGGTGATGTTAGTAAAGGGTTGGTCCATCATCCTACAGGTTATTTTCTATGGGATCAGGTGTCCTCCCATGCTTCCAGCTTGTTGTAAAAGGCTGAAGACAGGAAATCAAACCAGCTCCCATGGGTGGCCCAACTTAGTATCTTTCTGCCTTGGTTCTCCAGCTGTAAAATTGGAATAACAGCAAAGCTGCCCTGAGTTCTTTTGCCACTCAGAGCATCAGCCAGAGGGGATCTGGGAGCTGTGCCCCAACATCACACCCTGCATTTGTGCAAGCACTTCTTGGGTGCACCTTGTTGGTTGCATGCCACATTCGCTAGCCACCTTGTGATGATAGTAAATTTGGTCCCCACCACCACTACCACCAAATGTGTGGCCACTTGGAATTGCAGCCCGGGAAAAAGCTTGGTTCACATGGGAAAGATGATCACTTGTTGAGGGGCTGAACATGTGAATGAGCCATCATGTATTAATGCCATAACACATATTAACTGCCATGTCACTTTAACCCACAGTGTTCTTCAATCAACTCAGTTCACACATCCAGCCAGCCACTAACAACTGTTGGGCATGCATGCATGTGCATTAACTGTTCCTTGTAACAGCAAGTGATGTCTTGTATATGCTAATAGCCTGTGGCAGACAGAGTTCATATCTCCCCACATTATTCATACCACAGACAAAGTTCACTTCTCCCCACATTATTCCAAACTAGGGTGATCACCCACATAAAGAAGGCTTAGTTCTTTTAACAGTTTCAGGCTGCCATTTATCCTAGTAGGTCTGATGTGATAGGAAATATAGTACAACACATCTTGGATTTCCCAGTTTGGAGAAGGCTGTGGTACACACATTTTTCTGAGAGTAAGCCCCAGTGAATGCAATGGTTAGGTTCAGACAATGCAATAACCCACCCTTAAGGGTTGAGTGTGGCTTAAGTGTTGGCTGTTGTTGGACCATGGGAGGTTATTGAAACATGGCTTGTCGCATTTTCTGAACCTAGCCATGATGACAAACCATGGTGAACAACCCCACTGCTCCTTATCCAACAGCATATCATGGGTTCTCTTCATGGGTTTTTCATGGTTAACAAGCCATGGCATGTTCATGTGGCCAGGTCAAGAACAACATATATTTCAAGAGCAATCCACTCACAACCCATTCTCTGCCCTTGAGAGTATAGGTTCTCATATTGTTTTAATCTAGTCAATGGGGCTTAACTCTGAGTGTAATGTGCAGAGGATCACGCTGTTCATGAATGAACCCCTTGAATAATAAGTGGTCATTCTGAAGTGGGTTTGGGGCGAGCGCACTTCCTCGGCAGGGGTCATTCCAAGAGAGGCATTTCCATCCCTCATACACAGCAGCAACGACATCTAAGATGAGAATTCTGGTCTAGAGTTTGCATAAGTGTTTGCATTAAAAAACAAACCAACAAACACCATTCTGCTCCCAAATGAAAGGTGAGCATCTTTGGAGTCAACCAGAGTCTTTCCATTTTGCCGGCCTACGTCGAACTCCAGGCTCTTCCGTGATGCCCCTTCTCACTGCCCATAATCCAGCGCAGAGTGATCCGCGGGTGCCTGGTCTGTGAGGGAGCTCGCTATGAAGGGCGAGTTTCTGCCTCCCGGGACTGCCGGGACTGCCGCCCTTGGCACTTCCGAATGCTACGCGGGAGAGGCGCAATGCGAGAGCCGGGCACGTCTAATAAAGAGAAGCTGCTCTCTCCGGCTTCCCTTGCCCAGTCGCGCAGGCTGGTGAGAACTGCTCCACCTGCTTGCATCGCCTTTTCCCCAGCCCCCATCCAGGGACGTGCCACCCAGCCTGGTGCCCCCCGGATCCTCTGGACTACAACTCCCATCCTTTCCAGCCAGCATGGCCGGTGCTCAGGGGAAATCGGGGCTGATCGAAAGATCTGGGCCCCCTCCAAGCTGGGGGAAGCGTCTCTTCCTGCGATGCCCCAGAAGACCCTTCCTGGAGGGGGAGTTGGAGTGAGGGGGCCACAGCAGGAAAGGGAAGTAGCACGCACCTGGAGAGCCTCGACCAGTTCTTTCTGTTACCAGACATGCTGATCTCCGCTCCCTGCTCTTGCAGTGGCGGGCGACTGCTCTTGCTAGTAGCAGTGCAGTTTTCTTCAAGGCTTTCGGGCGACCTCCCACGGCATCAGGGAAGAAGCCCGACCGGGCGCGAGGAAGGCCCCTCCCGCGCGCGAAGGCGAGCCCCGTGGCCCGAGCGGCTCCGGTCGCCCGTCTCCTTCCCTTCCCCGGCGCTGCGCACCTTTACCCTGCGGTGCCACCCGTCGACTGCCGGGCTGCCTGCATCACATGGTTTCTTATCTACCTTGACAGGCTGGGAGCTGTAATTTGCCTATTAGCAGCACCTTGCAAAAGGCACCCTGCGAGGGTGGGACGTGACCCAGCCTGCGCACAAAGGCAGCCATTCTTTGGTTGCCCGGGCTGGGGAAGGGTTTGAATTCAGCTCCACGTTCGGGCCAAGGCGCCCTGGATTTTCGGGGGCAACTCCCTGCTCAGAACCAGTTTTTCCTGCCTCGCCGTCTCTGCCTCTGGTTTCTCCACGACTGTGCAGGCATAGGGGTGGAAGGCAGTGAGAGGAGGAAGAAGGGGAGGGAGGAGAAACGCTCCATCAAGTCATCCGTGTCCTCCTTCCTCCGAAGCGCCCACTAGTAACCTCGTCCCTTTCATCTCCACTTCAGCAAGGAGGAAGGAAGAATGTTTGCTTCTGCAAGGAGCTCCTTGCTCACCATGAGCCTCCCCCAACTCTGGGTGTGTTAGGCTGCAACCCCATCATCCCCAGTGTTAGCCCAACACATCTGGAGGGCACCAGGTTGGAGAAGGCTTCACAGAAATCTGCTGTCACTGACCATTGGACAATGCTTTATTCTCATTTCTATCACTGCTGCTTTCTGTGAGTTAGAGCAATGACTGATTCCCAAGGAGGGAGGCCTGATCTACCCATGAGTTACAGAAGATGCAACACTTGAGAAATTAAGAGCCTGGAAGAAGTTGCAGGGGTGCAGTTAGAGCTGGACCTTGGGATCAAAGTCCAGGGTCCTGCAGCTCTGCCCACAAATGAGTGCTTGAAAACAAGCGAGTGATGAGGCATCAGGGAAGCAGAAGCAAACTCCATTTAATTCCTGCAGTCATTATGGTACTTTGATCTAAGTGAGTTTAAAATGCAAACCTGCACACATGCAGAGTCTTATTATTTAAATCAGGGCTGGCAAATGGTTTGCTTAGGGGACTGGACCTGCACTACTGCTCTTCTCTAGTGTGAATCCCAGGCTTTGCTCCAGGGGTTATCTTCAGAGGCAGAGAATCCTCGGGCATTCATACATGCATACTCAGCACCCCATGTCTGCAAGATCAAGAGATGGCCTGAATGTATGAAACTGGCATCTGAAAGAAAACTCATCTTTCTTGGCAGGATAACATGGTGCCTTCCTTTCAGTGTTCTGCTTGTACTAAAAGAAACAACAGCAAGCAAGGCAAGTAACCTATGCACACTTAGGTTGCACAGGTGCAAATCCATCTGAACTCAGTGGAAGGGTGCAAGACAAAAGTGCAGAAGCCTGTGGAACTCTCTACCCTGAGAGATCTTCTCCTCCCTTCTTTATGCATATCCCACCACCTTCTGCAGATTTCTTTATTTCAAGGGGCCCTTGACCTGCCTTTTGTTTGTTTATGCTTCTTCCAATTGTAGTTGATTTATTTTTCTGGCCTTTGGGGCTGCTTGGTTATTGTTTTTAATTGTTATATTGCTTTTAAAAAATTATTACATTGTTACTAGTTGTTATTAAATTGTGCTTTTTTCTTTTTCTCCTTTATGTGTGTCTGTTTGCCTCATTATGAAATGGAAAGTTGGGCTACAATCTGGAAAAAAATCAATTTCCTTCTAAGTAAACATGCCTAGGACTAGGCTGAAAAAAGAATATCTGGTCAGCCACCCTATTCACATCATGGAACATAGTCCTTCTGCTAAGTATTTAGCTCTCTGTTTTTGGAGAAATCCTAGGCACAGAACTGCATATCCAGCAGGGAGTGGGTAGATATCACAGGAGCTTACATTATGCCTTTGGTCTCAAGCCAAGGTGTGTGTGTGTGTGGGGGGGATCTTTTCAGGTGTGGACACCAGTTCTGTCCTCCTTTGCCCTGCATGACGCCAGGACACAGGGTCCTGCCCCTGCTGTAATCAGGTCCCTTTGTGGGGAAACTGAGGGAGGGCCATGGCCCCTCTCCCTTATGTGGGGTAGGATTTTGTGGAAAGGGCAGGGCTGCAGGTAGGGGAGGAGCCTTACCTGATGCTCTGCAGGCTCGATGTGTCAGCTTGGAAGACCAAATTTGGTCTGTAGGCTGCACTTTACTCACAGTGATATAAGGGAAAGAATACAAACAGTTGAGCCCAGTGACTCACCAAGAAGTAAACAGCTCCCTTCCATTACTCTGGCCAATGAGTTCGAAAGCACTGGAATCACTGACAACTGACAACATTTAATTCCAAGTTAATGCAATTATTTGATAACAGTAAGGGGCTGTATCTAAGGTTGGTCTAGCCTGAGCCCCACTCATTTCAGTGGGTCTAGTCTAAGTAAGACTTACCTTGGTTACAATTTTTAAAACTTAAATGCATCAGTTTATTGGGTGTCTTACGGAGATGGATTCTTGTGGTGCCTGTCTCCTGTAGGATCTCATGTAGCACCACAGGACTTTCAGCTGGCTTAAAGAACAATCAGTCTTGCCGCGCTCTCTTGGATCCTCTATAACCCTGCAAGAGTGTGTGAACTGCGGTTCCCCAATACCTTTTTGAAGCAGTTGCCAAGGGAAGAGTTCTGCTGCTGCTTTGTTTTTCGCCCCGTGGGAATCCAGAATGTGCTCACCACAGAATGTGCCACATTCTCACTCCAGCATTTTCACAGCTGAGGACAGAGCAGAGCTTGTAATACGCCTACGGCGCTCATTGCCAGGGACTGCTGCCCAAACCTCTCACTCCCACCCACTGCTGCACTTCTGCTCCCCTTGCCTGCTTATGGGCCACAGGCCTATGGAACTGCCTCCCCAGGGACAGGAGGTGAGGCCCCGCTCATTTGTGGCATTTCAAAAGGTTTTCAAATCACACCCATTGTTTCAAAGAGTTTTTAATTGGCGTGTTTCTATTTTTAATTGGTTATGCTTTATTGTGGAAACAGGCATGTTTGTTCTGAAAAACTGGCTGGATTTATATTTGAATACGTTGTTGGTTGGATTTAGTTTTATGGTAATACAATTTTAGTGTTCTTTTAGTTTGACGCTTGTATTTTGTTCACCAGCTTGGATTGACTTGGTCCAGAAAGCTAGCTTCTAAATATTTCAGCAAGCGAACAGGCATGCTCTCTGTGCTTCTTCTGCAATAACTGGGGGTGGGAGTTGAACCCTGAAAAAACATGTTTGTGTTCACTCTTATACAACATCTAGATTCAGGTCACTAGTAAAACATTCCCTGGACAGCTAACAATTAAAAAAAATATTTTCTTCTTAATGGCTTCCTGGCAGTCATATATTGCATGTACACTGAAGCCAGGAAACTAGAATGAGGCAAGATTTCTGTATAGAATAGATAATTTTGCATGCATAGGGGGAATGTACATATTTGATATACAGAGTCTTTCAGGCTTTCTGGATATACAGAGGGCTTAAAGAGGGAGAGCAATGGCAAAGAAAGCCTACTTCTATTTGCTTCTTATTATTAATGCAAGAATTAATGTTATTTTTAAAATAATAATCATCTCTCAGTTGAGATGCCTACTCCCATATGAAGGAGGAATGTAATATTTTACAGATGCAAGAATTTAGAATTTTGAAGGGTACAATCCTTGGCTCATTTAGAAAGGAAAAGGGACTACAGATCCCAGTATACCCCTGGCTAAGGCATGCTAGGAGTTGGAGACCTCTTTTGTGTATTGTCCCAGATTATGCCTTAAGTCTATTGGTATTCTATGCATTGACACATATAACTGCAGCAAATGCAAAACTACCCAGGCTGAGTTCCATGTTTGGAGACCATTTTTCTAGATCCTCATAAGTGGTGAGTGAAAAGGTTGCTGGAGAGCAGATCAAAATGGCACAATAGTACATGCTATGCTCTCCATTAAGGTCTCTGAAGCATATGAAGCTTCTCTTGGGTACAAACAAAATTGAAGGATTGTCCTTTTGATCCAGGGCAGTGGATTTTATATTGTAAGCCTAAAGACAAGACCTGCCTCGTTATTCAGCTTTGTAAACTATTCTCAGGCCTTTTTCAGTCCAGAACAAGGTAGAAATGTATAATCATATGGCATAGACTAGTGGAACTTGTTTGTGAGTTGGCAGTCAATTCTTTGCACTAAATTGATACATAAATTAGATAGTGCTAAGGAAAGAAAGTCCACCTTAGTGCTTAAATTATCACTGGAAGAAAACTGCTGGGAGAAGCATGATATGGCTCTAATTTTGAGGCAAGCATGAAGGAAGAAAACAAAATAAAAGGAAGTCCCAGGTGCCTAAGGGAACCCCTTTATTATTGCCCAAAGCATTTTAGGAATCTTAGTTTCCCTCATCAGGCCCGTCTTATCTTTCCCCTAATGAAGGGAACTAGCGTTTCCAAAAGGCACTGTGCAATGGCTCAGGGCTTTCCAGAGGCACTTGGAGCTACACCCCAAACACCGCCCCCCCCCGTGCTTTTTTGTTCTGTTTTTTTTCATGCACATGCCTACCCTCCTGTTTAACTAAACAAATTTGAGGCATCGCAGGCAGAGCTTACAGGGTTTTGTCAAGGGCTCCCTCAAGCACTGGGTGCAGCTCCCATCCCACAGCAAATGTCCACGCCTCCTTAAGGGGGTCTGCCTTATCTCCTGAGGACTCTGCATCTCCCCCTTCTATGGCCTTTCCAAAAGTTCTGTTCAGCGGTATGTGGCATCCGATGCACCCAAGCGCTCAACAGTGCACCTGCTCAGCAAAGGAGCAACTGAAGGGGTCTTGCTCAGGTGCTCCTGCAGACCAGGCAGGTCTCCCTTTCGCAATACCATCCTTGCTGTCACCTCCCTTATTATTATTCCCCGCATTTAATTTTCATATCCAATAAACCTGAGTGACTGGTTGGTTCACAAGCAGGCTCCCCTCCCGCAGGCAGAAAGGGAGGGGGATTTTCTTGTTTTTGACAGTTGAATGCAGACTGTTAACATAGCATTATTTTAATGAATGGTTCCTGGCTGCAATTATCCTTTGAAACGATAAATCTGTCAAAAGGCCTTCTTTTCCATTTTTGACAAAGTTTTCTCTATAATCTGCTCATCTTAAGCAATTTTCCATATGCACAGAAAATGCACTCCATTTGAAGCAATCCTTCGGAGTGGTAATGGGGGTGGGACCCACAAGGGCTGGAGACCCAAATCCTTCATTTGGAGCCCCTTATCTGACCTCCCCACCCTGCTGCCATGGACACTTGTTCAAATAGTACAGTGGCCCTGATGATCCTTTATGCAACGGATCGCCCGAATTAGTTGGCTCTGCCCACCTGTGGTCCACCTCCGGCTGCTCACGCCTAAATCTTCCTGCCCAGAATTTCTTTTGAAATCAAAAGCCTTCCTCTCTCTCTCCACACATTCCTTTTTACAAACAAGGGTGATCACAGGAGACAGGGCCTTTTAAAAATATACACACCAATTCTTATGCAGGCTTGCTTTTTAATTGATCTTTGCCATACCTTGCATTGCCCCATAATGATAATAACAGTAAGAATAATAGCTCTACATCTTACTATTTGTGATGGTGAAGCAAGAGACCTTTGCTTTACACACTCAAAACAGAATTAAGCTCAGGAAGTCATTGCCATAGGACATGGTTGAGGCTAATTGCTAAGCAGATTTTTCAAAGGGGTTAGATGTTTACATGAGTAGTGGAATCACCTATAGTTAGCATAAGCACTTCTAAAGGAGAGAAAGCTTCACACTACATGGATTAGCCATAATTGCAGTAGTATAGAATTTAACTATTAATATGTAAAGTTGCATTAATTAGCAGGCAGCTTTGCTTCTGCTCATGTCAGATTACTGACAAATGTGTATTAAGAAGATGCCAAACTGCTGTGTGAATGGATCAGGGCTGATGCCTATGCTGGGAACAGGCATCATAGGCACCAGGCCTACCAACAGCCGACACCCTGATAGGGGGCCACTGACAAAAGGCCCCTGGATTTGGTCCTCCAGTTCACAGCTGTAGCCTGCTTGTTTACTTGCCTAACCTACCTCATAGGGCTGTTGTGAGAATAAATGGATGGGGGAAGCATGCATGCTGCTTTTGGAGAAACAGGCAAAGTTTCATCCAGATGTTTTTCAGGAGTTCTGTTAAAGACAAAAGGCCATTATTATTTCTCACAGTGCTATACTATGATTCATCCTTAGTGGGATTAAAGGTTGACCTTTTGGCCTCTGTAGTCGTATTGATTCTTCCCTGTATGATTGTTTCCCTTCTAACCCCTAGAACATGTTCTGTGTTTTTCACAATTCCTTGTATCAGACAGAAATTAACAAGTGATTTTCCAGCATGGATACTGAATATTGAGAAAAGCATGCTTCCTTACCCAAACATCCTCCTACTCTTGTTTTTTGGGATACAGGTGGGAATTCACATACCTGTTGAAATTTCTGGAAACTGACCCAGAAGAACACCTTTGTGCCTATTAACAGAGACCTGTAGAATTCCTTACCACCTTTTTCTATCATTCTTTCAAATGTGAATTCTCTCCAAGACAGAAACTCAAACTTAGACCATCATAAAGCATCTGTACATTAGTAATATGTGTACCAAGAGGCATGACGTAGATCCAGAGAACATTTGACATTTGTGTCATGCAAAGATAGTTAATTTATATTTTCTCTTTTGGCTCACACTGCCTGCATGGTTTCCATGGGCCTTAGTAAGCTTATGAGCTGATCCTAAGACCTTTAAAACATGGATGGATGGTTTTCTATAAAGCTGTATGACTCAATGACCATTCTGGTTCGTCAGTGCAATGATTCCTTGTTTATGTCCAGGTATACTGTCTGGTAGGATGGAACAGGAAGAAGGACCCTGGCTCAGGCGTAGAGCACATTCTTTCATGCAGAATGCCCTTGGTTTAATCTCTGGCACCTCCAATGGAATGGTCAGATAGTGGGAAAGGGGAAGGACCTCTTCTGGAAGGAAGCCAATGCTCATCAGAATAAGCAACAGTAAGCTACATGGGCCAGTGGTTTAACTCATTATGCTGCCAATTATATACCTAACTTCATCTTTTCCATGGTGCTGTTTTGCCCTTGGTTCAAGCTAAGATGTTGCCATCACATGAGGGTGCACAAACATCTGGGAGGGCTGAACATCCAGATCCTTACCATGAATTAATTGCCCTGTTGGGACTATGGATAATGATTTTATGGCTATTGGACTTACCCATGTGGTGACAGGTCTGTAGGATGGACCCATGAAGAGGTGGTTCCCAGCAAGCTTCTGTAACACTGGAAGGGTACCTCTGCAGCTTCAGGCAGTGCACAATGGGCCATTAGCAATAGCCAGGCAGCAGACCACTCTCATACAGCAAGATAACATTGTCATATTGCCTACCAATACGTTCCATCCCCACCCACCCCCCAAAAACCCACAAAGTTCATAGCACAACAGTTGGGTTCTAACTGGATCACAACAGCAATTAGTTGCAGTTTGGACGAGTTGCCCAGATCCCACCCCTCTGTTTTTATTTTCCCAGTGATCATAAGTTTAGACTTTCCCTATCACCTACCTTGAGTCAGGTGAGTTGTGTGCCCACATCTGCCTTTCATCTCTACTAACCTGAGCAAGCAATAAAGTTTTAATAACCTTGCATTTGTGTCAGCAAGACAATATGCCCCTTATATCGCACCAGTAAGTTCCATTTATCCTGCTTCCTTGAAAGATTTATTATTCAGTCTTGCCATCCAAGAAGCAGTCAGCACCTAATATTTCCCAACCAGCAATTATTTTAACCTTGGGTTAACTTGATGCAGGGGGCAGGTTTATGGCTTGGATTGTAATAGTTTAGATTATCTACGACACTTTCCTTTTATGGCACAGTTGAAACTAAGATGCTTTTCGTGCAGCAACATAGCAAGCCTTTGTGGGTTTTGTAGCAAAAGCATCACACTTCCACTTTCTCTGGACTAATAAATACACAGCAACCACTTTCAGGTACTGGGACTCATTTGACATTTCTGAAATAAAGGTTTTGAATTTCATGGAAAGAAAACCTTTTAAGAGATCTGTTAAAACAAAATGGTACCAATAATTATGCACTGCAGCCAATAACATCAACCAAAAGGGACATCAGACCTTGTTGATTTTATTTCCTATCTGCACACTCTGAGGTTGGAGCAGATATGATGCCTACAAGGGATTGGTACACAGGTGTGCAAAGTGGAAATTGCAAAAGATGCTTTTTAAAGAGGTGTTAATGGCAAGATGAAGATAGATGATGGATTCTGTCTACTAAACACTGGGCTCTATACATAGTTCAGGGTTGAGAGAAACTGTTACTCAGTTGGAGGAAATGGGGGAGACAGAAGTCTGCAATTTGTGACAACTTGGCAAGAGGAGCCCTTAAAGGTTCCAAGAACATGTTTCCTCTACCTGCCTCACTCTAAATGTTTTGCAGTATGTGCTCAGGATTCCTGAGCCTTGGTCATACAAGCTTGGGATGATGGCATTTGCAGTCCATCAAATATGCAGAGCACCAGACTGGGGGTGGGGGGCTGCTTTAAAGACTAGCATTGCTTGGATGAATGGATGGCTACCCCCACCCACCATTATTAGACCTGTATATTTGTAAATGCTCAAGTATTCTACAATGTCATATGTTTCCAGCTTTCTCTGCCCACATGGGAACTTAGAAAAGGGTGACACTGTATTTTATTTCCATTTAGGAAAATGGGAGGGCTCTTAGGCAAGTGGCTGGTTTGTAATATTCCCCTTTTTGATATCAAAACTCAAAAATCCTTGCAGTTTACTGGTTTAAGATGTTTTAAAGTTATTGTAGGTTTTTAAATTATTTTGTCATTTATAAATGAATGGTGTGATATATTTTGGTTCCCTCCTTCCCTGTCATTATCAGACCTTCCTGCTCACCAAAAATTTTTTTTATTGCTCTCTTAGTTTTAGCAGAAGCTAAACTTAGCTATTTTTATCTCAAGATTACTCTCTCCACTGCCCTGCAGTGCACACATGCTTTTCAGCACGCTACACTCAATGTACACAAGTGCTCAGATACAATTGCATAAGGCTTAGGCTTATTTTAGCAATAAAATCAGAAAAAAATCCCAATTGCACTTCCAGTAGAATGTATAAATATATATAAAAAACCACTAGGTACAATTACCTTTTGTACTATGGGACAGTTGGCAAAATAGAGACATTCAGTAAATCAGGGAGCTGGATCATTTGGATGCAGTTTTGTGGAAGCGTCTCTGAGTGAGCTCACAGTCCACCTGCTACCCTGCAAATATAGACTAATTCTCCTGAGTTTACCTCAGTCTGTGGTGTGTGTTTTTAACAAGTGAGGCCAGAATCTGTCCTCAGATCTTTTCACTAAGCTCTTTGGCTACTGCCTTGTTTGTATGTGTGGCAAAGTTTAATCAGCAAGCCACTTACCTGCTCCAACCAGGGCATCCACTGACTCGCTGGGGGGCAGAGAGAAGGTAATGTTTAACTTTATCTTTGCTCTGCTTTTGGTACTTTAGCCTGGCAATAAGAAATGTAAAACAGCAGCATTTTGATTAAAAACAAAAAAACGAAACAAGCAAAGAAAACAAACTGTACTTCTGACCTAAGCAAAACTGGGGGTCACTTAAACTGCCTACCTGTCTTTGTGATTTGTCCACTTCCCAAAGTTATACCAAGTGCTACTGACTCTCAGGGAGAGAACAAATTATACTGGATCCCCAACAGAACTTAGAAGGTGATGGTGGACTTACAGGAAGATGTAGTCCTTACTATATCCTAGCCCCAGGTAACTGGGCCTCCACTTTGAATGGAAGCCAGTGAAGTTTCTCAAGCCAGCGAAGTTTCTCAAGTCCATTTATGGCTTCCCTCCAGGAGAAGTTTATTGAGTTCTACTGAGGTTTCTTCTTCCCTTTTCATTGTGAGTGGAAAAATTGTCTGTACACACATCTCTTTCTGGAGTTTGTATTTCTTTGCCTTTCCATCTTAACCAACCACAACAGGTATTCCAACAGGTGCAGTTTTGTGGGTTTGCTACTTTTCACAAGCCTTTGTTCTGGTATGTTGTGGTTTAAAACTAGAAAACATGGGAGCTACTCTGGAGGGTGATGACACCATGAAAGGGTCCTGCAAACTACCTGGCATGAGGGATCACAGCAGCACAATACATGCCACATGCACAGAAGCTCTTAAAGGGTGACGCCTTATCTCCTGTACCTGAAGAGTTCCTGTCTTCATCACTCAAAGACTCTGCCTTTCCTCTGAGTCCCACATCAACTGAAATTACGGTGCTCAGAGAGAGGGTCTTTTTGGTCATGGAACCATTCTTACAGCTTTGCTTCCCAAGGAGCTTTGTCTCACACCAACTGATGGCTTTCATGTATTTGAGGGACTGATTTGTAAGCTGTTTGATTGGTAAGCCATCCAGAGACCCACAACATAATTGAATGGGATAAAAATACCCAAATCAATAAAAATAAATGTACAGCTGTTTGTCCACCCATGCATTCCACCATATAGCATGAACTGCTTTTAAGACTTTTTCATCCTTCCACTTTTCTTTCTTTTTCACTGCCACCATGATTTGTTCTGCACCTTGTTTTAATTGTAATTCTACTGATTTCTGTTTTATCATCCTAATATATACCTCCCTTACTGAAGGATGGCTTAGAAAGCTCTTAACTAAATGCATTCTATATTTCTTCATGCAAACACTTGTTACAGCTCATTAAAATGCACAAAATAATTCCACATAATTTAGAATGGAAGTAAGATGCACGGATGCACTGACTCTCTTCTCAGCCATTATCATGTAATTCTGCTGTCTTTATGGTTGTATTTTTGAATGCTTGAATTATTTTTGCAACTGTGTTCCCTTATTATACATTCCTTTTTTGCATCACTGGCTCTTTCAAAATCTCATGTCAAAGCTCCTTTTGCCCACACACACACTTCCATCTACACATTTTTTTTTCCTGACATGCTGCATGAAAGGTATCAGGGTACACAGCTAGGAGGCAGTTCTGATGATGTACCATCCAGAATCAGGATGATCTAAGTCAAAAGAATAGAAACTACATCCATGGTACATTACAATTCAGGGGAGTATCACAAAGGAGAGGGTAGGATTAAATTCATGCCACCACTTAACAACCAGGAATCACATGACTGGGCAACAGGCTACACTACACTTTGCCCTGTGGGTACTCAATGTTTATGGCAAGTTGTAAATTTTACAGGCTATACTAACAAGATAGTGAAGTAATTTACTCTTTGATTTGCATGTATGGGTCAAAGTGGAATACTTGGGATCTGTAGGTTTTCTCAAAACTTTCCTTCCTTTTGATAGATTTTACTGATGGAGTGTCAGAAAAAAAGGGTCTTGTTTTTTAAAAAGGCATTCAGACACTGCTACTAATACCTAAAAGTGGGCACACCAAGGACTTTGCAACTTAGTCTTCAAGAAACACTTCTTTATTTTGAGTTCCCCTCTCAGCATTCTTTCTATTACCCACTACTGATTAGGTGGCACGCCATGAACTAGAATTTAGCTCACCCTGAAGGATAATGCTGTGAATGTACACTCTGTGTACATCTGTTTCTCTCCTAACAACAAACTATTCAGACTTCTGCATCAGACTTCATTTACAAGTTGGAGGAGAAACTTCTACAATGGGGAGCAGGGTTCACTATGTAATTTGGTGTTGCTGTTTTATGTGGTAACATTGTCTCTACTTTATGGCAACCGTGTGAATGCAGGCTCTCCAAAATGCCCTATCCTTGACAGCCCCAATCAGCTCTTGTAAACTTAACCTGTGGTTTCTTTTATGGAATCAAGTTATCTCATAACTGGTCTTCCCCCTTTCCTTCTGCTTTCAACCTTCCCTAGTACGGTTATCTTCTCCAGCGAGACTTGCTTTCTTATGATGTGTGTAAAGTAGGAGAGTTTCAGGTTCCTCATTTTTGCTTCTAGGAAAAGCTCTGGCTTGACAACCCATTTGTTCATCTTTCTGTTAGTCCAGAGTATTCACAAAGCTCTATTCCAGCACCATGTTTGAACACATCCGTTTCCTTCTTGTCAGCTTTCTTCACAGTTCAGGTTTCACTCCCATACTTAGTGACTGGGAATACACTCATGTGGGGGACCTTGGCCTTAGTCTCCAGTGAACATTCCTATACAGGATGAACTTCCCTAGTCCCTTCTTTGCTTCCTTTCCAAGTCTGTTCTCTGAGGAAAAACAGTTCTGCTTTTGCACTTTCATTTTCATCAGGCCTCGTGTCAGTTTATTGCTACTTTCTGCCAGTAAGATGATATCCTCTGCATATCTTATCATATTAGTGATATCTGTTCTGTCCACTTTCACGCTTTCTTCATCTGATCCTGTATTCTGCATACAGGTTGACCAGCCAGGGAGATTAAATACACCCTAGGCTGACACTTTTGTCTATAGGAAATGATTCTCTTTCTCCATATCTAGTCCTAACAGTAGCTTCATGCTGAAGGTTGCTGATTGTGCTTCAATCAAGTGCTGAAGCACACCAATTTCTTTCCAGACCTTCCATAGCTTCTTCTGATCCACACAAAAAAAGGATATTCTGTAGTCTAGAATGCATAGATTGATCTTCTTCTGAAACTCTTCAATGTAGACAAATTATATTTGCAATATGATCTTGAGTGTTGGGATGTGTGAGGGATCCATTTTGGGGTGGAATCTGTCAGATTCCCTGGGCTTGGTTCCCTGGACTCTGGTCCACTTTGTCATGGTCGTGAGTCTGAATTCCTGGTAAGTTCGCCCAGTGTTCATGCAGTTCTCTCCAGGAATCAAGCCCCTGAGATTGTTGCATGAGCAGTAGGCCTCTTCCACATCAGGTGCATGAGGCTTTGTTTCTGCTGCATGTGAAGCAGCATGAAGGTTGTACAGGTTTCATTCTGTGAGTGTTTACAGCCTTTCTCTCTGCTCGGTTCACTTTCTAAGACAGGGTTGAACTCAAGAGGAAGTCCACAAATGTTAAAGGGCAGAGCTTCATCACAACCTTTCTCAAGCACTCTTCCTTTTCAGAATCCATCTTGAATGCCCGGTATTTCTCACTCCATATAGGCTAATATCCTTGAACATCACTTTCCTTGCATAGAAAATAAGTGCAATGGTCCTGTAGTTGCTTTAATCTTCAGCATCTCCTTTTGTGGGGATTAGAATGTATATTAAATATTTCCAATCTATGGGCCATTGTTTTGTTTTCGATATTTGTTGGCATATCTTGTAAGGATTTGGACTGATTTGGTCCATTGGTACCCTGTCTACCCATGGTGCTTTATTCCTTCCAAGTGCTTTCAGAGCAGTTTTCACTTCTCTTTCTAATATTGCATGTTCTTTTTCTGCACTATTCCTCTCCAACGCGGTCTTTAATTTTTTATCTCTTCTGTATACTTCTTCCATATACTGTTTGCACCTTCTAGTTATTTTATCCTGTTCAACAGTATGTTAACCTGCTGTATTGCAACATTCTTAAAATAAGTTTGAATTTCTCTTTGATTTCTTGGATCTTCTGGAAGTGGTTTCTTGTTGTTCACTTCTGTTTCTTTGTATAGGCTATTGCAATAATTCTTTATGTCTCTACATGATAGTTACAGATTTGACCTTATTTCTGTCACCTTTCTCTTTTGCTTCTCACCTAACTAGAGCAATTGTGAGTGCTTCTTCTCTCATCCTCCTAGACTTTTTCTTTCATTTTGCTAAAGGAATCGTCTTTCTGCATTCTTCCCTAATAATGTTTCTGGTTTAGTCCATAGATCTTTCAGTACACAGTTCAGTAATGAAAATGTGCAAGTCTAATGCAGAATTATATTACAAATTTATACAAAAATTATTTATGCAATAAATAATTTATATTATATAAAGAATTATTATCCAGGAATGCTATTGAAGTTGTATTTTGGCATTATGCTTTTGTTAGTGAACTTTTTTCAGCTTTACTTTGATTTTTTGATATTAAGAGTTTTGGGTCCTGTTTTGGCACTGCGAATACAGATTTTCCATCTCTTACTTCCTATAATATAGTCTATTTTATTACTGTACTGCCCATATGATGTTGTACATATGTAGAGTCATCTGATGAGTTGTCTGAAAAACATGTTTGGGAGTAATCCATTTCCCTTTGGAAGCCTGCATAAAAATGTTTGATATCTTCTTCTTCAGCATGTGCTTGAATGATGGTTATGTAGATAGGTTTCCTGAGAATTCTGATTGATACTATTTGGTCAGACTTTCCACTGTAGACTCTGATTGCCATTCTTCCAGCCATGCCTTCCTTTCCTTGAACATTTTCTTTATCCAGTGACAGTGACAATTCAGAATCCCATTGGATAGGCATGGTTTTATTGTTGCTTCCCCCTGCTCTCCCCTTTGCTCTCCATATTCATTCCACTGATAAGTCCTTCTACATCTGCCTTGCAAAAATACTACCCATTCTGTTCCTCTGGTCATTACTACAGCAACCATCTCATATTAGTTGCACACAATGATTGTCCATTGTTTCCCTTAGCTTTCCTCTCTGCTTTCCAAAATTCTGCAGCTATAATCATTTGCCTTTGTCATTGCTCGGATAATATAATGCCCTGTCTTAAATCCTTACACTAGTTTCATAGACACCCCTCTATCTAGCACAAACTCCATATCCTTTAAGAACTTCCATGGCTGTGTCCTCCACCATCACTTCTTCACCATTACATCTTGATATATCTCTGATCATAACCTTTACTTCTCCAACCCCACCATTTCAGAAGTCCAAATGTCTCCAGTGCCTCAGACAACCCTGTCCTTTCTCCCTGATTGCTTTGTATGTCTTGAACCTGATTCTTGATACCTCTCTTCTTCAGAAAACACCTTTTTTATCAAATCTTTGGTACAACTCCTTCACTGGAATGCTCTACTTAAGTACATGTAATTATGAAATAAATGCATATTCTCCACAATTTTACTTGTATCTCCATTTCCTCTAAACACCTGAGGGCAAGAGGATATACTTCTCTTGTACATTATAAAGCATCATGGATTAGATGGAATAGCAGTACTTCTGCTGCTAATAATATTAATAATAAATAGTTGTAGTGAAGCCTATAGTAGTTTAACCAGATTTTCAACCTCAGACTGGACTGAGGAACATGTTAGCAGTTTCTCTAACTGAGACCAGAATGGCTACTGGCACATCTATTAACTGCATTCTTCTGGTATGATGTGGCCACATTTTTCTATGATGAACAAAGAACTCTGTGAACTTAGTTACTGGCAAACTGCAGCCCAGCAGGCAACATGGTTTGTGCCTAAATGCCCAACAAGGTGAAAATATGTTCAATTGAGGTACAAACTGCTTAGGATCAAATATTCTCTCAGGGAAAGCTCATGGTAGGTACATAATATGAACTTCAGCATATTTAAGGATTTAAGTTTCCTTTCTCACTAAAAAGGAACTGCAGTACTGGGAGCAGAAGGATTCAAACTAACTTAAAATTGTCCCTCCCTTCCCCAGGACATAGAAAAACTCGAGCATGTAGCTGGCAAACCCCACAGCAGGTAAACTGATGAGTCACAATGAAAGGCTTTATTGGCCCACCCAAACACTGATTGAGATACAGAAACTGCCAAGACACTTTCGAAAGTGCTGTGCCCATTTGTTTTGCCTGTCTTTCCTTCCTTCCTTCTTCCTACTTGACACTGCATAGGCAAGGGTACTTCAGCAGACACGATGCTCTTCTTCACCAACTTCCATGCCATTTTACTTAGGCTTGCACAGAACTTTCTCAGGCATTGGGAGATCTGATGACAAATCTCCCATGTCAAGTGTTTTCCTTCTCTTTCTGCTACTGACATGGGAGACATGTTCTTCAAATCGCCTTTGGCTACAGTCATGCACAAATATTTTTTATAGGATCAGAAGAGCCATAGGCAAGTGCAGAAGCACCCATGTATGATTCATGTCTTTTGAAGGCTCTCTTTCTCACAGTAGCATCTCCCTGAAAAGCCACTCAATGCTTGGTAAGTCTGGAGAGCTTCCACAGCAGCCTCTGCAGTAGTGGTAGAACCTGAAGTCTGGAAAGGGCTCCATGTGTGATACATGGAGAAGTGCCTGAGCAAGCACTTTGCATAGCTACAGAAATTCTCAGCTAGAAGCTACCATCCCAGTCATGAGACTTGTAGCACAAATCCCAATTTAGTAACCCTCAAAAAAAGACCTGAAGTTCCTTTGATTGTCAACATTGATGAAGGTATTTTGACAGTGCTTCATAAAGCAGTGAATCATAAAGCCGTCATTAGGGAACCTGCTTATATCAAGTCAGCCTTTCCCAACCAGGTGCCCTCAAGATATTTTGGACTACAGCTGCCATCAGCCCCAGGCAGAATGGCTGATGGCCAAGAATGCAGTGAGTTATAGCCCAAAATATCTGTAGGATACCACAGTTGAAGAATACTGTGCTAAGGCAATGACAATGAGACATTGCAGGAGTCCTGCTTCCCAGACTAGTTCCCTATGTTATATGGAGAAGAATGCCATCTGCTGCTAGTCACCTGAATTACTTTCTGCCCAGTGCTTAAAGCTCAGCCAAAATGAACATTTTAGAAACAGAAACTGCTAGTGCCAAAGACCAGAAATTCCTAAGCACTAATCTCAAAGTCTCCACCAGAGATGGGATTAGTGCTTAGGAAAAGGCAAACTTGGTGGTGTTGCATGTAAGAGATGGAATGATCAGAATTATGTCAATGAAATTATTTTTTTGAATTTTGAGTGTGTGGAGGATAGATGATGTCAGGGACTGGGAAATGATCCTGGGGTATTAGAGGACTGAGATGTGTGACCCCAAGCTCTCATGCTGCCTTTTGGTGTGTTGGAAGCTACTGTCTCATTACCATGTTGCTGCATGATTCAACTGGTGTGGTATGTGAAATTGGAAGAAGGGCGCTTTACCTCAGGCAGTAAAATTACTTGGCCCAACCCTATTATATACCTAATTCTCACTAATTTGTATGATTGAACTCTTATAGGAATTGCTATTTTACCCTGTAAGTGAGTGAGGAGGGAGTCTTCATGTGACTGCTCCCCCACTCAGAGAAATCTTATGCAGAGACAATGAGTATCAAGAACAAGGTTCTAACCTAGCTTTCTCCCTGATGTGTTTGTTTTACCTGTGTGGCAATTTTGGTTGCTCATTTATTCATAATACATGGAAGAGTGTCCACTCACTCAATCAGTGGTGCAGCTCAGAAACAAGTTTGCCACCTCAGTAAATTAGACCTGAGTTTGAGGATTCTGTTCCATACAGCTGGGTAGTAGAACGTCTGTTTTCTTGTTAACACCTGTATGGTTCACAGATGGTAGTGATCATGTGCATAGGGAATTTTTTCTCTTGGTAATTACTTCACCCGTTTTGTTGTTGAGCAGGCAACAATGGGGTGACCATGTATCCTACTTTGCAGAGCACAGTCTTCTGTGTGATGACATCCCACGTTTGAAGAGTTGCCAAGCCCAGATCCCAGGTAAAGTGTAAGAAACCCTGAGAAGGGAGATGAGCAGGAGGTCCAAAGCTGCCCATCCACATTTAGCAGTTGGACAGCAGGCGGAACAAGCAGACAGGGCATCTGGTCACAGGTTTCACTTCTTTGGTGAGATTTATACTCCTATTTAAATTGCTTTGAAGTTTGCAGCTAGACATGAAGGTTAGCCTAGGCAAATTTTATGCAAAAGGGTAGTCTTTTTGACATCTTTTTTGGCCATCCCATACAGTAATCACTCTCACTTTTCACTCCTTTCCATTCTTACATCGTACAAATACAGCAAACAGTCTCCCAATGTCCTTATCTCATTCTCAGGATGTCAGCAGCAGTTTAGTGGGAGCTTTTCAGAACCACTCCCAGGAGAAACATGCTACTGAGAACGCCGATAAGCTCTGCTTGGGAAGCCGACTAATTTCTAAAGGGAGTGAACAGTTTCTCCCCATTCCAGCCTCAATCACTGCAATTATATGGTAGGAGTAGATGCACATGTGGAACTTCTGCCTCCCTCAGAACAGTTAAAATATAGAGTAGGCCAGTTTTGAATATCCTCGCACCTGGCTTCCTTTGTTGCTGTTTGCACCTCCAGGAGGCGGAGCATAAAAGTGGTTTTTCATGCATGTCTGCATTGTTCATCTGAGTTTTCTTCACCACTTCTGCTGCTTGCTTCTGTTCTGGCTTCAGCCTTGCCTTCACAGTAAGCGGGTTCACCCAAAGCTGGTATTTTGCTGCAACATATAAGAAGCTGTATTCTACCAAGGCAGAGCAATAGATCACCCATCCTAGTACTGGCTAGACAAGAAAGAGGCTTTTCCTAGCCCTGCTATTTTGGAGCCTTTAACCAGTAAATTAAATCTAGAAGCTTACCCATGCATGCAGAGCATGTGCTTGGCGACTGAGCAGTGGCCATTCCACAAGAAGGGAGGCATGTTTCAAGAGAGTTTCAGTGGAGTAGGGAGCATAGAAACATAGAAACAGAGTGAGTCAGAAGGGGCCTCCTAGCCATCTAGTCTGACTCCTGGCTGCAGCTGGCTCTGCTCATGACTTGTCTGCCATGTGCATGTCCAGCCTGTTTTTGAACTCCCTCATCAATGGAGCTTCAACCATCTCCTGTGGAAGCCCATTCCATATCCTAGGGGTCCTAACTATGAGGAAGCGCTTCCTGGCATTCAAATTGAACCTTGGTTTCCTGTGCTTTGCTCCACTGGAACATGTCCTCTCCTCCTCCACTGGGGAAAACAGGTCTCGACCCATCTCTGTGTGACACTCCCTCACATACCTATATGTCACCAACAGATCCCCTCAGAGCCTCCTCTTCATGGGCTTCCCACCACTACTGAACTTTGTATTATCACCAACAGCAGCACAATCCAACCAATATCATGTAAAACAGGGGTGTGGGGCCTTGGGCCTGGGGACCAAATCTGGCTCCATGGGGTTTCCCAGAATATGACACCCCTTCCCCTAGCCTCACCCTTTTCACCTTGCACCAATCACTGAATGTTTCTTGCTTTTCTTGCTTTTTCTATGCCCTTTTCTAAATATTCGAAGTGCTTTAATGCAGCTGCTAAGGCTTAGCTACTAGCAGAAAAGCCTTTAAGCAAAAGTATGCTGGTATTTTTAGTATTCGAGACCCACCCCTTTTGCTTTGGCCCAGCCCACCCCTGAAATGTGGCCTCTAAGAGTTTCTCCAAACTGGAAGTTGGCTTTTGAGTTTCCAGACTCCTGAACTCTTCAGTCCTGATGCAAAGCATTTGAGAAAGCTGAAAAGAAACACACATTTTGTATATTTGCCCTGAATGCTGCTGGGTGTTTAGTTTGCTTGATTTTTTTTTAATGAACAGAGAGACACAATGGCTGCATCTCCAAAACTGTACAAGTCAGAAGAACTGGCATGGAGAGAACAGAGGACCTTCTGGCTGAGAAGAGCAGGCTACCAAAGCTTCCTTAGCAATGTCCTTGTCTGCATGCAACCAGTCAGTTATGGCAACACCGCAGGCCTTCTGTTGAGCAAAAGACGCATGACAGATGATCGTGTGTGGTGAAGTATCTTCCTTTTGTACTTAACGCATTCATATCTCAGGACTGGCATGACTCCAGCACAGCTGATATGGCTTTGGAGGGAATGCTACATTGCAAGATAATTGCAATGGTCATTCCAGGGACTCATGCTAGCAAGATACTGAATGTTTCTACTGCTGGTTTGATGGACTCATGAGGGGTCAAGTGGCATGAAGCGCAAAGATGTAATAATCTTTTAACAGTGTCCATAAATGCAGTGACTGTACAGTTAATGCAGGAACATGTGATAAGATAAGGGAACACCAAAGGGCAAAGGAAAGAGATGTACGCAGGCACTGGGGGTCTTCACATTTCCAAGCAGAACCTGAAACAAATGATCAGAGAATGCAAAAAACAGCTTCATTACATTGGAGTTAGCCAGTTGACAAAGTATTTCTAAGAAGAAGCCCTGTTTAATAACAAAACAGGCAGAAGAAGATATTCTAAGAAGGTGAAAAAATGGGTGTGTATCATGGTTGGGGTGACGAAACAGGTTGCCTGAGCAGATATTCCCAGAAGAGGCACATGTCAAGTTTCTGCAGAGGGATATACTGAGTCTGTATAAGGCTTCTCACACATCGTATAGTGCCAAGTGACAGAGTCAATGGTTTATTGCTGCCCATCTGCATCAGAATATGCTCTAGCTCACCACAGTTTATTTAAGTCATTATGGGCTGTGGCACTTGCTGGTGCCAGTGGGTGACTATGTTGAATATTCAGGCTGTGACTTGTGATTGTGCCTTGTCATTGCACCCAGGCAGCAGGGTTATGTGAGGCTTAAACAAACTTAGCACAACCCAAGGCCTGTTCTAGGGCTATGTGAAGACTTGAATATTCAAAAACTGCAGTGGCACACATCGCAGCCAATGAAAGATTAAGCAACCCATCATGGGCCACTTGGTTTTTGTTGCATAAAGAGCACTATGTCCCTCTCAGCTTGGAGCTGGCGACTGACAGATCCCTTGCCACAAAAGACACCACACATATTCAAGGTCAATGTTTTGGAAGACAGTGAGACAGGAGAATGATGGCAGTTCTGCTTATTCTTGCAGGACTACAGTATGTTTCCCTTTCTCAAGTCCTATGCTGAACTTAGTCCTGCTTCCCATTCAAATGATTTGGTCTGGAAATATAAACTAAGCATCTCATTCAGTTGTTATCCTACACTGTGCATACTGTTGAATTGAGGAAAAGATTATTTAGGACAACGACTTTCAGAAGGGTTGTTAAAGAAAGAGCCCATTAACTCGGATGAGTATTAATCCAATTTTGCAGAAGTCAATGGAAAATTTTTTTAGAAATCAAGAAGACTGTGGCTGGTTCTCACACACAACTGGGCAAGATTTGGTTCACTGTTTCTTACACTGAATGGCATGCAGAACCTATTAAAATATTAAACATTTGAACCCAAGTGTGTATGTTCAGCAAATAAACATTGTTTCACATCATTATCGCTAAGATTGTGATGCAATGCCCTGCCTGGTATGTCCATTACTGTACCAGCAAGTCAGCCTCCTGGATGGCATGTTAATGGGGCACTCTCATGCTCAGGCTTGTACATCTAATGGCATGGGGCTATAAATCCAATTTCCAAAGCTGTAAACTTTTTTTCTCTTTTTTTGGTAGTGTGAGATGCAAAGCCACAATCCACCATGGAGATAACATAGAGCACACCCCCAAAGAGCTCTGTAACTGTTTCACTTCAACAGGCAGTGCTGCTTACAGAGCTAAGACAAAAAGACGCAGCCCAAACTTCTGATACCGAATTGAAAGTTATCATTGGGCATGCAACCCTATGGACATAGAAGAGAATGCTGTTGAATGTGCTACAGTTCTAACTATCTGGTGTATTGTATGGGTTCTACTGGAAGAATGGTAAGCATGTTATTAAGGGTCAGCAAGTTGTATAGTGAAGTTTCCCAAAGCCCAAAAGCTAGGAGAGTTTCTTGAACCTATATCAAAGCCTTATAGCCTTTAGCTGGTTTAGGAGAATGAAAGATAATTGCTCTGAGCTGCTTTCCCCAGTTATTTTGCAGATAGTTTGCTGTGAAAACAAAGCTGTTTACTGAAGCAGCTTCACCTAGGAAGAGCAGTTAGAGCCTGTGAGCATAGTTCCAAACTTGGAATAGTTGGAGAGAGGAACTTTATAAAATCCTTGTCACTCAGGCAACTTTGGAGCATCCCCTGAACTCCCCTCCCCTCCCCTCTTTGCATGTTTATAGTCTGCATTCATACTTCATCAGTATTCAGCTATATATCATCTTTGAAACAGTTTGTTTTGTTTCTTCTAACTATGCTCAAATCTAAAGTGAAGCATCTTTCCTAGACAAAGCCCTGGAATTCCTACTTCTGGCATTAGCAATACAAGCACATTCAGCATAATATGGGGACTGGGTCTCTTTGCTGATGATAAACAAAACTGATATGGACAGGATACTAAGCAGATAGGAAGAAATTAAGAAAATGCAGTACTTTTCACTGTCCTGTTGGAGATTTGGCAGCATCGAACATCTTCTTCCTGCCCTCCATTCCTGACATGGCCTCCACATTCTTACGCCAATCACCCACTTCTACAGGACGCTCCTGTGAAAGGAAACCAGGAGATTAAATCCATGCATTAGTATGATAAGAACAGTATATTAAGGGTCAAATTCTATGTCCCAAGTGGAGACTGTGTACATTGCGTGATTCCATGTAATCAAATGCTGTATGTGCACAGATTTCAACTTCTTGAGAAGTCTGCTCTCACTACAAAGTGGCAAGTGCTCATGGTTGTAAAGATAGAATTGAAAATGGGTGAGCACTGCCTTGTGAAATCTCAGAATCCAGAAAGGAAGGACTGAGCAGAATTTTCAGTGGGCAGGAGTTGTGTTGACATCCGGCATTGTGCCTGCTTCCAACAACTGGCAGAAATAAATTACACAAGCTGTTTTGATTTGCATATTGCATTTGATTTTGGTGGGAAAGATATTATACATACTCTCATCCCTGTCTACCAGGCTTTTGTCAAATTACTGCTCATGTCTCTTCCCTGCCCAGTGGCAACCCATCACAAACAGCCATTGCTATGTACAAGGTTCAAGAGTATGAATGTCAGTGCAAATGTCCTAAGGAATAAGGATGTAACTGCATGCAAAAAGTCTAATCCTAAACTTTGCACTTTTAAAGGGGCCAGTAATCTCGACCAGACCAAACCTTAGCAAACACAGAGAACATAAGCTGTTTTCCCAGTATTTGCCACTTCATGCAAAAAGTAGTCTAGACCATATCAAGCTCCCTATAGACTAAGAACCAACACACATTGTGCGTATGTTCAAACAGCTGCCACATATATACAGTTACGTTATTCGACAGACTCAACGTGGCTTACTTCATTCTCCTGCTACTGCTCTCAGTCTTATTCCTACAACAACAACCCTGTGAGGTAGGTTGGGCTAGGAGTGTGACTGGACTAAAGTCACCCAGTTGGCTCCATGGCTGGGTAGGGACCAGAACCCAGTTTGCCTGAGTCCCAGTCATGTGCTTTTAACTACTCACAACACTGGACCTCAGACAGTTGCAGAAAAAGGCCCTCATTGGTGTTCATGGAGTTTAGAACACTGAGCAAACCATGACATATTTTGTAGGTCAGATTCAAAGTAATTTCTAAAACTGAATGTCACAGCTTAAAACATGTGATAGTCTTTGGATGAGCTTCATCCCAGGAATTTACCCCATGCTAACATTTTTCAGGTATGAATGACTTTACTGGTAATAAAGATGAAGAAACGGAACATTAGCCCTCCTGCTTCCTCCCTTTGCAATCTTGCAAAACTGGCTGTGTGTGTTATGGGTTCCTTTCCTTATTATGAAATATTCTGTGTTAACCTTTGATATTGGAAAAGCAGATATTTATCACAGATTCCAGGGAAAACTCCTTACATGCATATTTACAAAGTCAAAGCCATCCTGGGACATTTTTCCCATGTAGGATGGGATATAAAAGTTTTAACTAAATAAATAAAGCACAAGCTTTGCTTCCTAGGAAAATCAAATGTACGTAGGTCTGCATAGGTACATTATGTTATTCATAGAATGCAGATGAAAATTAATTTCCCATGATGGACACTCACTGCCCTAATGGTGACATTTGCAAGTGCTCACAACTTGACTTGCCCCTTCATGTTTCTAGCCACACCAGTGGGTAATGCCTGGATTAATTCATGAGCTTGGTAAGGCTTTGTGATGGATCTTGTTAACTTCATTGATGGCATGTAATTTCTGAATTTATTATGTCTTCAGTCATTTTTGATCTCACCTTGCAGACCGGCGTCCATCTCATCACCATAGGCAACTTCATGCATTGGATTTAGCTATAAAAGCTCATGGCACAATACATGGGTTAGTCTTTAAGATGCCACAAGCCTCATCGTTTTTTTCCATGCTTTCCGCACATGTTCTTGGCACCTATTGGACAATGTGTGATTTGCAGTTCATGGGATAAACACATGGAGGCTTTGTGATAAACACTTTGTCACCACTGTGATAGGGATCACTTTTTGTACAGGGAGACCCTGCAGTGACCCTAATACGGCATGTCAGCCTTCAGATTATTGCCTTAAGATGCAATCCTATACATGTTCAGACTGAAAAAAAGGTCCTCCGATTCCCAGCATGCCACAGCCAGCATTGTTGGTTGAAGGGATGATGGGAATTGGATGTATTTTTTCTATCTAAACATGCACGGGATTGAGTCCTTAAATATTTGAGCAAGTGCCCCAAATGAAGGATAACATACCCAAGTGGTTAACTCGACTCTGGAAACCCTTCAGAAGAGAAAAAAATCAGTCATGCACTGTCTTGACCATGCATGATAACAAGACATGATATAAGGATTGGGATAAGCAAATGTACAAATCACAGTTAATGAAAATCTCAAATATCCTTAAAGTTATTTACCACATACAGACTTTAAGCTGCCAGAATAAAAGAACCCATTTTCTCTAACTAAAATCTCTCTTTTTTTGCTAGTAAATGCTTGATTTTCCAAGCATGCAGTAAGATGGAAGTAGTGCAGAAGTTGCTGGAAACAGAAAAATTAAGTAAAAATTCTGATACCCTTGTTGTCTAGAATCTGTAACATTGAACCCAGACTGCAGAGGGCAATTGCTCTAACTTTAGCTGAGTAGAACAATTTCATCGAATACCACATCCTAGATTGGTTAACCAAAACACATCCTGCTAAATAAAGACATCCCTACAACTATCCCCCTAAATGTTTGATTAGCAATTGCTTACTTAAGATTTTAAAAGTTAGGAAGAATCCATAAAAATGCATTCATTTTACTTCCCTTTGTAGCCAATCGGATGAAATGAAACAGATATAATCTTTCCTACACAGTAACTGCAAAAATGAACATCACATGTGACACTGAGCAAAGCAGGCACGTGTGGGACCTCCCTTCACTGACCTTTTCCGTGTCCTCCTTCTTGACAGACTTGAGGTTGGCTCTCAGGTCCATGGAAACTTTGTGCTTAGAACCAAGCAGAGCCCGAAGCATGGCATCAGCAGAGACACGGACACGCCGCAAGGGAGGGCGCTTGAATTTTCCCCGAAGGTCAAGCACCTTCAATTTTAGATCTTTAATCTACAGAGAAGGAGATAAATAATCAGCCATGTAGCAACCTTGTCATTTCTAAAGCAGAAAGCATGGGACTGACCATCTTGCTCTAGCACAGGAAGGAAAGCTTTGGGAATGCATTTCTACTCAGAGACTCTCCAGACACAGAGAGGTATTCCTAGTAGCAATTTTACACCTGGAACTGCCATTGTCTCTTGCCATACGCAAAAGAAAAATATGCACAGAAGAGAAAGTGCACACTGACTGCCCTCCCCACTTTTCCTTTTGCATGTACTGTATTTGTGGCACTAATAACAGAATAAGTAGATCCTGAGCTGAAGCAGAAGAATCCCTGGGCATTAGATAACATCAGAAGTCAACCCAGTTAGAATCTAGAACAAAGGAGGACCCTTGACCTTCTTTTCAAACTAGTGTTCCAGAGTTCTTATGAAAGTTCCGTGAGATCCTGAAAGTTCCTGTTACCAGTCAAAAGTCAACTCTACTCTCATCGTTTCAAGCCTGGCTACCATATGAACCAGGTCCCAATCCCAAATATGTATATTTTATTTTGTATCGCACCTAATTTTCCACTTGCAAAGGACCCAGGGTGGCTTACATTCCTCCTCTCCATTTCATCCTCAAAACAACCCTGCAAGGTAGGTCAACTAAGGGTCAGTGACTGACCCAGTAAGCTCCATGGTCATGGGTTTGAATGTGGGTCTTCTGAATCCCAGTCCAGTACTATAAACTCTAGATGGGCTCTCAAATGCAGAGCAAAGCAAAGAATACAAATTTGCTGTTAATATCTGAGCACTGAAGCAGGTACAATTTTGCCTTCTTCTTACCTCCCGTGTATTATGGGTGCATTTTGCTTCAATATCATATCTCTCCTCATCCACAATGTCTACCTTCTCATGTAGCTCCCGGCACAGATCCTATAGAATAAAAAGGGAAGTGGCCAGTGGGTGTTTCTGAAATTGTTAGCCCTCTGTTTTGCTAAGTATATCTAGCCATAAATACTATTCCTTTTTTGAAGAAAATATGGGAAAACTGACAATTTCTAGAAATTGGTGTGGAGGAAAATATACTTTGATGCTCATAACAAAGTAATGTTAAGGCTTCCCACTGGCAAGGTGTTCTCATGACGCTTGGCATTGTAATTCCTGATATTCAGTGTATTAGATCTTTTTCTTGATACTTGCATACCTGAGCCACAGGAAAATATCTTGCTATCTTACATTGGCAGTAGCCAGCAGCTATATTCCTGGGAACTTCTCTGTCCTTCAGCCAGTAGTCTGCGACCCAGCACTGCTACACTGCCGCACAACCTGGCCCCCTTTAAGAGTGGCTAAGCACCAAAATCAGATTGTCTCCATCTAGTGTGATAGGCTTCTGGCATAAGCAGTATATGTGCTCAGACGCTCAGTTACAAAAATGCAGCATGTATGCACTGCATAAATTACAAGTTACATATCGATTCAAAAAGAGTCAGATATTATTAAAGTATGGCCTCTCTCTCTTTCTTGCAATTTCGAATTAGAGTTTTCCTTCATGAATGTAATGGAGAATGACATTCTTATCATATATTACATAAAATTAATAAGGCCTTCAGAGGTCAGATGGACAGGCCTCCTGGCTGGATGTAAGCTGCAGTCCACCTAGAGTGACCACATATCCTACCTCATAGCAGGCAGTCCTCTATTGACCTAAGTGATCATGTGGCCTCCATATACTTTATGACAGTCCAGTTTAAAGATAAAGAGCCAAAAGAAAAGAAAGCAGGAGCCTTGAAACTGCCCGCCCACACTTGGCACCTGGGCAATGAACCAGGCAGGAGCACAGGGCCCTTCGTCACCCCGCCTGGCTTTTTTCCTTCCAAGGAACTCAAACAACTCAATAACACAAATGGGTGTATTAGTTATATATTTATTTCTAAATCTATCTCTATAAAGGAACATATGCAAACTTTATGCAACACTGCACCATCTTTTATCCTCATTTCTGGTTATGCATTTCTTCCTTTGTTGTGGTATGTCCATGGCCGCTGTCTTATATACCTTCAATGCGATGGCAGCGGGGCTATTTTCTTTTCCCATTATTTACTTGAAACACCTCTAAGGTCTACATTAGGCAAGAACTTCTCAAATATAAATGAGAAGCTCTTGTCTTGGACATCTTTCCTACATCTGTGAATGACCATTAAACTGACTGGAGATCTGAACTGAACCTCCTGTTATGGGTCATTAGACCTCTCTAATGCTCAAACGAAATTTTCAGAAGACCTGAAAGAAGATTCTACCTGGAGCTGGGCATAGGAAAGTCCACTGGTATGCAGGGGTGTAATCCTCTCTGCTAAATATCTCTCCTTCTCTCCTTGTTTGTCTACTTGCTCTTGTTCCCATTCTTCTTTTGCTTTAGCCAGCATCAAACTCTGAAAAAGAGAGGTCAAGGCATTTCAAGGTATAAGATCTGTCAACAGGGAATATTTCAGCAGCCTTTTTTCTGAGATGCTAGCTACACCAGAGTATTAAGTAAAGAACTGACAGGTCTCTCATACAAGGCATGAGGCAGAAATCCCTACATAATCGCCAAAGCTGCATGGAAGAGCTACATTTCTGTACAAGCTACATTTTAGGTAGTGCCTTTTAACTAACATGATCACATGATTGCAGCTTCATTGCCTCTGTTTAGACAAGTCCAAGAAGGCTGGGATTGCATCATGACTCACCTTCAAAAGGAGTTTGCGCGAGGCTGTGATCTTGGATTTCCTCTGTGAAGGAAAAGTAAATAAATCAATGAAGCTAATTAAGAAACAAAGCTAATTGACCACACAGCCATATATAAAATTCTTAAGAAAAAATAATGCAGGAGTTGTTCTTACCTCCCTGCAGAAATTCATTTGGAAGAAATAATAAAGATAGGAGAAAAAAGAATAAACAAGGTGAATATACAAATTATAATCTTCTGCCTAAGAGATTGTTAACATGGAATTAAGTGATACACTATGAAAAAAAAGAATACATTCCATTCCAGCTATACTACCCACTGGTCCCAGCAAGTGTGTAACCCCCTCAGTAACCTCCTTACTTGACCCTGTTTTATGAAGCCCACCAATGAGACTCGCTCCATAAAAACCACAACTGGTCCCTACTTCCAATTCTTGTTATCTTCACTGCTTGCTGCTTGCTAATGGGTCTTGGTGGGCTACTCCCACTCAACCATGCATACTTCAAATTTGACCAAGATTTCATGGAACATTCCTCACCTTTCCCCTCCAGCTGTTGCTACGCCTTTGGATCTAGACTTTCCTTTGTCACCTGTCTTTTCCAGGCAGCAGGCTCTCAACCCCATCAGTTTCAACTCAGGCCTGACTCCAGATGTGGGGCCACCCCTAGCAAAATGACCTCCCCCATTTCTGCCCCCTCCTAGCTCGCTTACCGGCAGCAGGGAGGGATGGCTGCACTATGAGGTGTGAGCTTTCCAACACTGTGAATAACCACAATGCTCAGGTGTTACATCTTTCTGGATTATTATGGCCCATATAGAGTGGGGCTTCCCAGCTGCTCACCACTGTGACCCAGTCAGCTCCAGGATGCAGGCAGGGAGATGAGCCTATAATAGGCATCAACATTAGCAAACCCTGCTTGTGACTTTAGGGCCCAGGAACTGCCCAAGGATGCTGATACTGACTTGGACCTTGTTAAATATATGGTGACACTGCTGTGTCCAATTGGCATGGGGCAGGGGGAGACATTCTTTCCCACTCCATTTTAGAAATGGTCTTGGAAGCCAAAATATCCCCCCTCCAAATTGAAGCTCTTGCTGCCAGTAACAAAGCCTTAGAAGAAGCGCCTCAGCCCTTAAGAGTGGGAAAACCCTGTCCAAAAACCTAGAGACTACCAAAGGACTGGTAACTGGAGGAAAGTAGTGGCTATTAAATAAGTCCCAGAGAGCCGTATCAGGATCCCACATAGGCCAGACTTGGTCCATGAGGTTCTGCACTGCTGGGTTAGCAGGAGTGCCAGGGGGATGATGGAATATTCTGGTCAATCTGTGTATAATGCTGAGTGTTAATTCTCCATTTCTTAATAATCAATGAACAGAGCCCACAATTCCAGAAAGGGGAAGCTAGTATGTGCTGGGAGCATGTGCTGATCAGTTCTGGGAAAGAAGGGAAAATGCTAAGCAATCCAATGTCACACGACCCCTGTTGTGCTCAGAAAATACGTAGATATTGCATAGGCAAGATGCAATTTAAAGCATTATTTGGAATTTCTGCACCCTTTTGACACTCTGTGATAAAAATATCACAAACTCTCACTGGGCTTTCCATAGAGTAGGAGTATTCATATTCTGAACAGTGGCTCCCAAAGTGAATGATGGCTTTGTTTTCACAGCTGAGCTCGAACGCAGCCGGTCCCACTTCATAGCCATGTGTGCAAGCGGGAATGCGGGGAGAGTTGTTGCTGGGAAGGTGGCTGGTTTTCCAGCAGTGGATGTTGGCCTCACTGAAACAAAATGGTGGGATGGACTGACCATCCCCAGTTCGGTGGGGCAGGAAAAAAACCACATTCCCTTGGCAAACCACAGGGGAAATGTCGAAGAGCTGCGCACAGAAGTCCTAAGTTCCTCTCTGCCATCTAGTGGTTGGTCGTAGTTTTATGAGTTTTACTAAAGCTGAAAGAGATTTATTCCCAAAAATTCTCCCCCAAATTCCCTTTGGGTATTTAGGATTCACCCAGTGATAGCTGAATTCAGTGTTTCATATCAGACCATTGACATATGTGAGCATTTTTTGGTTGACAAGCAATGGTATTATGGAGTTGATTTATTTCTAAATTTCTCAATTTGTATGCTGCATTTCAGGGCAAAACCCTCCCAAAGTGTTTCACATCAAATCCATTAAAAATGGGACACAATTCATCAAATATACTACAATTCAAAATTTGAAAGATAACATTAACACACCAGCTGTTATAAACTATACAGAGCACCCTACATGTTCATTTAAAGCAGCTCGAAATAAATTGGTATCTAAGTTTACTTCAGAAGCCATTAAAGTTGCACCCATGGAGATGATTTCCACGGATGAGCCATCATGAAGAGTCCTATCTGTACTGCCCCCTGTTTGGATAGAACTTGATCAAGGCTGATCTTAAGGTACATGCTGGTTCTTATGGGTGACAGTGGTCCTTCAAATAACCTGGGCCAACCATTGAGGGTGCATTCCTACTGCAGTGATCCTAAAAGGGCGAGGGACTCAAGGCTTGCCTTTATTCTATGCAAACAGGGGGAGCAGTGGAAGCAATCTTCACATCACGCCCTGCGTTTTTTCTGCATGTAGTGAGTGTTCAGAGAGGGAAGGAAGAAGGCTGCAGAGACCCCAGATACCTCAAGATCTCCCCCACCCCAAGGCCAGACTGCCTCCAAACTTGGCTCTGGGAATCTGAAGGATCCCAGTGGACCCTCAGAGACTGTGTAGGGGGCATAAGATTGCTCCCTGCAGCTTTCAGAGCTGCTTTCTCATTAATGGCCCTCTGATAAGCTTCCAATGAACCCAAAATGCCCAAGAAGCTAGTGTGAAACGCATTGGTATTACGTTTGCCTATGCTTCTTTTTTAATTTTACTGCAATCAATAACACTAATGGTATTGGACAATATTTGAAAGTTGATAGGTTTTGATATCCAGCCAAAATAAAAACAACCAAGTGATGCCGACAAGCCTAAAGCATCCAGTTTTCAACTCATGGGTAAACATTTCACATTCAAATCTGAATCTGGATTTTGAACATTGGAACTTAAAAATTGGAAAAATCAACATATTTTGAATATTGGTGGTTTTCTCAAGATCTACTACTTATACAAAGAACAACACTATGGTTGCAATCCTATGACCAATATCTGGGAATGAGCACCAAGGAACTTTTTAGGACTTACTTCTGAGCAAATATTCCTAGGATTGCACTGTAAGATTAAACCAAGACATGATTCTCAACATGGGATTGCCTTGACTCAAGTTCTCCTGTCAGATGCAGGATACAAACAAGTTTGGACTTGGGCAGCACTGGAAGGAGGCCAAGTGTGGCGTCACCTGCATAGCATCTTCTCCTTGGGTGGGTGGGGAGTGCTTCCCCAGCTGTCAGGTCAGACTAGGCAGCTTTATTAAATGCTTGTCCCCTTCCCATTGAGGCTTGTTGATAGCAGAGCAGGTTCCTTGTTGATCCATCCTGTATGGATGATCCACCCTGTATATTGACCAAGAACCAACTAATGTCACTGGGTTGGGGTGTGCCTTATGATGTCATTTGACCAATGGAAAGATGGTTGAAGAGTCAACCGTCTCCGCATTTGGTTTCCATAGGGGTTTCCTACCCCTAACTTGCATTGTGAGTATGGTGATGGAGGGTTCAGCATTAGGGTGTCATTTTCAGCAGCATACCCTTGAAATTTCTCACACTTATTCTGCTTTAAGTCCCAAATGCCATGCATAAGGTCATGGGGACCAAAGCGAACCACTGGATCCAAGGAGTAAGATGATTAGCTCTGAACTGCAAGTGAATTGAGTGCAATCCAGCAAAATAACAAGAAGAAATTAGTATCTCCTACTTACGGTTCAGGCATTGTGCAAACAAATTGTCCGCCTGTAAGTTGAAAGAAAGATAATCAGCATCAATGAATGAAACTCAAACCCAGAATTTAAAACCTGATGCAAACTTTGTTGAATAACATGAGCAGGTCCCATTGAAGTTTTTGATACACCTTAAAATTAAACAAAGCAGCCAGCCCTGCCATTCTACTCTCAAGCTACTAAAAATTATTGTCATGAAGGAAAACAATTTTTACGGTCGTTGCTCATCCTCAAAGTAAAAGGATATATAGGAATATAATAAATTTAAGTAGATGAATACATAAATCATGATCTAGCTGTGGACATTAAATGCAAGAGCCTCCTAAATTTATTTATACAAACCTTTGCCTGTGAAAGATACACTATGACTGTCCTATTCTGATTAGTTTCATGAAGGCAGCCACCCTGCGTTGACAAAGGAACTCATTTCTGTCTTACACGTATAGGACTGGCAGCATGCAGTCTGTGCCTCAACTGTGTATGCAACTCAGTCTATCTCATGGCATTAGATTTGAAGGTAGGGTTGTCTGCACAGAAAGAGAAAGCAGTTCCGAAATGGTAGATTTTCAAGGGATTTTCAATCTGCCATCCAACAGCCTACAGACTCAGAATTTGCACAAAAGCATTTGGATGTATTTGGATAGTTTTGTATTTGCATAAATTAGCATTCCTGAAAATGTGTAAATTGGCTGAAAATGTGTAAATTGGTGCAAATCCCCCAATTTGCACATTTGTATAAATGGTTATTTGTATGCTTTACTCTGTAGGAAGATTTGCGCTGATTTTACTTTGTGCATTTTTCTGTGGCTAAATTTGCACAGGAATACACAAAATTCAAAAATCACTCCATAAGCCCCACATTCTATAAGACTCCATGCAGCTTGAGAAAGGTGATCCATTGCAAAATCTATAGGTTAGCTCCAACAAATCCAGACCCCTTGCAAATTTCTCGGACTGGTTACTTTTTATAGGTCTTACAATTGCATAGCACATATAATATCGTGCCTGCCTTTTGAATAGTGGATTCCACACTGTCCGAATGGTGCATCAGTGGGAGAGCATTATTATTCCACAGATGGTTTCATTCAATTTATTCTTGGCCTAGTAGTTCTACCAGTCCTCCATACAAGTAAAATCCCATTAATTAAAGAAGCCAAGAGATTACAATTTTCTCATAAAATGTTTACACAAACTATATTTAGGGATCCCTGATGGATTTCCCTTGCTCTGTTCAGACATGTTCCATGCTGTTCCAAGAAGAATTATCTAAAGGATTGGTAGATGAAGTGAAGCAATATGCATGCAGCAGCCTAACATCTGGTGGAAATGCAGACTTCAGGTCAAGATGGAGTGTTATATTCTTCAACACTTGAAAGCCAAGACTTCTATTGTTTATGAACTGCTGCCACCATAGCAGAGCAGTACGAGCAAAGATGAGATGTACAGAAAGGCAGTCATTAATAAAGAAAGAAAAAATGAAACAGAATGTGGATTACAGAGTAATTCCATGCATGCCAACCATTCAGCATTTGGCCTCAAGAATTCAACTTCTTCCAAATACAAATGTCTCATTTTTTCATGGTGTAAAAAATATTTCTTTTGTTTGCTACTTTTGGCATTAGGAACTTCCCTGGACGGAATCAAATACTACACTCGTTTGTTATACACATAACTTTTAAATAAATGAACAGATTCACACTGAAGAAGTGAAATTTGTGTAAAAGTAATTTGATTAAAACTAGTATGCATTTGAAGATCTGTTTTCTGCTTTACTTCAGATATTCTGTATGTGCAAAGGCAAGATAGAAATATAAGAAATTGGATGGATACCCTAAAAGACCTGCATTTAAGGTCAAACTCAGCTATAGGTTTCTTGGCTTTTGGCAAAATTGTTGTCATTGAAAGTACCATAAATAACTTTAAATCAAGTGGAATTTGGATTTAGGTTCAATGAATCCCTTGATTCTCCTGTATTCCCTTGATTAGAGGAGCTTAATTAATTTCACATATTGCAGTATTTCCAAAATAATTACAATACTGGCAACAGTATGATTCTCTTTTGTGCTGATGCAAAAGTCTCACTTGCACTCCAGCTCCCTTGGGGCCCGAAGAATATCATTTTGAGGATTTATATGCACACCTGTTTTTTTCCTAAATTGTTTCATATTTATGCCCTTCTTTGCAGCAATGCAAAGAATAACACAAATAATACACCAATTCCATGAATGGCACAGAGAGAACACAGAATCTGTAAATGAAACATTCTGAGCTGGTTATGTTTTCTCTTTCAAATGAATTCTCTTGATGCCTGGGGATCACTATGGATAGCACTCAGAAATAAATAATTCCTCCAATTCAGTTTCTGATCAGTTCTAATCAAAATTCTCTCATAAGTCTGTGGTAAGGCAGCAGATTTGTTTGGCTTCTTTATGTTATGCAGTCAAGAGAATACAAGCATCCTCAAAAACACAGAGAAGGCAAATTCAGTGTAGAATACTTGGTCAACTATAGAGGTGTGTCTTCACAGACACAAAAATCCTTAACATAATTAGAATTCTTCTATAAGAGCTGAATAAAAGCTGGAATTTGATGAAGGAGCAAATCCATTTATTTATTTTTTACACATGCCCTTTTCTAAAGACCCTATTGCAGACTATTACACAGTCAGACACTTTGTGCATTATCTTTTCCACTACAGATCATCTACTCCAGGAAGTTTTCCTTTGTGCAAACATTTGAGGATCTAGAGATTCACAGCCAAAACTTGCCCTTAAGCTTCTTGCTATTCTCTCTGCCTAGTATCTGCAAGGTGCTCAGGATAATCATAATAAAAAAATTATCTCAACTTGCCAACAACTACATTAATGCTTATGTGGCCCTGTCTTTGCAAAAGCAATTGGTTTAAACGGCACTTGCCTGGCTATATCCCCCACCAATCTTGTTAGCCCGCTAATCTTTCATCTGCCTTGAGCAAAATAAAGGAATAATTCCTTTCGGCCTGTTCCATCTCATAAACTATCACAGTTAATGGATGCATGATTCCCCAAGGCTAGCTGTTTGCTGCAGCACCTTACCTAGTGCAGTCCAGGCAGGAGGGAGGTGGTGACTGGAGGATGGAAGCTTTCGGACTGTGAGGGGATGAGAAAAGAATAGGAATATTAAATTGAAGACGGGCAGCAACTGGTCAGTAAAAATAGAACAGACACACACACCCTTTGGGTACGCCTGTATTCACAGTGCAGGAGATGTCCACATATAGATCACATACCCACAATGTGTATACTTTGTACGCACTACACACTCACCACACTGCCTTTATGTTGTGCACATTGTGTGTCACACTCTCTGTACATACCTATCAATACCTAGCATATATTCTACAGATCAGCTAACCTCACCAAATGCATTAGACTCTAGCTAGGGTGGTCACATGTCCTCTTTTACAGGGGGTGGCTCTGTAATTGAAGGGCTGCCAGAGGACTATGAAGAAATCTTTTGGAAGGCTGTCCGATCCAAGTCCAGTTTAATGGCCATAAGAACCAGCAGAGGCTAATGACTCCTATAGCAATTGAGCTACTCATCCATTGCAGCTTTTGAGCTTTATTGTGCCCCATGATGCTCCTATTGTAGTGAGCCTATTTTTGGGGTGCAGTTCAGCAACCTGGAGAGCACCCATAAAACTCAAAAGAAAAGCTGCAATAGGCAAGGAGCCCCATGACATAGGAGACACCAGCCTCCTGGTGTGAATGGTTGTCCATCAATAGAGAAACCCTGGACAGCAGAGTGGGCAGGAGGAGCACAGAGGTCACCTGATCAGAGGCCTCCATAGGACAATCAGATGTAATGCGTTTGCATTTACATTATTCAAATTATTTCAATATGTCACCAATGCATGTATGCCTGTCTATTCGAATGTTATGCAAATCATTGTCCTCTTTTTTTGATTATGCGTGTTCTCTTTCTTGATGATTCATAAGCTGCCACTCTTTCAACTCCAAGCAAGCCAACCCAAGGTGGCCAATAGACAGAAATGTGGACAGAAATCCAAAGCATCCGAGAAGCACCAGCAAGGCGGCAGCAAACATAATCCAGAAGTGAGAAATTTCAGGCCTATGGTCCAGTTCCATCCTCCTTGGGTCTCCATGTGGTCCTCCAGAGCTTCTCAAATAGCCAGGAGCCCTTCCCATGGCCCTGCAGCCTTCCCCACAACCACCCACCATAGGGTAGTTTCCCAGCTTTTGTACAGTTTTTCCCCAGTTCGAAAGGTTCAAATGCCTTTCCTAAAGCTTAGTTACTGGACAGAAAAAATTTAGGCTAAAATATGCTGGCATTTAATTTAACTTTTCCCCTCACCTCTTTTACCTTTGGCCCTGTGCTATGTGTCTTCAGCTCCTCTTAACACTGGCATGTCCCCACCCACCCCAAACCTTCCCTGCACTGGCATCCAACCTTCTGAGGTTGCCTAGTCCTAAGCTACTCAATCAATCAAACAGAATCCAATTTCAAATCAAGCAATCAGCTGCATAGCTCAGCTTCAGTGAAACAACCAACACTGAGGCTTGTGTTCTTGCAGCTAAGCAGGATCAAGAAAACGTAACCAGATCCACTTTCTCCTGCATTTTGCTGACACATATTTGCATCATCATCCTAGTCATAGCTGATTTATAAGCACCTATCATACTGAAAAGCATCTAACCTAAAAGCCATACAGTCTGGCCTGTAGGCTTATGATCTAGAAAAGTCCCATGATTTCTGTGGAGGAGAAGGACCCATAGGATGTCCCCAAGGAAAACCTAAGCGATCCTACCCTGCCACTTCCAGGGGAAAGGCAGCCTAGGAGCAACAGTAGCTGCAGCAGCAATAGAAGTGTGGCCCTGCACCAGCATTGGTTCTGGGATCCTAGTTCCACAAGTTATTTCTTAACAGCTCTTGTAAGAAGCGGCCACTTTATTGGTCATGTTACAAATGAAAATTCCAACAGCTGTGATCTAACAAGGTGAACTGCAGGTGAGCTGTTGGTTTTCGACATGGTGTTCCTTTTAACCTGCTTTGTAGACAGTCCCTATTCGATATCCACCTGCCCTCTTGCAAACTCCCCCTGGTCTTCTAATTCTTTGACTGAAACCAGGACTGCCAAACTTTGACAGTCATACCTGATATTAATTTTATCAATATTAATACTTTCATTAATTATATTTTATTATTGTGACTTGGGCTGGAGTCAAAGGGTAGACCCAGAAAAAGGGGAGCTAAGGCAGCACTAGGCAGGCTGAGGTCAGAATCTGATCTCCCCACCATGGGGTCAAAGTATACATGGAAATCCGTATGTTGTGAGGGAAGCTTAAAAGGGTTTGATGGCTTGCTCATTTTTCAAATTCCAGAAGCTGGTGCTGTGGAAAAGCTTATAGAGGAACACATTTTGACTGGGGAGGAGCATAGCTCAGAGGTAAAGAGCATAAGTTTTTGCATGGTCCCAAGTTCTGTCCTTGTCACCTCCAGTTAAAAAGCATCAGGTACAAACTTAGCTTCACCTTGTTGTGTTCTGGCTCTGCGTCCAGCCCTTTGGGCCACAATTGTAGCTGTATTCACATGTTACCTGCATATCAGGTTCCTGTATGGACAAGAGGATGCAGACCCCCCCCCACACACACACACTAGCATTCACATTTTGAATGGCTCATGGACATCAGCAAAGTATGTGCCATTGGGCGAAGGCCAGGGGGTCCACTCCTCTGTGGGATAGCCCAAAGCCTGTGGATAACCATAGTGAATAAGAGACTTTGCCTAGCAACAGAAATAATGGGCCAGGGTGCTTCTTGGAAAATCAAGAAGAAAAATGGGAGTCAGACACTTCTCTTCCCAGCTGGTGCTTCACTTCTGAGGTTGCTCTGCACCAATCTCAACCAGTGTGCTAACAAAATCGTGGAAAGGTGTCTGTGGACTAGCATAGAGGACCTTGCTAAGGGAAAATACTGCATGCATGCATTGTTGTTGTTGTTAATGTGGCAATATTTCCCAATGAAAGTGTACCCACCCTGCTTCCAGTTATGCAGAACTTGGGCAGAGCACAGGTCTGGGCTGATATTATTTGGAAGGGTACATGCATAGCAGAGTCTGAATGCAAATAGCAGGAGGTTATAGGTCATAGTTGATGAGATGGGAGCACAGAAGGGGAGTTCAGGAGTGGACAGTCCTACAACTTTCGGGGTCATCAATCCATAGAAAATTGAGGGCTAAGAAAGATACCAGTCCTGATTGATGGAGGCAGCCTTTGTTAAGCATCTCTTCTTTGGGGCATTGCTTTTTTGTCTCTGAAGAGGTTGACTTGAGCATGGGGTGTCTCTCAGAGGATAGAGGATGACCAGTGAGCTGCCTTTGCACCTGTTCTCCCATGTATTTTTAGAGCAGATATTATGAGAACACAGTTCTATAGTCTAACCATCACAATGCCTGGCATTTTAATCCATGCTGCTATTATGGTGTGGGTAGAGAATACAGGCAGGGGGTTTCAACTGCAGTGACTGACTGGAGCGATGGGCACAGCAGGGCCACCGGCAGCATGGCCTCTGATGGGATGAGCTGCAGGTAAGAGTGCATTGGACCAACTGGCTTCTTTTAAGCTAGCAATATTTATGTCATGTTCATACCACCCTTGCTCCAAAGCACTCTGGCTGGTATACATCACTCTGCCCTACCTTGTACATCTATGCAACATTCCTGCAAGATAGGTGGAGACAAAATGACCCTGTAGAACTAAATCACCCACCAAGCAGCATAGCAGAGAAGGCTGTTGAACCCAAGTCTCTCTGACACTGGCCCTGAAGCTATTACAACACACTACCTACAGGTGCACACTTCTGATGGGACTTGCCACTAACTAGCTCTGCAACTTTCTGGAAATATTTATTTGTACTATTTCACCATAGGGCTTGCTATGGTGCGATGTTGTCACTTTCCATTTAGATAGGGAAAAGTCCTAAACCTACTTGCCTATGCCAGCCTGTCTAAACATGCCTGGAGTTGTGCCCTAAGGCATGCCAAGGGTGCTTGGTATCAAAATGGGCCTCTGGAGCCCATAGCAATGGTTTCTAGTCCTGCCCCCATGCTGCTTTGTTTCAAGTGGTACCTCTTTGAACTGCCTTCCCCACCCTTGTGCCTTTCAGGTCTGTTTGGACTTAACACTCAGAATTCCCCGTCAATGGCCCAGCTGCATGGGAATTCTCAAAGATGTGGTCCAAATGCCTCTGAAGGCCACCAGAATGGGGAAGGATGTTTTAGAGGAGTAAAAAACTTTTGCACTGGACTCTGACCTGGACCTGCTAAAAAGTCCCTAAATCCATTAGAGACCACCAGGCCCAACTGAGGCCCTGTCCAGAAACCTTCTGTTTCAAGAGTTTGCTTCACCACTCGTTGTGCATATAGCCAGTGCTTTTGAAGATATGTGCATCTTGCTTTCCACTTCACATTGGTTCCGAACCATATTGCCCGTGTTTCGTTCCCACTCAAATCAATGAAAGTTCAGTTAAAATGCATTTGTCCCAATTTATTTCAATGGAACTTGGCAATAACAAATGTGCAGTGCAATCTTGCATACATTTCCTTGGATGTCCCACAGTGTCAATGGATCTTCACTTCAATAGCATTTAGTTTATGATTGCATCTTTAATCTAGATCCAGCCTAGTCAGTCCAAAGTTGTAGGGAAAGGCTTTCTCGAGAGAAGACAAGGCTGTAAGGCTGTCTTGGTGCCTGAAATCTTTGATACATCAGACCAGCCCTCCTCAACCTAGTGCCCTCCAGATGTGTCGGATCACAGGCCCACATCAGGAAGGAAGCAGATGGAGTTATATTAGACTTGCTTGAGGGTGTGACTTCAAAGAATCTTCTGTTCCTAGGAGAGACCATAGCAGCAGGTCTATCTGAGGGAAAGGATAAATAAGAATTTTTAGGAGAAGGATTTTATGATTCCCTCTCAAGACAAAACAGAGATTCTAGAGTCGCATTGAGTACAGCATACTACAAAAATGGCAGAGCAACAACTCCTTAGTAAAATCCATGTTTTATGAAGTTAAGAATAAAAGCAAAAAGACTGTTTTCAACAGGTTGAGGCAGGAAGAACTGCAGACAGAAGAGAGGAAAGAGCTGCCTACGCAAGCAAGTCCTGGCATCCATGCAAAGAGAAGGGTCGGTTACAGAGAAATGTTTACTTGAAACTCCGGGACCATTAAGTTACTCACAACACAATACAATAAAGATCTATTTTTAGGATAAAGCTTTGTTTTAGTGGTTTTCTGCAGGAGTTTGATAGAATCAACTCATTCAAGAATGGAAATCATTTTTTCTGAGAAACCATCAAAATATGTAGGAATAAAAGTTCCCTTGATCTGAGATGAGCTCTGATCCATTGCTGGGATTTTCCAGATGTTATCCAACTAGCCAAATTTATGTAAATTGGTATTCCCCTTTTGCCATCCTTTTTGGATGATTCAGAACTGCAGACACTGCACAACTCTAAGGGATAAGCAAATGTATGAGGAGTCAACAATTAGAAACTGAACTAAAATACTTTAAAAATTTATCTCTGTGTTTATACGTGTGTGTCTAATTATTTAAGAACCCACAACCAGTTGGTTCAAGTACAAAGCATTTATAGTTTTATAGGAGGGTTTTTTAATGTTCTTTATTAACATGCCAGAAGAGCAGAAGAACTAGTTTCTTCACTGAATTTCCAACTTAGTCTTCACACAGGAATATTAAGCTGGAAATACTTCTGCTGGAACCTTTATAAGGCAAAGTCTTGAGTGACTCCATGGGCTCAGCTTTTGGCCTGCTTTCAGGATAGCCATGCTGTTGCTGCCTGCCTGGAGGTTGGTTTCAGGGCTTGCGAGCATTAGCAAAGATTAAGTTGCTGTTCTTGGTCCATTGATCACTGAAACAGAAGACAGACACTGTCAGGCAAGGGGCTTGCTCATCTTCATCTCATTATCATGTCATGTTTCAGTGTCAGATTCCTGTTTTTGTTGCACTTCTAAGGGCAATTAGCCCTGCAGTCCTGTGCATATTTAGAGAGCAATTAGCCCTGCAGTTCCCAGTCAGTTCAGGAATGCTGAGAGCTGTAGAACCTACTGCTGTTGTACCATGAGTATACACATAATATCAATATCAGCAGTAAGCCAAGTGCCACAGAACAGGCTCACAAGCCATGAGGCCCATTGGATAAACTTAAGTGTAGAAGGAGTGACCTAATGACCTGGCTACCCTAAGGAAGGAATGATGGATACTGGAATTCTTGCAGAGGAAAGTTCATTGATGAGCTGAAAAGATTTTCCTCAAATAGATTAGGTAAAACATCCCTGCAAGGAATGGCAACAATTGTCCTGAGAAGGCACAATAAACCACCAAGATGTGAGGAAGAGGACAGTGGACACTTAGAAATTGTACCATCGATAGCAGATTGCAAGCATGAAGAAAGAACATGTCTTTCACCCATAAAATCAGAGATGATCATATAGCAGACAACAATTGCTATAGTCATCAAGAGCAATCAAGAACTTATCAAATAATTAATGTAGTTTTGAAAAAACAGTGGAAGCCTTCCCATTTGCACAGAAGCAAGCACAGGGGGGAAATATAAGAACATTTGATCCTTATACATGGAAACACAGATCTGGCACCCAGCCTGTAACGTGGAATGCTTGCAGCCCTCCTGCCCCCACAAGGGATTGCTGCTGAGAGTCTACTGTGCAGGACACCTGACAGACAAGAAGTAACACTGGGCTCCCTCTCTTTCCTGTTGGATTCAATCTATCTATAAGGCTACTAGGCAGAAGGCTCTTCGCCTTTTTGGAAATACCGAGTAAGATTTGGATGCAATAGTTGCCTGGGCAACATGGGGCTAAGAGCTTTGTGTTTCCTTCTGAGTAAACTCTCCTTTTGCTTTCTGAGAGTGGTGTGTGTGCGTGCATGTAAGACTAGGGCATGTTCTCTCTGGAGGTGTACATTAGACCCCAGCAAAAGATGCTTAATCTCCTTTTCAGGTCTCCTTTTGAGGTATACAGTTTCCAGCGATGGCCTGAGCATAACAATGTCTAAGCATTCATAGTAATATGTCCTAAATTATGGGGAGAATGGAATGAGGGAAGGGTCTCATAAAGGAAAGAGACAAAAAGGGTAAAGGAGTAGAACTGTCACTGAACAATGAGAGCAGTGTTTCCACAAACTTTCAAACTTAGAAACAGTTCAGAACCCCTCTATCTTCTGAGCCTACCACCTCTTGCCAAATCTTGTGAAGATCTATGGATGAAATGCTTGTGAAGATCTATGGATGAAAGCAGAAACAAGCAAACAAACAAAAAGAAGAAGACTGCTGTATCTTTTACAGTTGCAGGACAAGTGTAGATATTTCATGTGTAGCTTTTCAACCCACCTGGGAAAAGCTGTTCCTGCTACAGTTATCTGCTTAATATCAGATGTCCAGATATTAAGCAGAGTATAGGAAAATGCTGGGGAGGGGGGAGGTCTAGCTGGGGTACCAGGAGTGCACAAGGGACTGGGGGAGAACAACATTCCAGCCTCCAGATGTTTTTGTCAATGTCTCTCAGTATTGCTGAACATTGATGATGCCAGTTGATGATGGGAACTGAAGTCCAAAGTATCTGGCAGGAACCAGGTTGGAAAGGTTGTTAAGGTGGTAACTTTCCAGCTTTCTGAGCTGCTTGAACCAAAACTTGTACATAAATGTATGGGAACTGATGTTTGCTGACGTTTCCAGTCCCTTGTACCTGGGAAAATTGCCAAAGTCATTTTTCCCTAAAGCTGAGGGAAGCAAATGCGTGCTGAGCCTGAAAAAATAAACAGAGCAAAAACAAGCAGAATGGAGTCCATGGGTCCAGTCCAGGGTTGACAGGAATCTCCTCTTTATTTAGCAATGCAACCTGACACATCTGTTCAACTGTAAGCCCTGTTGGGTGTAAGGTGTTTTACTCCCAAGTTCCTGTGTGTAGGATAGCCATGGCTAATAGGCATTTTAGTTGCCCTCCCTCCATGAAGTTAAGGGGAGTGTACAAGATTCACTTCCTCACTTAATAAAAAGTCATAATAATCATTTAAAGTCAGCTAGGCTGTGGGAAGAGGATTGGACCAAAGACACCCATGAGTTTTGTGGCTGTGTGTGGATTCACACCTGGCCCTCCTGCTCCCAGTCTGACATTCTAAGCAGGGGTCCAAACCATGTGAAGGACCTGAGGTTGCCTTGGGCACTAAGCACCAAGACAGAAACAACTTCTGCCTCCATCATTTCTCCTGAGCCACTGTCAACTGGATCAGATGAAAGCTTAGATGTTTTTATGGGAAGGGGGTGCATTTGTTCTGTCAAATGGGGGGGACTACAAAATTCCCAGTAAATGGGAATATTTCTATCTTCAGCATGTTCAAGAGAAGGCCTGATTTCTCTCCTTCAGTTGTGCTAAACAGACATTAATACTAACTGAAGCAGGTCCACTAGGTGTTAAAACACTTTCTGATCAATGATTAACTCCTCCTCTGTGTCTCTGGTCCTAACATAATAATCTGTTTTCCACAAGAAACAGAGTCCACACAGAAAAACAAGCAACCAAGTAAACAAGAAAATGTAACTGTGGGTCATGGGAAAAAATCCAGTGTACTGTGGCAATGCTGCCACAGAACATTTTTATCTCTCTCTCTCTCGCTCTCTCTCTCTCTCTCGCTCTCTCGCTCTCGCTTTCTCTTACACACACACACACACACACACACACACACACAATTAATAATTACTTCAAAGTTAGGCATACCCTCCTGCAATCACAGAACAATACCTCACATAAAATGCTTGCCTGGTTGAAGCAGACCAAAGATGGACAAGTTAGCCCTTTCCAAATATTGGTGAACTACAAACCCCACTCATTATGCTGCTAGGGCTGATGGGAGATACAGTCCAAAAGCATCTGAAGGGCTACAACTTCCTGATGACTGATGGTACCAAAATGCTTCTCAGAGTGATCACTGTTTCTCTTTCTGTCACCCGTTTTCTCTCTGTTTCATCTTCTCCTTCTTCTCTTCCTGTTTCTTTCATGAAACAGTGTGGCCTTGAGTCTATTCCTGCTCCTGCTTCCACCTTCACAAGTAGGGGAAGAACATTCTCAGGATGCATGGTGCATGTACTATTATGAGTTGTGATCACCAGCAAATAGGCTTTCACAACAGCCAACTCCCACCAGGGAGCAAAAGTGTGGTGCATTAATTTATTTTCAGCAATGGCTAATATTCTCTGATCATTTCAAAGATTCAGAAATGAGCTAAGCTGAAAACACGTCTAGACATTTTTATTGCACCTCTATGTCCACCCTGGGATTTTTCAGATTATTTATTAGTTAACAAAAAACATTCCTAGTTGAGCACTTAAATATCTCAGATAGTTTGTAGTGCTCTCACAGCGCAAGCAAACAACATTGAAGATGAGTCTAAACACATTCCAGGACAGATGTTATAGATTCTTGAGAAAAAGACCCTATAATTTTCAACTAAAAATATGAGAGCTAGTGCAGTTTTATGATATTAAACACCATGATCTTAAGGATATTATTAAAAGAGGATACAAACTATCCCAGTATTATCAATTGTTGTTTCCAGTGTTCATGCTACATGCAATGGTAGAATGATCTAGTATACTAGAATATGCCTTTTTGTTCTTTTTCCAATGCTTTTCAGATTTCTGTCAAATTTATTACCTTGAAAAAGAGATGCATCTGCTGCTAATGAAAAGCATTTAATATATTCTTTGAATTTAGCAAGATACAAATTTTGAATTATTGGAAAAATCCCAATCCCCAAAGTTTAGACAAAGAAAATATCCAATGGATTTGTGTTTTTGAATTGACAAAATTGTAGTCTTTTAGTGGTTTAAAGGAGATATGGAGGCAAAAAGCACTCATGAGTTTCCCCAACACACAGTGGTCAACTCTCCTGGGTGTTAAGTTTGAAACTTAAAGCCTTGCAGCAACAAGATTTGCATCTCAGGCCCACAGAACAGGGTGAGGGGAGTACAAGCTTGCACATGCCAATTTACATATGCTGAAAAGTGTGCGTTGCCATATGGTGGGGTGACTTTAGTACCCCAGGCCCACATTTTATACAATACTTTACACATGGATAGTCCTACCAACTCATTCTTGTCTGAAGTCTCACTTAAAATGTACCCAAAAGTCAGCTTCCTACTTTTAACAGTTTGGGGGGGGGGGTTTGTTTTTAATATAAAATGCCTGGGTGACAAAGTCACCCCAGAAGCTCCATAGGGTAAGCTGAGTAGGGCAACTTTATGATCCCCAAACAGAGGCCCTAAAAAGGTGGAAAACAGGGTTCAATTCAGTTCATTTTGATCTCATCTTAAAGCTAAGATTAGAAGCTAAAACCTAGTGCAAATAAACTGAAATTCCATTAAGGGAAAGCCATGCTATGATTTTTTTTAATTTAGTAGAACCATTGTTTTGCAAAGGAACTCCATTTTTTGCTATTTTTATGCTGACTGCTATTTTTATTTAATCAGCTATTTTTATGCTGATTGCAACCTCAGTGAGAGTAAAGGCTTGTAGGATTCTACCTTTTTATAGGCTCAGGCACTTTCTCTGCAGTTATAAAGTCACCCCAGAAGTGACATTGGCGCGGGGGGGGGGGTGGTTATACACAGAACTAAAGGATGCTTCTTCTAAGGAAATTCCTACTTGTAAAAAGCAATATATGGGCAGGGGGAGATGGAAATTTGATTTCAGGGTGTGTGTGTGTGTGGGGGGGAACTAACTGGAAAGTTCAAGGATTCCAGAAGGTAGAATATATATGGACAAAATCCATCTAAACCAGAGATCATCAGGGCCCCTATACTTTTATTTCAGCAAGTGCCCATGGATTGCAAGGTGATGGTGCAGGCTGTCTCCCAGAGATTGAGGCTTCAAGTGGAAGATTCATGGATCCATCCCTAGCAGGCTGCTAATGCTGCCTTTAATTCTATCAAACCTCACCATTAAATACAGTAGATCAAGGCATGTCATGTCAGGTCCCTTGAACAACATGGAACTCAAAGTACTTATTTCCTACATTTAAAAAAAATAACTAGAATTATATCAGCCCTAAGTTCTGTGTCTGCAAAAGTTTCCAAGGGACCAGGCAGGAAACTCTCTTTGCACCAAAGAGCTGCATTCTTCTGCTCATCTTCTGGAATGCAGCAGGTCAGTCCTTCATTTAGACAGGAGACACGTACAACCCTGCTGCTTGGTAATCTGCCTCAACATGGGGAGTGGGGTGTCTCACAGCTTGGTCTTAAGATGCCTGACTTTAAAACGTGATGTCAAATCCAACCTTGTGCTCAGTAAAATACCTCCTCTCCATTTTCAGCTCTCTCTGAACAAAGGGATCATTTAGCTGCACCGCCCCATTGACCTTTGGAAAGGTAACGGCTACCAAAGTGAGTATGTGTGGGCCATCTTTAGAAACAACAGCTGAGCTTTTGTTGCCTTTAAAGACAGCGTCCTGGAGATAATGCCTTGAATATGTCCATCCCGGCTCTCCCATCCTGCTCCAGGGCCAGCTCCAAAATGTCACGAGAGCCTGGAATGCCGCCCAGGCAGCGGCAGCTGCTGCCAGAAAACGCCATTGTGTAGCAGGAAGAGAAATTTCTGAGGTAAGCGTTTGCACAAAAGGAGGCAACTGCCCAGGCTTTATCGGGAGTAAATGTCACATGGTGTGACTGGGAAAGTATGTATCTATTTGGGATTTTTTAAAGTGGGGACCCTACTTGTAGCACTTCCTGCTTGAGGCGTGGATGCGGTGCCACGTCTCTCCCTGTTCAAACGCACCCCTCAGCACCCCTCCCTTTGGTTGACCCGCTTACTGCTCCGCAATCCCAAACATGAACTACTGAGAAGTAAATGCCCTGAGTTCAATGGGCTAGTTCCCAGGAAAGCATGTGCAGAGTTCGAAGAATAGGTTATGGTTTTTATGCTTTTTCATTGCTTTGGGTGACTTTTTTGGGAGGAGAAATGTGAGTTATTACATTTCTCAATAAACTACAGGGATAGGTCCCTATCTATCCTGCAGTCCCCCATCCCAATTTCAAAAGTCCTCTGCAAGGGATTGGTTTGGAAATTTGGCAAGATGACCCGGAAGGTAGTCAGGATCTCTCCCTTCCTTGGCACCATGCTGGGTGTGGTGGAATAGAAAGGGAGGGGGCACAGGGAGGAAAAGGGGGCAGGAGAAAGAAAAGGGAGAGTACAGGGAGGAACGGCAGGGAAGAAGGGAGGGAAAGAGAGAAAAAGAGAGAAAGGGGGAAATGGAAACCATGCAGCGATGATCTTCATAATGTCGGGTTGTGCCAATTTACCCTCTGTGTACTCAACACTTTTCTTAGTCTTTAGGTCCAAGGTTAGATGAAAGGACGGAACACTTGGGCCCAGCAAATATGCACATTTGGTCTTAGTCCTCTGTCACTTTATGAAGTACCAAAGCTTTACTGCCTTCTGCAGAATCCTTCTATGAGCTGACCCAAGCCTCTGTAGTTTTCCAGCATGCCCAATTTATAGTGTTGCTATTGTTCACAGAGCATGTCAGTTCTGGTGTCTTGGACTGTGGAGCTTGAGGCAACACATGATAACCTTCACTCCAATATTGAACCAGCAGAGGGTTGATCTTTTTCCTGGTTTCTGAACAGGAAATGAATGATTTCATTGTTCTGGGGCAAAGCACTAGTCACAAATGGAAATGAAAAACATTAACAAGCCATTAAGTGGGGATGCCCCTATATAAAATAAGAGATACATCCCTGTATATTCAGAAAAAAAATGTTTCTGAGTAAGCATGCTCAGGATTCGGGTACAACTTTTTCCTCCCCACAACCTTCTTCAGCTTCCTGTCAATCAGTGAGAGTGATTTGCTTGCTCAGCCTTCAGACCCATCACTCTTCCCAGCAGGTGGTTTTCCCCGCTACCATTCACTGAGAGAATGTGACAGGAACCATGAGATGCAATGCCCTGGAGAACAGGCAAGATTCTGGCTTCAGAGTGAAATTGAGCATGTCCAAGATAACTTTGCCAGCTGTTGCCACTTTAAACTTTCATGGTGCAGAAAAACCTTGATGACTTTTAAATGACTGCTCAGAATTTCAGCTAACCAAGAAAGGCACACCTCCTCAATAGGCCTGAATAAAGTCCATCTGTAACTTCCACCCAAGCTTGAAAGAAATACATTTGTGTTTGAAATGTTGTGTCCTTGTAGAGCTCATCAGGTAGATGATGAGTGTCAAGTTTCCCAGTACTAGCTCCACAGGTATCCATTTATAAGCAGTAGAATTTTGAATTTTAGAATGGTAAAACCTGTTGGGGAGTTTTGTTTTTGTTTTTGACAACTCACCTTAAGTGCCTTTCCTGACAAGAATTTCTCAGGTTATGCTTAGCCTCCATCCAGAAGAAAATAATAGGAACAACTCTCCTGGATCAGATCAAAGACTTGTTTCATTTTGCTCCTACTGAGAGGACTACACTTGGGCACAAAAGTAAACACCTTCCCACCCCATTGACTCCTAATGTATGCCATGACATGCAGCTTCAGTTTTAAAAGTCCGGGGTAACCTTCACATCTCATAGTTTCCAACTGGCACATACCATATGAATTTCTCAAATTGATTTTTAGAATTTCCCTGAAGAGCCATGTCACCTTCTATGTGACCTGAAAGCCTATTAAAAACCTTTGTGGAACATTCTGGGCAGTACCCAAATGCATCCAACACTAGTGCTAATGACTCAGCATGAGTATAAACTGAGGATGGTGCAACATACCTACCACTTGCTAGAAGAAACATGGCAACTTGCCATTGAATTCAGCAAATTGCAGCTTTTTCCCATTCTCAAGCACTAGTGACATTGGATGGATGTTTGTTTTTGCTAGTGCAAGGTCATGGGCACTAGGCTTTGAGTGCAGTTCAGTTACCCGCTGTTCACAGCCTGCTGCCAGAATATACCAGCATTTATCTTGCAGTGATGAGGGGCTAAATATTGAAGCATCGTTTCTCAGCATGGGAGCTGCCACAGCCATGCCACCAAGGAGAGGCTCAAACTATAGGCAACTCTATTGATCCATGTCCATAAAACAATGCAAGCAGTTTTCATCTTTTCCAGGAGCAGGTCTTTGGTAGAGCTAATGATTCTTAATCACCCATTCCAGACCTAGCCACTGCAAGCACTTGTATTGCAGCAGAGGTATCTCACAACTGTATAGTGTTGCTGACAAAATTCACTCTGCCATTCCCCAGCTACTGTGAGGATTGTGGCTAAGCTCAGAAAGAACAGGGAGAGCACTGTAGGTCACTGGGAGAGCACCTGCTTTGTAAGCAAAACTGGGTCTCCCAGTTTCCATCTCCTGTATCCCCAAGTACAACTGCAAAAGACCCAAGTCCAAAACTCTGCAGAGCAACTGCCAGAGATTTAAGCTAGGCTGTACAGATTTTGCTGAATGTATTCATCTGTGTGTCATGTATTGTCTTTCATCCCATTATCTGGTCATTGGCAGAAATGGATTGTTTTACCAGAATTTCATTTTACTGGTGAATCCCACCAGTGAAATCTCACCTTCAGAAGGGAAAAACGCATCTGAAAGTCTGCAGAATCTTCATGACTTGGATAAAGCCAGAACATCCAGAGGCCAGATTCACAGAAATCCAAACTCATTTGAATTTGTTTTGGACACCCAACCTCCATAATTTAGATCAGACACCAATGAGCTAAACGGTGGCTTGGCAATGTAAGATAGATTTCTATGTTGCCTCTACATTCTCTCCTGTATTTTTGTCCTCTTTGCTTTGCCAAATATCAATCCAGGCGCAGCTTGCACAGAGCTGTAAAATTAGAAAGTGAAATCTTCTACATTTCATTCAGTGACAATGACAATGTTTGAAGAAGGCAAGGAAGGAAAAGAAAGGAACAAGAAATTGAGAGGGAGCTTATGGCTGCAGCAACATTAATGAGACGAAAGGAAATCAGCGAACAGCCTCCAGAGGGCAGCACAGAACAGTTTATGGAGCGTCTGGACAGGGAACCAGCTGGGACGCTGCCCAGGGAATGTCCTCTTTGAAGCACACGCTGTTCTGGCCAGTGAAGGACAGAGACAGCTGCACTGTTCCTGACCAGAAGCCAAAGAAAGTAAACAGGCTTTGTTTCTTGTATGGCTGTTCCCAGCTTAATCCATACCCATAGTGGGCAGTTGTGGACATCTGATTGCCTTGCAGTCTACAGAGGTTCCCTGCCCTCTAACTTGAATTGGCATGCTAGGTTCTAGTGAGGTCATTGCTCCCTTTCACGGGTGCAACCAGGTAACTTCAGCAGCCCGCACTTCTGCCACTTCCACAGGGCATGCACCCTTCTCTTCTCTCTATTGCAACATGTGCTCCAGCTCCTTGTGCTCCCATCACCACATCACAGCTCCTTTGCCTTTCCTTACTGCACTGCACCCCTTTCTTTTGCACCCGACCCCTTCTCCTCACTTCATGGCAGGCTCCTCCACACCTTCCCCTTACTATGACCGCACCTCTGGGTCAGCTATCTGGCTGTCCTCTCACTGTGGCATGTGTTTTGGAACATCCATTAGCCCTGCCTAGCTGGTGGCTTCTCCAGAACTGGCAACTCTGCTCTCCCCCCATGGCAAATGCCATGGCAGAAGGATGGCACCATCCCCGAGCCCCTGCTGGAGGCAGCAGGAGGGGATTTATTTGGCATGGCTTGGGGCAACCGTCATTATGGCATCTCCTCCTTCTCCACCACCTGAGACAGAAGCCATCTCACAAACTTAATTTTTAGACCCTGGACAAAACAGCTTCTGGAAATCCCAATAACCAGAGGCAGTGGGGGGGAAAGTTTAGATAAGCATTACTTCCATTGTAAAGTACACAACTAACTTCTTTTCCTCTCACCCTCCTCCATCCCATGTTTTACAACTGTTTCTACACTCGTGATATGTTAGAGCAAGGAAGTAAACAGAATTTGGCTTGCTGCCACTGATTTCTTTTTAAAGACATACCCTTAATGCGCAGAAGTCCATATTATAAACTCATGTTGATCATGGCACCATCATGTCCACAAGAATTTTTTTTTCCTGCTGCCCTGATGCTGAAAACCTTGGAAATGAAAGTCATAGAAAGAGATAGGAAAAATAATGATAAATTGAGCATCTGTAACCATGCATAGGCCTATACTCCCATCCAGTGCTATACTTTACATGCCGGTACTGAGGATGAGGAGGGGGCTGCAGCAGCCAGCAGCAGAGCTGGTGTTGTTCCCATGCCGATGCCTGAGCTGGTACTGATGCCAGGCTTGTCTGTCACTGCCCCAGCAACTGCTGCTGCTCTCTAGGCGATCGCTGGGGAACCTGGGCTGCAGGTTCCTGGATTTCACTGCCAAACTCAGGGCCTGGATGACAGCTGAGCCACAGAAAATAGCAGCAGTCCTGCTGTTCAACAGATGAGATGAACTGATAAACAAGGTAGCACAGTTGACACAGATCATTTATTTATTTGCATATATATACTCTGTTTCCTCCAAGGAGTGTCATCTGGGCTTCTTCCCTTTGATGCTTAAAACATCCCTGTGAGTAAGTTAGCCTGAGAGAGAAAGATTGGCCCAACGACTGCAAGGGAGCTGTATAAAAAATGAGAAAGGCCAGGCTTGGTGGCCAAGTCATGTCTGAGGCTGAGACACTGCCTAAAGGTGGCATATTCCAGGAGTGTAACGGCAGTGAACTTTTGAAGATTGGTTTTACCCACAAATAGCCCAACTTTCCCTGCTTCAGGGAGCTTATGGCGCCAAGAAATGAGAGCATCACCAAGGTGGTACTGGCATGTCCAGTTCACACTACAAGGTTGTCTGGGAGGGCAGTTCTAAAGCTGGAGTTGGTGAAAGCAAGAGCAGGGCAGCGGCATACATGTTTGCATTAAAGTTACTAAGGACATCCAAGCACAGTTTCCACAAACCTTTCTCAGATTTGCTGTCTGGTGTCCTCCTCCTAAATACTTCTCTGGAAGTTAAATGCAAATTCTTTCAGTCACACAACCTAATTTCCAGTGTGGACTGTTGTTGATAACAGCTCAGGATATTTTCCACAGATACTTTTCAATGCAAGTCTAATTTGCATTAAATTCGATCCCATAGAAAATTGTGTATTAGAAGGCCACACCTGAGCTGGACTGCCAGTTCTATAAGTAGAACTGTCATTTTCTCAGCATTTACCACTCTTACTTTGCATTTACCATGCAAAGTAAGCCATTTAACAATCCTTTAAAAAGCCATGAACAGTAGAGGCAACATTTCATTCCTGGGGTTGTTTCCTGGCTGACTGACCTGACTGGCTGGAAGGTCCCGGCATGGCCTGAGAGCCAATTTGAGTCTGGTATGTGTGTAAACATGATACTACCTTGAATGTCATCAAAGTAAGTGGGATGGTAATGTAATAAAACAAACTAAGCATATGTTTCTTAATCCATTTGTCCTAAGGACAGCTCTATATCCAACCTGAAACCAACCAGGTACTTAGCAGAGCTTAGTTCAAATGCCTGCTATCACTGTCCCCTTTCCTCTTCAGACTGTGACTGAGGTTTAAATAAGCACAGTGAAGCTGTGCCTGCTGGCCTGCTCTGTTCTCTCACAGGACCGTGTGGCCCCAATGCAAACTGAAATTGTGGCACACTAGGAGAAGATTTAAGGGGCCCCACTGCTCAGTGTTTTTTTTCCTATATTCAACCACTGGAAAGAGGAAAACTCACTTAGTAGCGGCTAATCAGGAAAGAGATCTTGGGGTTATGGTTGTCAGCTTGATGGAAATGCCAGTCTAGTGTTTAGCTGCTGAGAAAAGGGCAAACTCCATGTTAGGCATAATTAGGAAAGGAACTGAAAATAAAACTGCCAAGATCGTATCTCCTTTACACATGTCTTTGGTGCAACTGTACTTAGAATACTGTGTACAGTTTTGGTTGCTGCACCTGAAGAGTCATTATAGGGCTGGGAAAAATGCAGAGGAGGGCAACTAAAATGATGAAGGAGTTCCAGCAACTCCCCTATGTGGAATAATGATGCTAATGGGTAGCTCTCTAATAAATCCAATACATATATAAGTAAATAAACAGTCACAGTTCGGATTGTTTAACTTAGGAGAAAGTCAGCAAGGAGGAGGCCTGATGGATGTATTCAGAATTATACATTTTCTCCCTTTCCCGTAATACTAGACTCCAGAGTCACCCCATGCAGCTGACTGGTGGAAGATTCAGGACAGATAAAAGAAAGTACTTCTTCACACAGTAATAGTTAAACTATGGAATTCACTGCCACAATATGTACTTATGGCAACTAATTTGTTTGGTTTTAAAGGGGATTAGACACATCCATGGACTCTCAATGGGCACACTGCTCATTCTGTTGGTTATATGCTACCTCTGGTATCAGAGACAGGCAGCCTATGTACAGCAGTTGTAGAGGGACTTGGGCAGGAGTACATGTGTCCTGTTCCTGAGACCCTGTGGGCAGCTGGTTTACCACCATATGAGCAGAATGCTGGACTAGATGGAACATTGGTCCAATCCAGCATGGCTTTTCTTAGGAAAAAGCCTCTGTTGACTTGCAACAGGGAGGTAAAATTGTCTGATCATTGTCTGATCAGCAGGAATATGCAGCTCATGTGGTCAAGGTGAGGCAGCTGAACAGTCCATAGTCAAAAGCAAGACAAAGGTGTATTTCTTCCCAATTCATCAAAGCCTCCCTCAAAGTAAAATTCTTTATTTCCGTGGCCATCTGGAACAAGGAGCAGTATCCAGTGCAAATGAAAACTACTGAAACTACAACTTTCAGACTAGGACAAATCAGCAAATGTTGCAGAGTTGTTCCATCCCAGAAGCAGTTGTTTTGGCCACCTTATTGGATTGCACTAGCCTGTGCTCCTCTCTTGTCACATTAGCAGTTGTCTCTTCCAAGAGGCTTTAAGCAAAGTCCCTCACCAAAGACACCTGAGCAAACTTAGCAGTCACGGAATAACACCATGTGCATTGTATGGATCAGAACTGGTTGAACAGCAGAAAGCAGGGGGTAGGACTAAAGGGTAAATTCTCCCAATGGAGGGATGAAAACTAGAATTAGGAGTGATGGTCTGATCTGGCATCATTTTCTTATTTTTAGGGCTGTTATTTTGTTTATTGTTATTATTTGTTTATTATTGCTGTTGTGTACAGCTGGCTGCTTAAAGTCCTAGAAATATAGGAAGTTGCCATATACCAAATGAGATACTTTGTCAGGCAGTCTTATCTGTACCACATCCCCAACCCAATGCCCTCCAGAACTTTCATTATCCAGTTTTCTCCTATTATTCTATCAAGAGCCATTCACACTGACAGTGCAGTAACAGTTGCACCAACAACTGCAACATTTTTATCAATTATTTTATGGTCTTATGCAATGTATTCCTGCTATTCCTGATCAATGCATAATGGGAATACTTGGGAAATATTGTGGATGGATGGATTTCTATACTGTCCAATAACTGAAGTTCTCTCAGTGATAAACAACAGCAGTAATTGTAATTTCTGTTTAGCAACTCTGAAGCACTCAAATTGTCCACAAGAGGTCAGCAGAGGCATTAATCTCTGAATTCTGGACAACATGGAAAGGAACATCACTGTATTCTCACAATACAGTTGAGATGAAAGTAAGTTGTCATAATTATCTAACAATATGTTGAGGTTTGTAGAAACACAGCTTAACTATGAACCCTTCAAAAGAGAATCTCCTCTAAAGGTAGGATGAAGTTTGGGGCTGTTTTGTGTTGCAAATGTCAGCACCAGCAAGAGCAAAAGTGACATACCCTTTGTAAGACATTATCAGTGCTAAAAATGTTATATTCTCGCACCATCTCCGAGTCCTCTCCAAAAAAATGTTGTGCCAAACACCTTGAGTTTTCACTGCTCATTTCCCCTTATATCCATTCCAAAGCTGCTCACCAAGGCAAATGCGTATTTGAGTAACTTTGCTCATCTCCACAGCTATCTTCCTACAGTACTTTAGATAGTATATATGTATGCTCACTCCTGTAGTGTATTTTGTATGTCTTCTATTTGTGAACTCTTTTAATATACTTTATGGAGATGTTGTATTTTTCTGTTGTTTAAATTGGAGGGGCCTTGCTTGCTTGCTTGCTTGGCACAGGAGATTATAATTAAAACACACACACACACACACACACGCATATGCACATCCCTAGGTAAATTAAAGTCAGAATGAAAACCTGACCATTATTCTGCACTCAACATAATCCTGACCACTAAAAGCCACCCCAAACCTTTTGGGACACATCCAGGCCATCAGTCTGTCCCAAAAAGGACAGTACAGAAAGTAGGAGCTTACTATGGCATGAACACTTATGTCAGCCGCTCTCATGATGAAGACACATCACGATGGGTTGACCTCATGCGAGAGACACCAGCTTGCAATGTGCTTTAACTCAAACAGATAATGAGAAATACTATCCTAGTAACAGCACTGGTAGTCTCCAAACAGAGTATAAAATAATTGAAAAAAATAGCGCTTTCCATCGTCATTTACAACATGGGTCATTCCTAGGCAGGTAAATAATACCCTCACATTTTTTGCTTGCCAAATGCCCAAGGAGAAACAATGCCTATAACTTAAGTCCTTCTTGGGGGTTTCTCCCTGGTATCTTTTCACGAGAAAAGGCTGACCCTGGAAGTTAAGTCCATGGACATCTTTATAGAGCTTGCTTTTAAGGGACTGTGTCTTTCCCCAATAAATTAAGTGGCAGTCAAAGAAGCTATGTAAGAAGCCATACTTCCTTCTTGTCTTTTTCTCATATTTATGTTTTCCATTTGATTTTCCATTTGAACCCTAACCCTAACCCATCCCCCAACAAAACCAAACAAGAGTGAAAAACCATGGAGAATACAAGAGCAGAACCAAAAACTCATATACAGAAAAAAGAGGAAAAACAAAGCAAAGCAAAGCAAACAAACAAACAAACAACAACAATAATGCATATAGCCACAAAGAAGCAATCAAAGAAACGTTGAACTGTGTATACATATATGCTCTCACACACAAATATTTCTTCTTCTACTTCATTAATATAGATTGTGGTAAATTGGCCAAATGTCAGAATGAGTATTGAGATGAGGTTATTGTCAGTAGTATATTATCTCATAGGATGCCAGTGTGGTGAGGTCTTCAATCCATTGCATGGTTGGAAAAGATGATTTGTCTTTCTATCCTCATAGTATGAGTCTCTTAGCCACCAGGAAGGCTTATATAGGCCACTTGCAGTGGCCAAAATTTAGCTTCCAAGATGTGGGAAGCCACATACTGACATCTTTAAACAAGAATGATTTATTTAGGATAGAGATGATGTGTCTAACAACTTCTGTCCAGAAGGGGGCCACTACCAGGCATTTCCAAAACATGTGCACTAATGTTGCTTCTGCTGTCTCACATTGCTAACATTTATTAGAGGGTGATCGTTTTTCTGGAAGAGGTGCTGTGAAGTCCAATATGCTCAAAGGACCAGCTTTTGCTGTATAAGGAATGGTTTCAGGTCAGGGGGTATGGATTGTATAGATGGTGTAGCTATTTCCCACTGATGTAGTTGGATGTGGCATTCTAATTCTTCCACTCCACTCCTCTCTGAGTGTCTGGATGTCAAGCTGGTTGTATGTTAAGAGTCTTCTGTAAATATATAAAACTTGGTTGTCTTTGTAGAGATAGCCAAGTTCTCCAATAATGCTGGAGATTCCAAGGAAGAGAATGCTGCAGGCCATATAGGGAATGGAAAATATCTTTCCTTTGAAGGTATTGCCAGCGTGTGTTTTGGAGCAGTTGATGTATGAAGGAGAGGAATTCACAGTCTTTGGCAGTTAACTGATCTAAAGTGAGAATACCTCTCTCAGCCCAATGCCCCCAGAGGAATAGTTGTCTGGTGATCTTCAGATTTGGATTAAACCAGATTGTTAGTTTGGCATGTGAGAAAATGTAAAAGCATATTTCACAGATCAATATCTGCCATGTCTCTTTGGATGCTTGAATGGAGGGACTTCCTACCTGTCTTGCTCCTGTCTCTCTGTTCCTCTCCTCTCTCATCTCCTTCTGTCTCTACCCCCTCACCTTTCCTCCCATTTTGTATAGTGCTTGCCTGCTTTTCTTCCTACCCATTTCATCCCCTTTCTCTTTGCAGTGTGCCAAACTATAGCCATCAACACAAGCCTTGAATGTGCGTTGGCTGGTGCTATTATTCATCCACACTGGGCGAGTCCTCCCAATCCCTCACAACTTGTGATAAATTATATGACACTCCTTAAGGATACATTGGTACATTGGCACATGTGCACAAATGCATCCAGACCATTAACTGAAAAGGGAAAGTAAGAAGGTTCTATAGTGGATGAGTAACATGCTTTCAATTGTAAGGGTGCTTCCAAACAAAGCTTCAATCATACAGTTGCCCTACCTTCTTCAGATAATATTACAGAGATCCAAATTATTCTTCTCTTTGCACCTTTTGTGCGTTTTCCCACTGCTTCTTCCATCTTTTTGCTCTCCACAAATACAGCCATTAGGGACAAAAGGAAAGTACAGCTGCACGATGCCTTCTGAATGGTAGCGCTAGGAATCATTCATGTGGAAGTATCCTGAAAGAAGGAAGTATCCTGCATTGAGCAGGACGTTAGACCTGAAGGCCTTATTGGTCCTTACCAACTCTGTGATTCCATAATCATTTTCCTTCCCTTTGAATAGAAGTGACTGTCCTGGTATGCATTTACTATATTGCTGATAAGCCCTTTTCAGATACATAGTTCAAAAAGATGCACATTTTGATGTTATGTTGCATTATAAGAGCAGAAGAAAGTGCTTTGGTATGATGGGCCCAATCCAACTCAGACATGATGAGAGTACTATTTCTTAGGTTACTTTATCTGCCTGGGTTAAGGTTGATGTTAAGGTTGATGATTCAATTGGTCCACATACAAACAGTGCTAGCAAGGAAAGTGCCTTAAACTGATCATTAGTCATTATATTAGTTCATTGGTCTATCAGAGCTGCCCGTATTGAGTGAGGTGCCCGCATTGGCTTTCCAGGATTTCAGGTGGGATTCTTTCCTAGCCCTCCTTGGAGATGTTAGACATTGACCCTGGAACTTTCTGCACACAAAGTACTGAGCTGCAGGCTCCAGATCTCCCAAATACTGTGCAGCTTGTTTGTTTAAGCTGCAAAATTCATTCAGCGTGATTTTTGTCTCTTTGAGGACAGTTGTTCCAGTTATGACAATCAAGCTATTATAAGATCTTTCCAGTGTAAGCCGAGCTTTCTTTTCATCCTTCTTTTTGGATTAGTTACTTCCTCTGCTCTCATAAGACAATGAAGAAAGATTTAAGAAGTGGAACACTTTGCCAACTGTTGCAATTATTTCTCTCCCTCTTTTTGGCATTTACAAAATAACATTGTATCCTTTGTTCTGGAAGTTTTTCCTGGTTCCATGTGTTCTTGAAAGAACAAATCTTTAGTTAATTTATTAATGGTTCCATTATTATGGGCAAGTTTTAACATTTCCTTGATGGTTTTGTACCTTGGCATTGACTTGCAGATGCTCAAATGTTAAGCTTCACTTGCGTTGAGCCCCAGTACTTGACAGCAGGATAGATGTACTGGGACTTGGGTTCACCCAATCAGCGTAGCTGGCATTGCTTTCAGGAAGGACAAAATATGACTCCTGCTGTTATTTATTCTGGTGCCCACAATTCACGCAAAGGGTTCTGTCATGGAAGCCACATTGCTAGCAATTCTCAAGTTGTGTGGAACAGCCCTGCTCAGCTTAACAAGACTTATGGAATAGCAATGCCCCATTCCATGCGTGGAAAGGAAAACAGACACAATAGCATGCCATCCACTCCTTGATGTGGAGTTTTTTGCTGCCACCAGGTGACAAGCTTTTCCCTGGATGTCTAAACCAAACTAGCCTAAAAGATCTCTGAATGGATTGTCAAGGCATGCTAAGCCACCATGTCTTTGAAACCACAGCACTTAGCATATTGTCCAAAACTAATGCCTCCCAGAGGTGGCTTCTTTGTAGCCATGAAGCCCCCTCAGGAAGCCACAGCATGTTGTACCATTTTGTTGCCACTCCCGGGCTTGTCATGTTGTCCAGGTGTGGACAATACAAGGAGCCCAGGGACGGCCCAAAAGCCTTCAGAGCTGCTTGGCAAAAGCTGCAGAGAACCTTGTCACTCTTACCAAGTAGCTCTGATGACAGCTATCCAAAGTGCCCGAGCTTTGCAGGCGAGACATGTTCATGCTTTCCCCAAGTCTCCCCCCCACCACCATTTTCTTGTCCAATCTCCACAACTCCTTCTCCACCAAAGACCAGTTCAAGCAGCAGGCCCACTTCTCCCTGTTTGGCCCGATCTCCTGCCTCACAGTTTCAGCTTTCCTCAGAGCTTTCCTGGCTCTTGCAATGCCAATAGATTCCCTCTTCTGGGTCCCACTGTTCCTGACTCCACCAATTGCCTCCATTACAATTGCCCCAGTCAAAAGAACCCTAATCCTTGCTAGGTGAGCAGATGATGATGATGATGATGATTTTGGCTGCATTTGTGCCTGCACCTTCCTTCTGCTTTCACTCCCTGCACAACCTATCCGTTTTTCAGCTTTTCCTGCCATTAAACAAATACATGTTTGCTACAGCAAAGCCTAGCAAATGCATATTTATTGAATTTTTCTGAAAACAAAAACTATTAGGAATATGATCTTACTGCATTTACCAGTGGGGGAAGATACAGCAGGGCAGAGAGAGGCAGCATCCATACTGCAGATCCATCAGGCAGGGAAACAAGCTCTGTGTTTTAGGCCAGTGTGCAGATAACATGCAGCAAGAGAAAAGCACTTCCAAGAAGGAAGGAGAAGAAAGAATCATAGAATAGTAGAGTTGGAAGGGGCCAGAGGACCATTGCATCCAAGCCACTCCTCAGTGCAGGACTCCAAGTTAAACCACCTTCTCAGATGGCTGTTCAGTTGCCTTGTGACGGGAAGTGAGAAATGTTAGTTGGGAGGGATGACAGTGGATGTGGCCAGCCAGATCTCGATAAGTTGGTAGGTAGAGGGTTAGCAAAGGGTTAGCCACAACGCAATCTGTTGCTAGGCAGACCTTGGGAAACAAGTTTGTCCATATACACAGGAGTGGCGACAGTTTTTCACAGCTGTTGTTGCCACATGACTCATTAGCCAATCATACAATAGTAAGTCATGGTCACAAACTAACCACTCTACATAAAGTGCACTAGGGTTGGATGACATTCCAAGTGATGGTGGCTTCAATATCCACCATGGTTCAGTGTGTCATGTGAACCCAGTGGACTTGCACAACACAACAATTGTGTAGATAGCTATAAAATGTGGCTTGTTTGCCCTCAGGCCTACAAAGTACCCAGCAGATTTTGGGCACAGATGGGGTCTTCAGGCGCTTTCTTTCACCCTCCCTGCTCTGTCCTGCAGCCATGGGAGCACTGAGCAGCATGGAACATAGATGGCAACTGCTTAAAAGTGCCCAAGAGTCACTTTTGGACAAGTGTCAGAGGCTCCCTAATGCTAATATGGGCAGAGAGCATTTGCTCAGCAACACTTCTCTGCTGGGGCCAACAGCAGCAGGACAAGTGGATCCCCCAGCCCTCCTCCTCCCGTTCCTGTCACATGCAACAGCTCAAGGTGCCAGGCAGAGGGGGTCATGTTGGGGATTGCCCCATGGGGCGATCTGCACGATGGGCAAGGGGACTGTGTTTTCCTGGCCTTTCTCCCAGTATCACTGCATTCTCCATGGTCTTCATGGGAGGAGCCCAGGAGGATGTGGCTTGTCCCCCAGCCAACATGGCGGCCATTGCTGGTAGGAACAGAAGCTGGTTCCTCAATGGCTCCACCTGCCATTTTGGGCCAGCAGGGGTGAGCTGAACTAGCTTAGTCTTCCAGATTCCTCATTTCTCTATTTTCTTGTCCTCCTTTAGAATCACTACTATCTCTTTTTAACTAGCCTGTATTTGAAACTTGAGACTTCTTTTTTAGAAAGGTTCCTAACTTTTAGGAAAGGTTTTTCCCCATCCCTCAGGGGAAGAGAATCAGAAGCAATTGTGAATGTCAAATATTGCTCTGTTAATACCATTTTTAAGTGACACCCACATTATCTGACTTTAAAGCACAGGTCAAATTTACTGGAAAACTATGGTTTCCCATTATGAAAATGAGACACAGAACTCCCTTCTTTTCTTTTGTGGGCAGGAGAAGCAGACTGAACACATTTGCTTTTGACCTTAAACTAACCACAGTTCCCTGTGTCATATAAATTTGAAGAACTGTGGGTTGTTTTAAATCATGAACAGGCAGGAAATAGATTTAGATTGATAGGTTGATCTCTGGCTGATTTGAACTACCTGGCAAAGATTTCTGGGCCTTCTCTGTTGCCTTTACTCACCACAGGAACCCCCAACCCAACTTTGCTTTAAAAAGAGGCAACTCTGGAACATATTCCTTTCCAAGTGAAATTGCCTACTTTCAGCCAGAAATCTGGTGGCACAACACAGATGAACATGGGACACAAAAATACCATTGAACAAGATGTTGTCTACTTCTGGTTTAAACAATATGCAATTTCCCAAATGTGAATGTCACAGGAACTTGTGATTAGTTTAAACTGGAAACAGAGGCTTAGTTTCCCCTGCTCTGATACCCTGAGGAGAAAGACAAAAGTGGAAAGTGCAGGCCAATGTATACCCCATTTGGTTCTCAGTGGGAAGCCATGGTGTCCCATTCATTACATCTGAACCAGGCCAAGAAGTAAACCTTTGCAACTGGGTGAAGTGAGTGTACAATTATGCGCCTCAGTTTAGTTTTCCCCAGTGTTGCCTTATCTGAATACAATTTCCTCCAGCTGGTGATCTTACACAACCACTGCCTGTCCATTTTTTCTTCTTTTTCTTAGGCAGCTGGTGCAAGAGCTTTAAAGGTCAGTGAGCAGGATTTATCCTTCACAGTTCAAGAACAGAATGACTCAGAGATTTTCTAACAAAATAGAGGGTTTTTTTTCTCCCAAACAGCTGCCTGTCATTCCAGCAGCTATGGTTCCTAATGGCTACAACACTGGGCCTCCCTTTGACCACCCATACGCCACTGGTGTGCATTCATGACCCAAAGATATCCATTCATCACTATTGAAGTGCCTCTAATGCACAGGAAAATCTTTTCTCTGCTACCACAAAACCTATATATAACTTGATATTCAATGAAAGCAAGACCCCATTCCACCAGAGGAGAGGGTACGGTCAGCCTTTTTTGCTTCTGGAACAGCACTTGGTGGAAAACCAAGAACTGGCAGCAAGAGACATGGCACATCTGTCTGCGTGGGCGAGAGATTTACAGATTGGCAGCTGAGTCAGGACATGATTGCTCCAGTAAGAAAGAAGGGAAAAAGGGAGTATGTATGCTGTGCTGTGGAGTGAAAGATTCCTTCGAGGAGGCAAAAGTTTATCTCTGTTTTCCTTGGGTGGAATCCCAGAAGCCCTACAGCAAGCCTATTAAAATAATAAATAATACTGGGATATTTTGATTCACAGACAAAGGCAGTGGCTTCCATTCAACCCAGTGAGGTATTCGCTCAGGCACATGAGATACAATGGAGATAAACAAACTAGCCAAATTGAGGTGCAATCCTATGCAAGCTTAAACAGAACTACCACCCCCTACAACTCCAGCATGCCTTAGCCAGTTGTGGGCCTTTTTCTGTCTCAACTTGCATAGGATTGTGTCATTAGGCTCTGATGAGCTTCATTACATACACCCAATATGTTAAGGAAGCATCAGGAACTGAGACACATACGGAAAAGAATATGATTTGTTTCATATCATACAGATCTTATTTTGTCAATATATGCAGATAGGGATATGCATTTTAAATTACATAAAACTATCCATAATCTGGCAGTTTTCTAATGGATGAAAAAGTATGAGTAACTCGAAAAGCTTTCATTCTTTTAAACTATCCTACAGAATATATACATTTCAGTGTCCATATTCAAACATTTAGATCTTGTTTAAGGAAGAGACATTTTCTTATGTCCAAGCACACAGCAACACATCACAGCTCCTGGGAGTAAGGCTTCTAGATGCAACCCCATTTGTTGAGGAATCTATGATTTATCAGCATTGTTGTTACAGGGTAGTAGATCTACTTTGTGTTGATTTCAAACCAAAGCCACATGTGCCTAGAAACTAATCTCCCACTTATTTCCTTCAGCAATAGACTCTGTGACTTTGCCCTTTGTTAAAAGAATCTTAAAAAAAATCAGTGCCCAAAAGCAGAGAGAAAAGTGATGTGAACTAACCAATCCTACAGTCTCGCATTTCAGTGGAAATATTAATCTCCTCTGTGCTAGAGTGGAACCCAAGAGAAAGAAACAAACTCTGAGGCTAATTTAGAACAGATTCAGGATGAATCTATGTAGGCTTCAAGGACCCCAGAAGAGGGGAGTAGTGGAATGAGATCCCCCACCCACTACAGAGTCGGCCAGTGAGGCTGAGCCTCCTCCCACAAGGATGATTAGGTCAAGAAGACTGCTATGGTAGGTGAGGAGGAGGAGGAAGTGCTGTCCCCATTTTTTAGGCCCAAGCAACGTAGGGCAATGACTTACTTGGTTCACCTTGGCAGGAAAGCTTTGCTGAAGAGAGTGGAGCCAAGCTGAGTTGTGTATTCATGAGGAGAGTGGTACAGCGAGAGGGAAGGAGACCTAAAGCTGAGAGGAAGGAGGGAGATCCTTAAACAGTGAGTTTTTGTTCTTCTCCCATTCTATAGCATTCATGAACAGCTTCAGTACAATTGTGACCCTTTTTTTTTTCTTTTCATACTGGGGCATCTTGACCTCCCTTCCCACCTTGAAAGCACCTGGAAGATCTCTGAGGGTGACTTCAGTCTAGAAGAACTTAAAGGTAGAATCTGGATGGAATTCTGAGGCAGCAGTAGCTAGAAAGGCCTATTTGAAGGGCTGACCTAGCAGAACACCCTTGATTTAAAATACATGAACATGTAATGTGGGAAAGGTAGCATGCAATTCTATTCACATCAGGACACTAGTGGAAGACAAGACCTCAGAAGCTGGTCCAGGACTCAAACATCTTTCACCTTCTAGAAAAGGATGCATCTGCTATCTTCAGTATGTTACATTTTTTCCAGTCTTAAATTAACCCAGGCAAAAGCCTAGAGAATGGAAATTCGGAAAGGGCAGAATGTGTTAAGCTTAGGGCTGAAATAACACGAGCCATGGGATAAGAAGGAGAGCCATTTGGCAGACTGGGTGCAATCCTTGGGAAAGTGACAAGCAGGATCCGAATGCAACAGCACCCTCCCATCACGTTTCCCAACAACTAGCACAGTGCATTTATATGCCCTAAAAGGCAGCATTTAAATGTTTGCCTTGCTAACTCAGACTAAAATATATTAGAAGATAAAGGTCTGTTGAAAAGGGGCATAACAACACAATGGAGACTGAATGCTAAAGTTTAATGTCTGCAGTTGCTCATTGCTTGGTCCTCATGAGTCCACCTGCTCATTGCCTTGCCCTGCTTTTTTTATACTCAGTCCTGTCAACTGGAGTGGCGTTTCGTGCAATCTAGGTATCACATATGAAAACAAAAAGCCCTGTACATGTTTTCCCAACTGGACACAGAATTCAGGTGTTCTTGGCACAGAGTAACTCCAGTGTTATCCACAGGATAGTGTTAGCCTGATTAAACTTCCATGAGCAGAGCCTCTTTAAGTGCCACTTGTGATGCAACAACAAAAACAGCCTTGGGACCCCTGTACGGTACAGGCATTTTATGCCAGGGCAAGCCCATGCAGCATCCTCATGAGTATAACCACCATCGCCCAGGTCCCAGCCCAGAAATCTGGCCTCTGGGGACTTCAGGAGATAGGTGGAGTCTGGATTTCTGTTTTAGTCAGTTTTCTCCCATAAAGTTCAGGGGCAAGTTGAAGTCTGTACAGAGCAACACACTGTCCCTACATTCAGTGCAAGTTTTCAAGCATGCCTTGAAGATTTGTTTCTTCAGGCTGCCTTTCTGAGACAAAGGCAACTGATTCTCGAGAATATATTTTGCCTAGTAGTATGGTATTCTTGTGGCTTGACAGTTCAAATGGACCTTCATGAATCTCCTGTTGTTGTTATATGCAACTTTTAAGGCCTATGTCCTAAAAGGCAGCATGTACTTCTTTAAAATAAAATTAACCCATCTGGCTTCCATGTTCACTTTTATTAAGCAGATGGTTTCTAGGGTGGTGCCCTAATTTTTAATTTTTCACAGAGATGACATGTTACTATGATACTACAGTCCACTTTGGCTTTATAGGAGAGAAATATTATACTGAGTACCATTATCTTTGAACATCTCCACATTTTCCTTGTCTTCTTTCCAGCACTGTCTGATCAGCCTTTTCTAACCTGGTACTCTCCAGATACCTGGAATTATGAGTTCCCTGACTGAGGATGATGGGAGTTATAATCCAACAACTGGTGGGCACCAGTTTAAGGAAAGCTGTTTTATCCTGTTTAGCTTCAGTTTTGGGTAGAAGCTTAGGCCAGGTTCAGGAACAGGTTTATCAGTGGTACCTCAATGAGATGATCAGAAATGATGATTGAGCTTCCCTGGAAAGAAGCACCGCAACCATGATCTCCCTCCACAATGCGCAGCCCCAAGGGATTGGTTGCTATCGTTCTAGGCTATGACCTCAGTTCTTGCAGGACAGCCGCAAAACCTGACAGGCCTGGCCCATTCTCCATGCAAATTTGCTTTGGCTTTGGGTGAGATCCAACCTCTTGACCTTGCTCCCACTTGGCAGGAGCACCAAGCTGGTAAGCGGAGAGCAGCTGCTGAAAAGTTTCCTTGTCAGCCTATGCCAGTGTATTCTGAGATATGTGCTGGAGGACTGAGTGGGAGAGTGTGGGGGGGGGGCAGTGCCTGAGGACCCCTGTTGTGCCATTATTAGTCAAGCACAGCTGGGGCTCCCGGCAACTTTAAGTGCAGGATGGCTACAAAGCCATCCTGGGCTTAACATCCATGTCCACCCAATATCCCAGTACTCCCAATGATTCTTTGGGAATCTGAAAAGGATTCTGCACAGGTAGACCTTTCTAAAACCACTGCCTTGGGCCATTATACAATTCAGGAGCAGAGGCATGTTTTCATGCTTGTTGAAAACCACTTGATCTTATTGTACCTTAAAGACTAATCCACTTCAACAGCTTAAACTTTTGAAAGCATTGCAGACCATTTTGTTAGACACTGAAAAGTGGTGTGGCCATTGTGGTTGCACTGTCTTTTCAATGCATGGCCTCATTCCTTCAGCATTCCCATGCATTTTCATTATAGTCCCTTCTTTATAAAATACATTTAGTTTCATGTGGCGAACAAGAAATGGAAGCCAAGCTACTGTGATAGTCTTCAACTGACTCATGTCTACAACTTAGCTTTAATCCCATCATTGAGTAAACATGGGCTCACCTTTAATTGTTCATGGTATATTCCCACTTGGCCAGCTGGAAAGGACCCTCAGTTTTACAAAAGAAGGATTTTGGCATGGGCAACTTGCCAAGCAAGAATTCTCAGCCACTGATATTAAAGGTCTTGGCCAGTTTTTGCATTTAGTATCTCTCTGTGTCAACATTACTTTTTAAATGCTGATGATACGAACAATGTTAGGTCATTTCATGGCCCTTTTGCTCTTCTTGTTTCTCCAGTCATCCAAAGCAGGGCTAGATAGCCTATAGTCCTCCAGATACTAAATTACTATTTCCACGAGCCCTGTGACCATGGTTAATGGTGAAGCTTGATGGGGACAGTGGTTCATCAATATCTGGACAGCCACAGGTCCTCCAGCCATAGGCTAAAGCAGGGGTCGGCAACCTTAAACATTCAAAGAGCCATTTGGATCCGTTTCCCACAGAAAACACCAGGAGCCACAAAACCCTTTTGACATTTAAAATGAAGATATCAATGCATATATCATTTTTTTACCTTTATGCTATGTATAAAAACACTATAGTGTGTTGCATTTATGAAATCAATGAATGATTCTTTTATATAATCTCCATCTGTGAGCGGCTTCCCGTGCCTGACTATTTCCTGAGCGGCCACAAAACTAGCATATATAGTTGAATTTGCAGACTTGATCCACTTCTTGAAATGATTCTTGCTCAGATCAACCTTCCGCATCGCTTCCGAAATGGCTTTTGTTCTCTCATCTTCAGCCAGATATTTTTCAGCAAAGCCTGTGTGTTTATTCTGGAAATGTCTTGCAACATTCGACTTTTTGTTGTTTGCCCATTTCTCACCACATATTAAACATACTGGTAAACCAGCCTCGTCAGCAGTGAAAGCAAATGAATCTGCCCATGTACCATTAAATGCTCTGTTTTCTTCTGAAACTTTTCTTTTCTCGGATTTATCCATGGTTGGCCTACTGGGGGTCGAAAAGCTCAATAATCCCGTGCCAGCGGGTGTCGCACATTGGCGGTTGTGACGCATATTTTGAGCGACAGGGAGCCGCAGCAAAGGATGGAAGAGCCACATGCGGTTCCGGAGACGTAGGCTGCCGGCCCCCGGGCTAAGGAATGAGATTGCACTAAGCCCAATTGCAACAAGGTGCAAAATAATGAGCAGAGCTATTACATAAAGATTCTTCCATGCTGCTCCCTCTTTTCCTCCCACCAAGGTTTATAAACCATAGTTGCATGAAATGTGATGCAGGATGAGTTGGAGGCATGTACCACTCTTTTATTACCATGGTGCAGTTCCTCTTTGTCAGAACATGGGTCATTTCGACCAATATACATCTAAATATGTAGAACACATATTTTTATTACTGGCCAATCCTTTCACCACAGGCTGTCTTGATAAATGACCCCCCTTTGTGATCCCAGGTACTTTGATTCATTACGTACTGTTTTACAGCTATAGGTCCATGTTATCAACAAAAGTCAGGCAGCTACAGAGTGATGTGCTATAGAGGGGGGGCCCAGCTCTTGCATTTTAGTCTACTCAAACAGATTTGTCTGATTCTGAGGGGTAGGCAAAAAGGCAGAGGTGGGCAGATGGATTTGCTGTCTCAGACAGAGCATGAGAACCAGCCCAACTTGGGAAAAAAGGGAGACATTTCATAATGGGTAGGGGCAGAATCGAGGACGAGAGACGGCAGGCAAAGTGAGCAGACCAATTAAGAAGTGTCTGACAGTCTTGCCATCTAACCCTCAAGCAGCAGGATGGAGTCAGAATCTCCTGAAAGGGAGGGATGGAGGAGGTGATTCAGTTTAGATTCAACTCTGCACACAGGTAGATAATTCTCCCGCATTTCAAAGAGAACACTACTTTGATTCATACTGTTTTGTCATCTTCTAAGCTCTAACAAAAGGACTGTGCTTCTAAAGTCTTGTCTAAGACTGCTGGAGAGGAAACAAGGGAGAGGAAAGACCTGCCCATGACATGCACCTAACTAGGAAATTATAGTAAAGGCAGTTTTCTAATGGCAGACAAATAGGTTGTTGGTTTTCTTGAAATGTCATTAGTAAAGCATTATAGCAGTAGATTTCCCAAATAACAAATTACCTGTAAGATCCCTTCTAACTCTAGGACTTTATTATACATCAGCCCTATTCAAGCATTTTGCCTAAGCAGGAATTATCAACCTATGTATACAGCATAACACCATGTGCGTTGGTCCACTCCAACGTCCCCCATGGGCTGAGCCCAGTGTCTCTGCTCCCAACCTTCCTGTGCTGAGCAGGAATGGCAGCAGTAGGCTTCCCCAGGCATTCACTTGAATGTGAATAGAACTCACCATGAGGTCAGGAACCCTGATAAAGCATGGTTCTAGGTGGGGGATTCTTCTTTGGGGTTCCTAGGACTGCTAGTCCTGATGGACAAAGGTTTGCCAGGTCAAAGGGAATTCCCATCTTCCTGCACTGGCCCCTTCACTGTTTCCCAAAGTAAATTAATAGGGAAGGGGTCAATGGCAGTGGAGTTCACAGACAGAGGAGAGCAGATCCCTGCTCATCTTCCTTGCATGAATGCAAATAGGGATGCTCACTTTTCTGAGCATTCCTATTATAATGCTCACAACATCCCTCCCTGTGATCCTGCTAATAGCATTTAATGCATCTAATGCGATCAATTGACCAGGTTTCAGTGATGCACACTGGTGTGCACTGGTGGGACACTGGTGTGATTCACTGAGCTCTGTCCATACTCTCCTTGTTCTCTAGCTCTAAGTAGAAGGTTGTCAAGGTACAATGCTAAAAAGGCAACTTATTTAAGGGCATATCAAAACCCCCTTGATGGGCTCTTTCTTAAGGTGCTTGCATTTCTTATTCGGCTTCTGCTTCTAGTCCTGCAGACATCTTCCTGGTAGCATGTGACTTCTCAAATTAGAATGGCAGGCTCACAGTTGCTCCTTCTGGGTCACTTATTCAGTTCACCAAGGATGGCTGCTAGCTTTTAGCTCTGAAGTCATCAGGCAGTCACTGGTGTGCACAGCTTAAGTAATGAGTTTCACTCCCTTCATCCTTATGGTTCAGCTCATTACAGCACTGCCCATCTAGCACAAGCCTGCTAGAACACCAAACAACAGCTTATCCTCCTGTCAAGTGCTACATCTGTGACTTGAATGTAGCCTACAAAGTTCAGAGGTGCATCACTGTATATGAAGCTACTGAAGGCAGATGCTACAGCAGTGTGCCAGGAGATTTTGTCAGGAGCTGGCAAATGTCACAGCAAGGACAGTGCAGGAAAACAGAAGCCCATTCTAGCTATATTTGCAATCCAGTTTTTGCTGGATGTTTTGGTGTCACCTTATCTTCTATCAGGGATGCCACAGAAGATAGCTAACAGGTTCATAGTCAGTTGCAGCTGGAAATTGCCTTCTGTCCATTGGCAGTTGCATTCACAGTCATCAGCTCCTTTGCCTTCCCCATGTTGAGCTGAGGGTCTGCCTCCTTCGACCCATTCACTAGAAGCTGGCCGGTTGGGGCTGCCTCTTCTTGAAATGCTGGAAGTAAGAAAAGAACTCATCAGTTGATACAAATTGAACAGGAAACCCCAAGCTACTGCATCAATGGACAGTGATGCAAGAAAGAATACATACTGGATTGTATCTTATATTATTTATTTATTTTACGCATTATATTTATATCCCATCTTATTCCTGTAAGGAACCCAAGATGGCTTATACAATTCTCTTCCTCCCCCTTTTTATTGCAAAACAACCCTTGATGTAAGTTAGATTAAGAGTCCATGACTGGCCAAAAGTCACCCAGTGAGATTAAATCCCACCGAAATGAATGGAACTTAAATCAGACTAATTTGGGATGCAGCCCACTGAAGTAAAAATTCTGACTGGTTCATTCCAATATAAATACTGTAAAACACTTTGTCATCTGAGCAATGCTACCAGGATAACATTAGAAATATTAAGTGAAAACCATATAAAGTAAACAAAAGCTGGCTTATAAATCAGGTTCTGTCTTTTTTTTCTTGAGCAATACCTGTCTCTAAAGATACACCTCTCCCAGTTTAATTTTAAAGTGTATAGAAAGCAATTATATCAGAAATTGTACTGTGCCACAGATACAATTAAAAATAATGCTTAATTGATTGGGGTTGGTTATGGATGAGCTTAGAGAAAAGATTGCCTTGACAGACACCGGCCTTTTCACAAGGGGAGGTTTAATTACCAATGCATATACATTCAACTCTTTTCATTCTAGCAGAAAACCATATTTATGCCAGGAAGGAAGATGCATTGAGTATCACCCTTACTTCTGTTCCTGTACAAGGAAGCAGGTCTGCTAAATACTTCCCAAAAGCAAAGTGGGGCTGTCAGATCAAACAGCATGGCTCCCCATTGCTTCTTCCATAAAATATGGGCCAGCTTCTGCTGAATGTGGGAGAAATTTCTTGCAAAAGGGCCATGGTTTTATCAGAGATTTGTTGGATGGAGCAAACTATCCACAGCTCACCAGCTCACTTGTCTGGTCATGTATTGAACAATGAATGGCCAAATGTATACTCAGAGACTGATGAGGCTTTGTAGCAAACAAGTTAGAGCAGGAAACTAAACACAGACTTTGGGCAAGGAGATGCGTAAGGGATGGGACAGGGGCTGGGGAAATCACCTGCAGCCCTGACAGCAAAGCCCAGGAACAGTTTCTTCCTGTGGGAGACAGAAGTCCTGGCAGATGCCATTCTTACAATGCTTAACTGGTGTGAAAGCAGATGACAACAATGTTGTAACAAAGAAATGCACCGAACATCAAGAAAGCTGCAGGAACGATTTTTAAGCAAAAGGGGTGTGCAGGTGAGGTGTGCAGACCACAGACAAAAGAAGGAAAGGAAGCACGGGAAAATAACAGGGGAACAACACTCAGACTCTCATCTGAGTTCCCCTTCTCGACTGGGGCAATTCCACATTTAAACACACAGAACTCTGCCATGGCATCTTGTTTGCCACTTAGTGATCCATCAGGCCAGCAAACTGCATTTGAACAGAAATAGTGAGAATGTACTAAGGAGTGGAAGAGAAAACAGCCAGTGTCTGAGAATCATCTGCTTTGCCTACCTAATGGCAACGTTTATAATCATATAACAGTAGAGTTGGATGGAGCTAATAACGTCACTGGGTTAAACCCTTTGCAAAATGCAGGACTCTGCAAAATGCATTTCCCCAGCCCCTGTCCCATCCCTTACGCATCTTAAGGATGGTTTAAGTTAAACCATCCTTAACAGACAGTCATTCAGCTGCATCTTGAATGCCTCCAGCATAGAAGAACCCATGACCTCCCAAGGTCACTGGTTCTGTTGTCATACTGTTCTAATAGGACATTTTTCCTCATGGTCAGTGGGAATTTGGCTTCCTGCAACTTATTTCAAGTTCTGCACTCTGGGATGATCGGGAAAAGATTCTGGACTTCCTCTGTGTGACCTCTGCTCAAGTACTTGAAAAATGCTATCATAGCTCCCCTCAGTCTTCTCTTCTCAAAGATAAACATGCCCAGTTTTTACAGTAGGACCTCATAGGACCTTATTTCCAGTCCCCTGATCATCTCTGTTGCCCTCTTTTGCCGTTTATCTTTCCTAAATTGTGGTGCCCAGAACTGGATGCTGTAATCAAAATGAGATCTAACCAATGGTGAGTATAGGAATACTATTAATACTTCTATTACTGCAGTCGTAAACAGCATTTTCCTTTTTTTGTAGCTGGATGACACTGTTGACACATATCTAGTTTTGGATATACAGCAGTTCTAGGATCCTTCTCATCTACAGTACAGCGGTACTTTGCTCACGAATGCCTCAGTTCATGACCAAATTGGGTTGCAAACAGAAATTTCATAAAAATTTTGCTACAGGTCGTGAACTCTGCATCGGGTGACAATCACGAGTGTGCCTGCCTTCCCTGCACGGGTGTGTGTGTGTGTGTGGGGGGGGGGATGGCCACGTTTGTGCTGGGGCGAAGATGGCCATGATTGCACCCGTCCATGATTGACTCCCCCCAGAGCGCCCGTGCCCACCTCCGCCCCCCAGTGTGCCCACGATCGCGCCCCCCTCCCCCCTCCCCACACAATCGCTGGGGCGGGGGAGATGGCTGCAATTTTTTTTGTTCTTTGTCACTTTGCTTCACATTTTTGTGAGTAAAAAAAAAATAGTTGCAGAACGGATTAACCTTATTTACATTGATCCTTATGGGGAAATTTGATTTGGCTCAGGGCCAATTTGGGTCACAACCAGAGTCCTGGAACGGATTAAGTTCATGAGCCAAGGTGCCACTGTACTGTAAAGCCAAGTGCTCCACATCTTGTAACTATGAATTTGTTTTTTGTTTCCCAAAGTGCAGGACTTAGCATTTGTCCCTGTTAAATTTCCTTCTGTTGTTTTCAGTGCAGCACTCCAACCTATCAAGATCACCTTGAATTTTGTTTCTGTCTTCCAAGATATTAGTTATTCCACCCTAATTTGTGTCTTCTTAAACCAGGGTGAATTTGATTTAAATTATGATTTAAATAACTAGTAAGACTAGATTTAAATCATGATTTTCTACATAATTTGCATGTATGCCTGCCTTACCCGTAGGTAGGGGAGTTTCATCTAAATATTCCCAGACTGGGTCTCTTTTATGACCTGCTCCCATTATAGGTTTTCTCCTCCAGAGAAAGTGTAATATGATAAACCTCAGGCTTTACACAAAAAAGCCAACGATTTGTGGAATATTCTGCTCAAAAGGTTTCACTTTCATTTTTACTGTTTACCTCTCCTTCCTAACACTTAGCTTCTTGTGCAGATCTATTCCACTCCCAACAATTTTCTATTCATTGATTTTTAATTTAGCACTTAAGAAGCAAGGTGTCGATTTTGTGTGCATAGATTTGCGAAGGAACAATGGGATTAGAGTTGTTTTTCAATTCTGTATGTTTATTTTATAACATTTTTGCTGTGAAGAAGAGGCATGTGATCTCTACAGACCCAAATAAACATTTTTGTGAACTGTAAAGCCAAGTAATAATATCTACTAGACAGAAAAATAGTCCAGTAATCTTAAGAGAAACCTCTGGAAGTGCATGATCCATTGTGAATGGATTAATTGAATTTGTTTACCACCCCCCACAAAATGCCTGAATATTAAAGGATTAAAAATGAATCCTTATTTCATGATGAATAACCTTTGGACTATAATGCATCTTAAATGGAAAACTATCTTTGGATAGATTTTTTCTCAAAAAGAATTTTATTTTAAAAATCCAATTTAAATAAAAATTCAATTTAAATAAAAACTTATTTAAATGTTTAAAATCTGATTTTTTAAACATTTTTAATCATCCTCTCTGAAACCGAATAAGCATTGCCTGTACCTCCTCATCCTAACCAGTGGTATACATGTTGAAGAACAGTGGGCCTAGTTCTGAATCTTACAGTATCCCACTTGGTTCCTCTCCCCAGTTTGAGAAGATGCCAATGACATGCCTTCTTTCAGTTTGATTCTGTAATTAAGGATCCACCTAATAGTTCTTCCATCTAACCAATTTTAGCTAGCTAATCAGGATATCATGGGATACATTGTCAAACGCTTTACTGAATTCAAGCTATATTATGCACAGCATTCCCACAGTCCACTGGGGAGGTTACTTGATTTTAAAAATGAGACCATTCTCATCAAAGCAAAAAGAGATGCAGTAACTACCTCTTTTCCAAGAAGTTTTTCATCTAGCATCTTAAATACTGCAACAGCCAATAAAGAGGCTAGATAAATATGAAACTTAGTTGAACAAGACAACAAAATGGCTAGTGATGATGGAATTTTATATTTAGATCTGCCTTTTTCCTGCAAGGAAACCAAGGCAGCTTACAAAATTGCCCGCCTCTCCTGTTTATCCTCACAACAGCCCTGTATGATAGGTTAGGCTGACAGTCAGTCCCAGGCCCAGTCACCCAGTGAGCTTCATGGCTGAGTGGGGATCACGACACAGATCATCAGAGTCCCAGGCCAGTAATCTGACCACTGCACCATACCAAGCTCTCTCCAGATGTACTGGAGTTGTAGCCAATGCATCTGGAGGGCACTAGGTTGTAGAAGCCTGTGCAATGGTTTCTTCCTTCACCATTGCTTATGATGCCGTATGCTATCCTGCCTCTTAAATGCATCCCAAAGTCTTTATCCTACACCATAAAAAGAAGGATGATCAGTGAACTCTACCAGTGAAGACTGAGTGGGGACATTCAGAAACTGCAGCTTCTATCCATGCCACAGCTATCTGGTCTAACGGTAAACATCAGGGAATCAGAGCTGGCCTACATTTGATGCATCCTCCTGTTAGACTACTTTATCTGGCCATTTAAGATTGAAGGGAACCATCAGAGGGCAGTAAAATAGCTATAATTATATGTGGTCACTAAGGGGGTGCCCAGGGCCAACCCAATATATTTTGCTTTCTGAGGCAAAGAATGAGGCGGTTCCTCTTTCCCATTCCACGTAAACAAGCGGAGTGCACTGGGGCCTGAAGTTCTCTTCAACACTGATGATGGGGCAGCTTGCTCCAGCCACCCCTGGAAGCTGCAGGCTAGTTTAGGAGCAGCCTGCATGGCACACAATTCTCTCCTCCAACTCCAGGCTACCACCTCTCCGTATCTGCTGCCTGAGGCAGCTGCCTCAGTTTGCTTAATGTACGGTGCCACTGAGATTTTCTGCTCAACCAGCAACCTATTTTGAGCCTTCTCTTCTGATAGTCTTTCTGTAGCCACAGATCTTTGGCTTCACCCAGCAACACCCAAGGCACACACTTCAGAACACTTAAGGAAAGTTACTTTCCCCCTAAGACTCTCTAACTCTCTTTCCCCACATCCACAGTGGCTGCAGTTCAGAAGAGGATCCAATGCATGCTAATAGACTGATGACCACAAACGTGGCCGCAGAGAGACGATGCCTATTATATGAATGCATGAAGCTATCTTCTGTGCTATTAGACCACCTAGCTCCGTGTTCTCTGTGCCGGTTGGCAGCGGGCCCTTTCCAGTTCTGCTACCCAAGATCTGCTCAGCCGAAAATAGCCAGTATCGAACCTGCCACAGCTAAACAAACATCACTTTAACTCTCTCTGGCAGCTGTCTCTCCTTCTCCTTCTTTGGATTGGTGTAGTGGGTGCCCAGTCTGGGTCATGGGGTTTAGTATCACAATTGGGCCCGCTACTCTGGAATAAAAGCTGGGGTGGGGGAGATGTAGTGGCTGAATACAGATGCAAAGGAGGGCTACGGGCCTGCCCCACCTCGCAGACCCGCGAAGACTGGCGGCAGAGCGGGGTCTCGCGGTGCGCGCCCACGGCCGCCCGGCTCCCCACGGCGCTTACCGGCCCTGCAGCTGTGCCGGGCGCGCACCACCTGCACCGCCTGCTGGTTCTTGAAGCGCACCAGCGCCAGGGTGATGTCGGCGTTCCAGCTGGGCTCCTCCTGCGAGCAGCGGAAGTCGATCTCGGCGCCGCCGTCCGTCACCACGGTGAAGTAGATGTGCCGCTGCTTCCACTCCACGCACTCGACGGCCTTGACGTGCGCGAAGGCGAGCTCCTTGCAGCGCGTCGAGCCGCGGCCGCCGGCCTCGAAGAGGCGCAGCCCCTTCTCGCTCAGCAGGCAGCGCTTCTTCTTCCAGAGCTGCAGCAGGCCGCCGCTGCGCTTCTCCAGCACCCCTTCCCGCAGCACCTTCTCCGACGCCATGGGGCCGAGGGGCGGCGGGGAAGAGCGATGCGCGGGACGCGGGAGCCGCTGCCGCGCCGCGCGCCGCCAGCGCCGTCCTCCCGGCTTCCGCGCGGAGCGAGGGCCCTCCCAGTGCCGCGGGAGGCTGGCTGCCCTGGCCGCTGCGCTCGTGGGATGTGCCGCTACATGCCCGCCGCCGCTGCCGCTCGCACTTTCCTCTTCCCACTCGCATTCCTCTGCAGCGCAGCCAGGGCCGCGCCCCGGCGTTGCCTGCCAGACACCGCTCACGCCCAGGCGCGGGCCGACTCTGCTGGAAGCCCGAGGGGCCGGGCTGGGCCGGGCTGGGCCGGCGTGCCCGCCAGGGCGACTCGCTCCTTTGCTGACTGGTCGGGGTCGCGGCTGCTGCGCGGCAGCAGGAAACGTCCCCCTCGCGGGGCCGCGGCCGGTCCGTCGGGTCAGGCGCGCGTTTCTGGCGGTCAGTTGATGCCAGAGGCAGTGAGCGGGGCTCAGCTGCTTGGTTTTCTCACAAGGCGGGAGACACGGGCAGCAGCGCTTGAATAGGTGGGCACGTGTGAGCCCTAGTTTGAGAGCTGGCTGCCTGTTACAAGCAAATGCGTGCAATTCAAAGCCAAGGCAGTTGCAAGTTCTAAACCAGAGATGGGGAATCCGTATCTCCCCTGATGTTGCTGGTTGCATCTCCCATCATCATCCTCCACTGGCTATGCTGGCTCGGACTGGTGGGAATGACAGTCCCCTAACATCTGCAGGTCACACCTACCCCTCTAATCAAGTTACTGCAAGGAGAGAAGTTTTGCAACAGAAAACTTTTTCTGGGAGGAAAAGGGTTGCTTCACCCCAAGAGCAATCACAGGGAGAGAATCAAGCATCCCTTTTACTATCTGCACATACTGCAGTGGGAAAATTGACAGTGATCCCCACTCTGAAAAGCCGAAGGAGCAAGTCTGGGATTTGTGGCTGTTGGCTGCTGCATGTCTCAGCATTCAAGTTGTGGCCACACAGACATCCCGCCACAATTCCTCCACCGCTGGGCTTCACCTGCACACTTCATGCACTTCCCGTCTCCCTGGTTCTGTGTTAATGACTAGCAGAAGCTGCAGGCAGCTGTTGAAAACAAGGGGAGGAAGGGTGGGTGGGCAGGAATGTATAAACTATTCTGCACCAGCCAATTTCTCTCTCCCTCTTGAACACCCAGCTGTTTTCTACTTCTGCTTTTCTCTTAGCAGGAACCGTTGTTTTTTGTATTTTGTATGTATGTGGGGTGCAGAGAGGAGGAAAGCAGCTTTATTGTGTTTCTTGATTGGAAAGAAAGCTGGGGGGTAAAGTTATGTCCCTTCCCTCACCCCAACTTCCTCTGTTTCTAGTTGCATCCTCCACACACTTCTTTCACTTGTGTATGAGTGTGTTTGTGGGGAGGGAAAGAATTCTTTGAAAGGACATTTAGCTCTCTCTCCCATCCCCAACATACAGTTAGAACTGCATACTCAGTCTGATACAGGGCTAGCAGATAACAGTGATCCCATTTCTGCAGTTTTCCAGAGTTTTGTCTCACTGGAGCAAAACAAAGATGAGTGTCTCTTGACGGTTTAATAGTAGCTGTAGTAAGCTTGTGTTTTTACGTTTATAAGCCCTAGTATGCAAAATACTTTCCAAGGAAGCTTAGCTGTGAATCCTTCTAAGAGAGAAGTGGAAATGAGGAAACATGGCTTAGAGTGACACATCACCATGAAAAGCACTTTTTCAATCAACTCACTGGTAATGCCTGTGATGTGTTAATTTTGGATAGACCATGGAAGAGAAGTTAAATAAGTTGGTAGCCTGTGAGATGCCTAGGGCTGTTTGTAATGCTTTCTTGGCTGTATAGTAGAAAGGCATTTCTTTTCCAAACCCTCTGAGTACTAGGAGTTTAAGGGGAAATAACTTGTATTTTCTGGGTGTTGGTTGAGGCCTACCTTCTAAATTGTGTTGATGACTCCCCGCAGCAAAAAAGCAGCTCAAAGCTGGCGCTTTCTCTGTACTTTGCAGATTAAAAAAGCTAGGCAGTCCAGATCTGGCATGTGTAAGTTTAACAAAATGTTGAGTTTGGACGTGATTTAAGGTTTGCATGCAACAACACATCAGCCCTTTTTTCCAAATAGCAATCGCATGCTTTTTCACACTGATGTAAGTGTAGAGCAGCCTTCCCCAACCTGGGGCTCTAGATGTGTTGGACTACAACTCCCACCATCTTCAGTCAGTATAGCCACCTGCCTGGTTATGATGGGAGCTATAGTCCAACACATTTGGAAGGTACCAGGTCAGGGAAGGCTACTACAGAAGAAAGCATGCAAGCGCATTCCGAAATGGCCAGATTGAAATTTGACTAAAATTATAACCGTAATTATGAATAGTAATATTAACAGATGCTAGACTGGCAGTGCATTGCATCCATCTGGCTGTTCCTAATACTGGGTTGTATCCAGTAGTGCAATTCTATGCAGAGGATATACTAGCAAAAACCAAGATCTAAACTACATGCAAGTAAAGTTTTATTTCTTATGAACATGTGTACTGCCTTATCCATAGAAAGTCATCAAAGTGGTATGCCAGTGCTTGCTGATTTTAGGGTGACAAAGTAGTCCAAAAGCTTGTGCGATTGCTTGTGCAATGAGAAAAGAGTGCATAGCTCTGCTAGCACAATACATTCTTCTGACAATGGTGCATTGGATTTAGGCCACTGTCATTCATAGCTTAAGAATACAATCCTATGCTTGCTTAACTTGGAAGAAGGTTCCATGTATACTTATATTTCAGTACACATTGAGTATACTTGTGTTGAACTATAGAGGTCTCATGGTAGCCAGTGCTATTGCAACACCCTGAAGCATTGAAATCCTGAAGCCAGAGACAGGATACTGAGCCTAAATATGGTGCTCCCTTGTATTCCTTCAGAACGGGGGGGGGGGGGGTCTGCTATTATGTGTGAGACACTGTCTGGCCTCCCATCTGACTACATGGACACAAATCCTCTGCACATCTCTTTCAAACTGTACTGTTTACAAAGTAAAGAACTTTACAAAGTAAAAAAAGAAAGCAAAAGTAGGCTGCTGCTGAAAAAATGAGCACAAAGTAGTTTGGCAAGATAGTATGCAGAGCAAGAATTCCTCCGCTAAGTCTTAAGCATTGCTGTTTAGTTATGCTATGTTGAATTGTACCTTACTAAATTATGTAGTTCACTTAAGTAGGATGTTACAGTTCCTTTGGTGGCTGAAAGATTTGACTTAACAATTTGGTGTGCAGTTTCAGTGTAGGATGAAAGCTGGCTTACATGAGCAGTATTCTCTGTGCATACAAATGAACCTTCTGGTAGGTTTCCTTTTAGAAAATGTGATGATGCAATGAGGAAAAAAATCTGGAAGACAATTTCAGCAGAGGAAGAAGCCTGAGCTTTGTGGAACACTGCTTTGTGACAAACAGTGATGTAGGTGCATATCAAAGCTGTATAGATTGATTGTGGATGCAAGGGAAGGCTTTGTGGTTGTTGTTCTGAAGATGAGATGGTGGTAATGTGTGTTGCGGAACTGGAACTTCACTATACTGCAGCCTGAAACACAGGGGACTCAGTGGGACCTATTTATGAGCTTGCATGCATAGGAATGAATTACCCTGAGAAATTTTTATTCCTAGTTGCCTAGAGAGAGAATGGTTTTGCTAGACACCTGAGGTTTGCTGAGAATGGGGGGGGGGGGTTATGAACCATTTCCCAAAAGGACCCCCACATCCTTAACCTAGATGCTGCTATGAAATTTGTAGCCATAAATTTGTAACTATAACACATAAATGATGATCCTTCTTTTACGATGGGCTGCTTCTTTTGATTTAATATGCTTTTGTCTGTTCAGTCTGTTCTGTACAACTGACAATTTTAAAAGTAGAAATTCTCCCTGAGATTCTGCTTCATGTGCTGCCATATGTGCTCTCCTGAAGTTGCTGCATGTCTTTGGGAAGGAGATTGACTTGAAAAGGTTCTCAAGAAAGGCAAGAGCTACAAAACCTGGCAAACAGGCACATCCTGCAAATAACCAGAAGAAGCAATGGTCCCTTTAGGGCAAAAGGCAGCTGAAAAGAGAGTGAGTCAGAGCATGTGTACAAGTACTTTTGTTAGTACTAAGAGAACTGTGAATGTTAATCTTGCTGTAATGATGCTAGCCCAGAAACCAGTTCAGATAAAATCTAACTGTATAGAGTGGTATAAATTACAGTACTTACTTCTTAGACTCTCTTGTACTTTGGAATTATTATGAAGCCCATCAGCAGGTTATCTTGGATCCATCTTTGCAGTTGGGTAGAATGTAAATAGACAATTAGCTGTGTTGGGGTTTCTGCTTTGCCATCAGTTTTCATGTATCACATGACACAGCAACCAATCAGTAATAATGGCCAACAATTGGTTGTCATCTTATGTGAATCCAGTACAGGTTACCCATAGTGGTTTGTTTGTTTTTCAAAACAACCCATGATGGGACGGTTAGCAGTGGTCTCCTAGGCGCTTCTAGGCTTTTGTCACTCCAGTTTTTCCTTTATTTTTGTGAGATCATGGTAACAGACGTGACAGCATTTTCCTGATCCCCATTTGGGCAGCCTTCACCTGTCCCTTCAAACTGCCCAGCAGCATCTTGGAGAGGGCTCTTGTGTCTACCCAATATTTTAAAACCATTTTTATGCACAGTGATGTGAAAAAAAATCCAATTTGTGCAAAAATGTGCATTTGCTCAAACTCAAGTTTAGGACTGGCTTTAAGCCACGACTGGAGAAATGTCAAATGCCTATTGCCAAGGGGCAGCCAGTACCCACTGTAGGTACCCAAAATAAATACGTTTTCAGGAGACTCTGAAAAGAACACAGTATTGATGACTGCCTGACCATCAAAGTCAGGGAGTTCCATAGAAATAGAGCCACTACACTGAGCATTCTTCTCTGGGTGGACCCCAGTCAGGCCATAGCTGCATGTGGTATCACCAGGAGGATGCCATCCAGGGACCTCAGTGATAGGGCAGTTTGGTAAGGGATAAGGTGCTCTCTCAGATCTCCCAATCATAAGCTGTTGGGTGCCATTATTGCACTAGAACCAGAACTTTAAACCTGGCCTGGTAGCAAAATGGCAGCCGGTGCAGTTCCTTCAGTAAAGGAGTTGTGTGTAGGTGTGGCAACAGCCAAGCTGCTACATTTTGCACTACTTGCAGCATCTGGACCAGCCCTAAGGGCAGCCCCACACAGAGCACATTGCAGTAATTCAGTCTTGCCGTTACTAGTGACTGCACCACTGTGCCCAAGCTACACCTGTCCAAGCTACACCTGCCTGAGATGGTGAGTCAACAGAAGTAAGTACATTGCAATCACTTAGGACTCCAGGAACAGTGAGGGATCTAGTGGTACCTGCAAACTATCAAGCCAATTCCTTTTAAAGAGAGTGCAATCCAGACAGGCTCCTGGGCCCACCCACATGGCTTTTGTCTTGCCAGGATTCAGCTTCAGGTTATTGGCCCTTGTTCAGCTTAGCACTGAGTCCACACACTGATTCAGGACTTGCACAGTCTCACCTGATTCTGATATCACTGGGAATAACTACTGTGTATCATCAATGTACTGGTGGCACTTGGCTCCGAACCCCCTGACTGCTCCCAGCAGCCTCATATAGATGCTAAATGATATGAGGAACAAAATAGTACCCTGTGGAATGCCAAGCGGCAAAGAAATAGTCACCAGTGTTGTTTTCTGAAAATGACTGTGCGGGTAAGACAGGAATGTTCAATGCCCATATCTTGGAGTTGATCCAGGAGATTACCATAGCTGATGGTATCAAAGATGATGAACAATCAAGCAGAATTAACTGGGTTGCACTCTTGTGTTCTTCTCCTGGTACTCTATCAGGGCCACCTGATGGATGGATTTGGTTCCATAACCAGATCAAAACCCAGGCTGGACTGGGACTAGGTAATCAGTATTGTTGAAGAGTGCTTGCAGTTGCTTCACCAGGTCCCTCTCAAGTGCCTTCCTGAGAAAGGGGCATTTATGACTGGGCAGCAGCTGTCCAACATCACTATGTCCAAAGTGGAGGCACTACTGCCCACTTAAGGGCACTGGGAACTTCACATTTGGAGATGCATTTGCCACTCCCCGGGCCCAGATAAGGCACTTCTTTATGACTCTATGCTGAGTCACTTACTTTAAAAAAGTTTATAGTACTAGCCAAGGCCATGGCATACTCACTCACTTAAACCACTATACAGTATTGCTCTGATCTATAGTTTACATAGCAACTGCTTTGTCCAAAATGAACGAACTGGTGGCGTCCCAGGGAATAGCTGTACAGAGCCACCTGGTGAGAACTGTGTGGAATTGTCCCAAAGTAATCAAAGCTCTTCTGTTCCTTTTTTCTAGCTGGAGTCCCCTGGAAGCAGCAGCTTCTTTGAAGGCACATCGCTATGTATTTAGAAGATAAAAAGTCTTACAATTTCTGAGATTCCCCATCCATCCATGCTGGCTGGAAAATACTGAGATTTGTAGAATTTTTCCTAAGTATGCATAGGATTATTCTCTAGTTCCTCTACCAGTACAATCTCTGCTGCTATTTTAAATTGTTGTTGTTGTGCCCCAAGGTGGCTCACAAATGCAACTTAATAGCTCATCATGATTTAAAAAAATGAACAAAACAGAGCAACCTAAAATGCCCCATAAAATGAATTTAAAACCAAGGCTCATTCCTAAGGACAATGGTTTTGCACATTAATTCCCAGGATTTTATTCGCCACTATAAACTGGAATCTTAACATGCAGCAGTGGTGAGGAATATGTAGGCTTCCAAATGTCACTGGACTGCAGTTTTCATCAGTCCTAGGCAGCAGAGTGACACAGCTTTAGTGTGTTCAGTGCTGGGCAAAATCTGAGCTGCCGCTTTCTATACCAGGAATCTACAGGAAAATCCCAGGTCGTAGAACCACCAGCAGCCAAGTTTAAATGCAGCAGTCATTTGCTGACTGGATGATTTTGTAAGCATGCATTGAGCCTTACTTCTTCTTTTTTGTATGATTTTGTATAGACACAATTTGCCTTGATGTATTTTTTGTAGAAAGATAACCAACAAATTAAATTAATATGAATAATACATACCAGCCAATATGCAGGGAAATTAGATATATAACCCCATTTGAGTTGTCTTGCAACTGCTACCCATTTTGCTCCCACTGTTACAATTTTGCTTTAATGTTCTTTGTTTAGAAAACTGGCCTACGGCTGTTGGATTACACATCTCCTATCACCCTGAGGCGGTTTTATATTTTTATTAACTCAAGGGGACCTCATTGCTAAGCTGAGCACAGACTGATTTTAAATTTTTACCCATTGTTAGCCACTGTTTTCTCTTTGTTGAATGCATTATCTTCTCCTAGAACTCCTCTTTCTACTCCTCTCTCTTTCTCTCTGTACTTCGTAGAGGGCTCTTTCCTTTTACCACAGCCCACAGTACATGCTTTCTTCTTATTATGTTTTATATCACCAATTATCTGCAATCTGGTCCGGTCCACCTTCTTTTGCCACACCCCCACCTGTATTATTTATTAATTAAACTTCTATTCTGCTGCATTGGCCCAAGGGTCCTCTAGGCTGTAGGAACTTTCTATACCTCTGTTCACCCCTCACCCTTTATCTAAACTTTCACAAAGTTTAGCAACACCACTGATCACTCACCGCCTCACACCAGTTAAAAAGGTGTGGATGCTAGTAGGTATGTGTATATTTCTCCTTGCCCAACTTTTTTCCTCTTGAGAGGAACCCAGTGCAGCCTACAGGGTCCTCCACTCCATTTTATCTTCACAACAGTCCTGTGAGGTAGGCTGAGTGCAGACTAAAGCCTGGCTCTCCCAGATTCCCAGTCCACTGCTCTAACCACTGCACCACTCTGGCTGTTGCTAAAATCACTGAGAACATTGACACTAACACAGCACATGCTTCTGAATATAATGGGTTTTAGAGAAAAGTGCAGGCCTGGTTACACAGGCAGTCTCCACTCTGACTGTTAGCAGGACTGGATGGATCTTAGCTGGTTTATTTACTGAGCTGGGACTGCACACAGTAATTCGTTCAAGAGCCCACAAGTGCAATTGTAATCGGGCTTATTTTGCACAGGCCCTGCCTAGGGAAAGGATCCGTCTTATCTGTCTACTTAAAAGACTGCTGCGTGTAAGTGGCACCTCACATACCTGCCACATTTCATACATAGCAGTGGGTTGCTCCCTCTGCCAGGGTGTATGTTGTGTGCCATCAAATTTTCTCTGACTTATGGTGGCCCTATGAACAAGTGCCCCTAAAAGGACCTGCTCTTAACAACCCTATTCAGTTTTTGTAAACACAAGGTTGTCACCTCTTTTAGAAAATTAACTCATGTCATATTTGGTCTTCCCCTTCTTCTACTTTTGACTTTTCCTTGCATTTTTTTCTTCTCCAGTGAATTTTGCCTTCTCAGGATATGCCAGAAGTGGCAGCTTCAGTTTTGTCACTTTGCTTCCAGGGATTGATTTATCTAGGACTCGTTCATTTTTCTGTCAGTTCAGGGTATTCACAGTCATCCTCCAGGACCACATTTTGAATGGATCCATTTTTCTTCCTCTCAGCTTTCTTTACTGTCCAGCTTTCATGCCCGCATGATTGGACATACAATAGTATGGATGATTTTGGCCTTGGTCTCCAATGAAATATGCTTACACTATATTATCTTTTCTAATGCTTTCATTACAACTTCTAGTCCACCTTCTGCTGATTTCTTGCTGCAGTCACCATTTGAACTGAAGAGTGAGCCAAGGTATGCAAAATCTTTCATATAATTATCAATAAAGACGCATTAAGACAAATACTTTTGTTCTCTTCCCAAACTGAAATTCTTGACAGCATATCTGGCACATAAACTTTGTGGCTTGACATTTGTGGATTCTAAGGCATCCATAACTTGTAGTATTCAGTGCACTGCCAGTAGAGGTCAGCAGACATTCTGTGTATGCATCTAGTAAGACAAGAGAGCAGGCTTAGCATATGACCCTTTCTTTAAATGCAATCACCACTCCTTATTTCAGCATTTTAGCATCACACCAGAAGAAGTCTGGAACCCCAGGACCAAGGGGTTGATTCCTCCCAAAAACAAGGGGAGGGGGGTAGCTTCCACCAAGTAAAAACTGAATGGAAGGAGCTGAGATTGGTCATACACTGTCAACAGAAGGCACACCCCTTGGAAGAAAGCTACGTGCAGAAAAGGCTGAGCAAAAGGCTGAAATGGATGTATTCAGGGTCTCCAGAACAGAGGTGGGTAACCGGTTGCTCCTTCAGCAGGCTTCTGAGTGGGAAGGAAGAGGAAATAAGTAATGAGCAAGCCTTGGGTCCAACCAGTTTTCACTCTGCTGCTGTCCACCGGCTTCAGCCCCACCTACCACCAGGATGGAAGACTTGATCAGGTTGTTTCCTAGGGAAGGTAGCCTTCAACAGAAAAAGGGTTCCCTGCTTTTCCACACCTACATATTTCTGGCTACAGGTTTCCATTATTAGAAAAGAGTCCGACATTGATTCCTTTTGATTGCTTTATTGAATATATTTTTGTTCTTTAAACATAGCTCTTTTATGTAACAAACATGTAAAAATGTTACTGCTACAGTTTCTTATTCTTGTAACGTGTACAGATTCATAGACTTTTAACTTTATGCTAATCACCTAGAGAGAAGAGTAAACCATTTCCTTTAGGCTGCATTCTAAAGGAAAAGATACAGGTATTTAGCTCATACTAAGGCTATTTAACCTAAAATGGGTTCATATCCAACTGGGCAAAATATGGACTAGAGTCTGTATTTAAAAGTTCCCAGCCCATTGGGGGATCATACTTTGGATGTAAGAATTTCCCCCCTGAGTTTCATAAAAAGACGACTGTCAACTCTGGATCAACATGTCAACATGTTTGGATTTTATAAAATCTAACACTTATTTGATGTACAAATGTTCAACCCACCACCACCATTTCTCTGCAGTTTGATGGGGTCTCTTTGACATGTGAAAGAGAAATGAAACCAGTCTTGTTATGCACTTCCTTTGTTCAAGGGGGAAATATCACAGTGGAATGATGATGAAAAACATCAATTTTCTATTATCAGTGGTCCCAGTTGCTGTAAATAACAGAATGAAAAATGGAATGAGGGTAAATTATATATTTTGACCGTCTCCAAATTCATTCATCTTTCAGGAGTGAATGAAGTACTGAGCAGTGTCACTAGGAAAATAACTTCCTATCAGCTTCTGAATGATTTGTTTTATATAATCCAAATGGTCTAAAATATATGAAAAGGTCACTAAGGATAAAAGAGCAGATTCATTCAGTCTAAATATGAGCTTACTGAATTTGCACCTCCTGCACCTATATGTAAAATAGTTGTATGCTTGAAATCAGTACTTTCCAGAATTTTCAATGGAATTTGCCAGTAACAAAATGGGCATAAAATAAGTATAAAGGAAAACGGTAACAAAAATGGATCATGTTGAGCAATGATCACCTACATTAGAAAAATTATGTACAAAATGTGTATATTAGAAGTACACATTAAAATGCAATCACATTTCCATGTGGGCATCCCCATGCTCAAATTAGAAAATTAAAATGGGCCAAAATGAACACAAGATTGGAAAAATGAGAAACTGCATTATACCAGAGTTGACAGATTTCCTCACCCCAATGGTCACTGTTGAATTTATCAACCTAGTAATAAATCTACTGAAAATGAACATATTAGTGTTAAGACTTTTATCCATATTTACTCTAAAAGCTCCAGGAGTGTCTGTATTTACACATTATATATGCTCTTTTGCTATAACCTCAAACATCTGACTAGAGTCTTAGTTTTCAGATCTCTTTACACTTACAAATTATGATCTTTCTTGATATTTCACATATAACTTCTTAAGACTTGATAAATCACAAAATTTGTGGCCTTTCCTCCCTAAAACAACCTATTTTAGCTCTGCCAGAAGAGAGGTCTTGGAAACTATTGTGCTGTTATCTATACAGAGTGATCTGTGCTCTCTGTTACCTGTAGTATGACATAGGCTGAAAGAATGAGTGAGGTCATTTTGTGAATGTGAGCCAATAGAGCCCATTGCAGATAACTGGAGATTTTTCATGCTTTCAGGGCTCTATGGAAAGGGTTTAATGGGAGCTGAGCCAGTCATACATTGGAAAGCAGCAAATTCTGTTACTGTATTATTACATTTGCAAGAATTGGTGAAATGAAATGGTCTTTTCTTTGTGAGGATCAGGTTGGATGAACTCAGCATTGGCAAAGCATTTAGTGCTGGAAAGGAGACTTGAAGGCTGCAGCTCTTCACTGGGAATGGACAAGCGCACCAGCTCCTTGCCCAAAGCCAAAGCCCTTGGGTCCAAAGTTCTTGGCATAGCAGCCTGAAAGAGGAGAAAGGCAGAGAGAACCAAACAAAAATTAAAATGGTTAAGACTGTCAGGGGCTTTGCTTAGAGAGGAATCCAAACAATTCAAAGCCTTCATGAGCAGGTCATAAGGATTAAGAAACTGTTAAAGATATACCCAAATCAGCTTTCCTGTTTCAGGGCCAGTCTGCACACCCAGCTTGGGTAATTCTCCCCACACACCATTTCCTTGATACGATATTCAGCAGCAGATGTTTCAACTTGCAGCAATTAGGGTATTCATTTTATAAAAACAAAACAACCCCCTGCCCCACTGGAGGCACTTTTCCCACCTCGATCACCACTCATTTCCCATGGCTTCATTTCAGGGAAACTTTATGCTTTCATGTGTGTCTTGGCTCTCAGATATGCCAAGTAACAAGTGGCTATGAAGAAGGTTTTTATACACCCACTCATTCTTAGAAAGTATCTACAGGCTGGCAAAGTTGAGTCAAAGGAAGGGGGACTCTCTGCCCCACAGTCACATTACAAACCAGACTGTTACAAATAAAACAGAGGAATCTAGGCTCCCTACTTCTGGTCCACTGAAATGTAAGTGACTGTTCATTTCATAAAGAATATCACCTTTCATGACCATTTTGCTTGCTCTCCAAGATGACTTGCAGAGGGCGAAAGCACCCTTTGCATCTGCATGCATTTGACAACTGACCAACAACTAACCCAGGTCACTAGTTGCCCAATGTAAGTGAGACATCCTGAAATAACGCATTTTACCTTTGCAGTAGATTTCACCATCCTTATCAGCCAAAGTAGTGGACTCTAAACCTTTTCCACATTTTGCACATCGAAAACAGGATTTGTGCCATGACTGAGGACAACACAGGAGACAAGTTACTAAAAGCACAGGTAAGAGAATTCACGAGAACACTTTGTTCTCCTACAATCTTTAACTGCACTACATAACAACCAACAAGTGATTTATCCAGATTACCAATGCAACCTGTTCTGAAATATTCCAAATGCTTTGAAAATAGTATTATGATTATACTCTAAGAATGTAATAGTTTTACAAAATGAGTAAAAATGTATCATCTGCAGAAAATATACACCTGTCTCTGCTGGTTACAAGTAACCACTTAGATGTTCTAACATTTTAATGTTCATTAGATGTGTGCACAGTTAAACACTACCTTGCCCATATTTATCTAATGAATTAGGTTCTTGTCTATGGAAAATTGTGCCACTCTTCTTGGTGCAACCAGCTAGCCTACCATGAATATTCTTCTAATTTGATAGAGGATAAGTTGTGAAATCTTTTTTAACATGCTAGTTATAGAGCAGCCAGTAAAACTGCCTCACACATTATGAATTTCTTACTTGATACTATGTTCACTCTTAAGATGCCTAAGTCCTACACCACTAGCTGAGGAATGCTGGGTGTCATTGCACTTTTTCTGTCTAAACATGGATATGATGGGAGCGTAATCCTTTGCCACACCACTCTGCACATTGTAATGCACGACAAGTAATTTTTTGTCTCCTTAAACAAAAGCCCAGCTGGCAGTGGTTTCCCATCACATCTGTGTCTGGTTTATTTCCAAACTAATGTGGGACTGAAACTAAGCTAGCCTGTAAGCATTCAGCTCATGTGAACCACTGAGAGCAGATTTTTACCTTCCCAGCTCCAACCACCTTCTCGGCTGCATACACAGCCTGTCCGCAGCGGGGGCAGCCATCAGCACTGCCCACCTTCTGTGCCAGCCGGGATGCGTTGGGATTGTTGGTGGGATGATGGGGCTGAGCCCTGCAGAGGACAGGCAGGAAAGCAACAGTCATTCTGTCTGCATGTGTGTACGCAAGGTCTCTACAAAGGAAGAAGCCATTTGGGACAACCAGTTCCAGTTCTGACTGAAGAAGGCACAGAGAGGAAAAAAATATTCCTAGAGACAGGCAATATAGGTCAGCTGCCGATGTTCAGTTTTGGTGTTGAATACAAGCTCAGCGATGAAGCGCCATGCATCTCTGATTCTGAAATAGCGGTACTGAGAATCATGATACAGGCTTGACTTACAGAGACTTGGCTGACTGAGGCATCTAGGCTGGTGTTACCAGAGAATCTCATCCATACATTGAGTGCAACAACAGTCAAGAGTTAGCACTTTGCAGGGAGTTACAACAGTTTCTCTTTTGTTAAAATGGCTTGGCCTTGTCCTGCACCTAATTCACATGCTATCAATGAGATGTTGCTTGTCCTAGAGGCACAGGATGGGTTGGGATTACTTTGGCTGGTTGAAGGCTATGTACCAGTCTTCAATTTAAACATCTGTCGACATGACAGAAAATCCTACGCAGATGCAGTTGTAGCCCACTTCATACTTTTGCCTCCCAAGTGCCACATCTCCCCAGCCACATCTTCTGACCAGGTTTACTTTCCATCTCTGAGCCTATTTCATGGAAAAATATACAATTGGGGGTGGGGGTAATTGAGTAGGATTCCAAAAACACCCAGGATATTCACTATTCTGCTCTTAAAATAATTAACCCCACTCCACTGCAATGTGAAAAACTTGCATTCAAACTGGTATTTGGGATCTAGGGGAAATTTGAGGCCTGTTTTGTTTTGAATTATGAGTATGTATGCATGCGTGCTGATTTTTGTTGTTTTATTAGTGCTTATCCCCTAACTGGAGCTCATGAGATGGGATACCAAGGATGTATACTTAAACCAATATATATCTTAGGTGAAAAAAACCAGATGAAGTGCTTATTAATTCCCCAAATGCCTGTCTTACAGTTCTTTAGCAGGAATGGTCAAGCACTTCACAAATGAACAAGTATTATTATATTTTAATCAGATCTGGTTTGTGGTCAGGATGAACTTTGAAAAGGGCTTTTCCAGGGACACTTTCCAAGTAGAAATGAAACAGTTGCCTCCTTGTTATAGGAAAAAACAGCCCCATTTGCTACCAAGATAAAGAAGGAATTGAAACTTACTCTTCATGTTTGATTCCCAGTCCTTCCCCCTTGTCCATGCTCAAAGTACCGGCACCCTGTCCATATCCGTAACCCTTTGGTCCATATTTCTTCCCGTAGCATGACTTGCAGTAGATCTCTTCTCCATGCACAGCCACTGTAGTGCTATCCAAGTTCTTTTTACAAACCACTGGAGAGAGAGAGAGAGTTGGAGAGAGAAAAGACACAAATCAGAAAGTCATTCAAGCTTAAAATATGTAGGGTTAATCTGGATGAAGGCAGGGATCTAAGACCTAGTGGTTTAACACTGAACACAGTTTGTTTAAAGTTGTGTAGTCTACAGAACATACCTTTGCTTTTGAGAAATTTTCAGAAAAAAAAGAAGCCTGGAGATTTCTGGATAATCATTAAAATACCTTAAGATAGCCTTTCTCAACCAGGGTTTCAATGTTCTGTAGAAGGTTGCACCGGGAGTGTGGGGGAGTCCATGAAAGATTTTGAAATGCACACACAGTTTTTTCATATTTATAATATAAACTTGCACAAATGATTTGATCTTTTCAGTATTTTAATGGCATAAGGTCTAAATGAATTGGAAACAAGTGCACCATAATAAATAATTTGTTTTAGTTGTTTCTTTTGTTATGAGAACTTGTGGGTGGAGCAAATGGAGGCAGGCATAAATGGAGGGCGGGGGAACAGGCATTTGATAGATGGAGACAGTGTCATGAAGGAATACCGCACAGGTCACTGAGCAGTACACTAGTCCTATTAGTTCGACCTTGCAAGCGGCTTGTTGAATGCCCTCTTCAGTCAAAGATTTTTTTGATGGCTTTGCTGCTGCTGTAAACATCGCTATTTGTCAATAAATGTTCCTGCCGTAAATAGCACTAATTAAGATCAATGTTCAGTCTTAATTTGTATATAACCCAGGGCCTACCTTTATAATAACTTTTATGCATGGGTTTCCTCAGACATAAAATTATTTCAAGGGTTCTTCCAAGGTAAAAAGGTTGACAAAGGCTACCTTAAGATATTATAGAGCAGGATGGGACCACATGTAGCTCCCCAGGGCCCTTTCTTTGGGCCCCATGTGACCCCCCCCCCACTGTGTAGCAACACCAACAGTGATCCGTTGCAGGACTGGGAGGAGGGAGTACAAGTGCATGTGAGTTATGTATATGTGGGTTGCACTCAATTCAGCCCTGGCCTTGAGGGATGTTGTCCACCCTGCCAGAGAGATTGTGGTCAAACTGGATATAAGATAGGAGATGTGCAGTGGAGCTTTCATGTGGCCTGCTTCTCCTTAAAAAAGAAAAACAAACCCCGACAGAGCCTCATGGGTGCTTTGGGAAAATCGGTCATAGGCTTGTTTTGTTGCACTGTGGATTCTGGTATGCTGACTGACAGCTCAGGTGAGGGAGCACGGAGTTAGGTGGTGACAGCTGAAGTGGGTCTGGAGGAGAGCTGCAGCTACCAAGGGCCAAAAAGACATCACTTCAAATCCATAGCAAGCACCTCTGGGTTTTTTAAATATTATTTTTACTGTAGAGTAGACACTCCCAGCATGCAATCCAGATTGTAATGATACTGTAGGGAGGCTTTGAACCAGACTGGACCAACTGCACCTACTCTAGAGTAAAAATGCAGGGTGTGAGGAGACCATCCTGCTTACAATAATGCCTGCTTTGGGCCTCGGGGATGATCAGTGCAGGCCCATAGAAACCATTCCTGCAGCTAAGGCCAAGACTGATGAGCCCAGCAGTTGCTAGAGCAACTGCTGGCATTTACAGCCAGCTCAGGAAAGTTCTTCTGGAGATTTCACCTCCATACATCCATCCACTTTGTTTTGCTTTTGAGCAGCCAGTGTCTTTTTTCCTGCAGTTGCTGGCTTTCCCTTTGCAGTGAAGGTCTGAGGAATGAGAAGTTGGTTAAGGAAGCTCCCTGCTCATAGGAAAAATCCAGTGTCTACTCCTCACAGTCAATGGGGGGCGGGGAGTATCTTCTGGAGATTGTATGGATGGGGAGTATGATCAGATGTGGAGGAACAGATCTGTCAGGTTCCAGGATCTGCTTCTAGCTCATTGGAGCAGCTGGCACTGGAAGCCTCAGTCTGCTGCCCCAGCTCCAAGCTAAGATAACAGCAGCTTTGGGGGGGGGGGGGCACTGCAGAAGCCAAGGACACCAGGACCTCAGACTGCAAAAGGGTAGAAATAAAATAACGACTATGAATCTTCAGTATCATGGCTAGGCAGCATGGCAGGGCCTCTGTTGTTCCCTTCTGCCCAAATATGGTATAGCTTGAGTGTTTGAGTGATTGAGTGTTTTTCATAAATCAGAAGAAAAAATAAGCTGCAAATCATCTTGAACCATTTGCTCATCGGGTACAGAGTTATTAAGTTTGGACTTAATAAAAGTAGGTTGTCTTTCCAAGTTGGCCTTGGTTCAGGCTATAAGCTTCACTTGTGAATATCTATGCATCAATCTGTGTTAAAACCTGCCAGGTAAAGCTCAGAAGGAGGTGAAATGTTGCAGTAAGTGGGATAATGAATAGTGGTCACAGTCAAACATTGGCTTTGCAGGAGAGCTGCGGCAACATGAAACTTGCAAGCTCAGTGAAGGGAAAAAGTAATACTATTGGCTTAACCCATGATTAAACTGGCAGGTGCCTGGATTAACCAATAACTGGCAATGTCACTGTCACATTTCCCTCCTAAACGCAAATTCTAACCTAAACTTCATTCTTCATAGTGTCTTCTTTTAATGCTTGCTTTGGATTTTGGAGTCGAATAACTGCAAAGAATGAGGAGAGGTGAAAGATGGATGGTGGCACGGATGAGCGAGAGATCAGAGTGGAGCTCAGTTTAAGCTAGCAGAAAACTCCTAGCTGCAAATTAGACCGTTGAGTCCATTCAGATTCTGCTGTTGCTGCCAAGAGCAGTCAGTCTTTACAACCTCAGGAGCCAGAAGCTTGTCTCTTTGCCCAAAGTAAGTTAACTTACTCTTAAAGAATGCAAAAACAAAACCTAGTACTCCCCCAGGAATTCTACAGTAGCGACAGTAGCCTCTCTATACCTTGTAACTAAATATGGGGCTGCAAGGACTGCATTTCCCATCCTCTTTACCATATATGGTTCCTTTCTTCCCTGACGGTTCAGGCCTCTGCCCACAGAATTAGCAAGAGGAGGAGCAACGAAAAGTACAGCCATGAAAGGTTATTAGAAAGCTCTTCCAGTGGAAACAACTAATGTGTCTGTAACTGGTCTGGAAGGGAGTGGAGTTTTGTGTTTCCCTTTACAAATGTCCTGTGAAGCACTACAGTTTAGGCACAGCCATCATAAGGAGAATCAACTTGTATCAAAAATTGTTTTAAAAAGCTGGATCCAAGTGTGCCTTCCTTGCATTCCAGTCTTGCCCTCTTCTTAGAAAACAGACCATCTGCCAGTCCTGTGTCTACCTCTTTGAAAGACCATTGCCAAATGCTAATCTATTTCTTTGAAAGCAAGCCTTCAGTACTAATTTTATGAAGCAGAGATTCCATATGCAGGTGGTTAGAAAAGCTAAAAAGTTGAGATTTTTGTTTTGATTTATTTGATAATGACAGCTGCTTAGCATACCCTTCACATTTTTAAAAATGGTGTTTGTTTTAATGTATTCCAAGCCCACCACTTATTTACACTTGTTTTTCTACAACTGAGTCACCAATGAACTATGTTGCTTTCTGTTGTAATCAGTGAAACATGAACCAATTCTTCACTGGTGTGTTCCCATGACTGTCTAGGAAGTTGATACATTTAGAAAATTATCTGCCCACACAGAGTTCAGGGCCTGAATCTCATTCTGAGCAGTTAAAGGTTAATTGGATTCCATATTCTGTATCCGCTTCCATTTTAGGGGTTTAGCTTGGACCTTCCTCTTTTTTGCAAGTTTTCTTGAACAGATTAGAGTCTGTCTTTTTTAATCTTTGTACTTTTAAAAAATTTCAATGTGATGCAACTCATTGCTGCTTATTCTTTGTTCAGTTAGAATTAACTTACATCATTTTATAAGTTCTTAGCTGGAAAGCAGTGTGAAGGTTTTATAAAGAAAGGACACGGCAATTTTATTCCATCCTGTTCTACACTTGTACCATGGCTAATAATGCTGCTCTTTCTTTGGGGGTAAGCAGCCCTTCCACATAGTTTGAGGCTCTTTTGGTCTCCTGGTTCCCTGAGCCTGGAAACAAGCAACCCATTCAGCCTGGAAATGCTATTCTTATGGGCAATAAGTATCTCTAATTGTTCTAAGTATCTAAAATATAAAGGACTTTAAAAACAGGTTGATGGACAGGCTGCCCCATGCTCCACTTACAGCACTCTGCTTTTTTGCTCAGGCACTTATCCCTCCAACCTGCTCATTTTGATGTAAAAAATAGACCCCCATCTTGTTCGCACCATATGTCAAGGCAGATGGCAGATGACCACTAAATGATGTTGCCTGATCATGTCTAGTTTGTTCATTAGTTATCGTCTAAACATATTAATGTATATCCCGGTATGCAACAAACACTTGAAATGCACTAAGAGGGCAGCACAGCTTTGTTGTAGATGCCTGGACCATGCCTGTAAGAAACAATGACAACAACAATAACAACAACGACAACAGGTTTCTAACTGTGAAGGTACGAAACAGCTGTTGCCCTGGGTAGATCCACCACTAATAAGGGCAGTTCCTTCAGTGCTTTGAAAGATTAGCAGGTCACCACAACACTTAGATTTATTTCATTTCACTAGTTTAATTTATTCAAAATCAAAGCAAGTATTAGCTTATTTGGGATTCTCAGAAGTGGATCACAGAGACAAGTGGACAGCAGACCTGCAGCATATAAACAAAGACCAATGCATACAAATGCAGTATTCATATGAATATAAACAAATGTGGGATGCAGTTCTGAGTAGGGCACAAAAACAAAAAGCTTTTCATTTATAAGCAAACCACTAAACTAAATACCAGCTGGCTAAAGAGGCCGTATCCTTAATTCTCATTTTCAACAGGCAAGTCCTCTAAATGTACAAAGTTTGAAACTGTGGCTATGGAGCTAGTGTCAATGAAACTGACATCACAGTAGTATCTAGAGAGTAGGCCAATATGAAGCTATCTTATACAGCAACTTCTAACACATATGTCACATACACAGATACACAGGGAAAGTATATATTTAGAACTACACATGTATTTACAGGTTTGGTTCTAAAGACTGATAAACAGGTTCTAAAATTAAGCAGTCTTTAACACATTGGAGAGTATCCTGTTGATGTCAGTGGAATGTGCAGAAGCATTCACCCCCAGCCTTTGACTTTTTCACATTTTATTGTGTTATGTCCTAGAATTGAAATGGATTTAACTGGTATTGTTAGCATTTGATGCACACAAGTTACTCAATGTTAGCAAAGTGCAAAACATTTTATTGTGGCACAAAAGTAAACTTTGATAAAACTAAGTAAACTTAAACATCTGGCTCTTGTTGGTTACATAGATTTTCACCCTCTTTGTTAAATATGTTCTGATGCAACTCGCTGCCTCTAGAATTCGTCTATTATAAGTAAAGTAATTTATTAGTGTCTCAGAGTTTGTTGGAGAGCACATCTAAAAAACAGCATTGTGAAGTTACGACTTATCAAAACAATTCCAGGAGAAAGTTGTGCAGAAGCACCAGTCAGAGTTGGGTTATAAAAACATATCCTAGATTATGAACATTCTTCAGTGCACCACGAAATCCACTTTAGCAAAAACAAATAATCTAGCTCCACATGACTGCCTAGAGAATCTATCAAAAGCAGTGACCAGCTAAGGAAGGCACCAGTCAGAGACGCAACCAAGAGGCCAACAGTAATACTAAAGGAGTTTGAGAGAGCTGCAGCTGAGATGAGAAAAACTGCCCATAGAACAACTAGCACCCCAAAACTCCACAAACCTAAGTTTTATGGAAGGTGGCGAGAAAAGGGCCATTGCTGAAACAAATCCATATCGAAGTCCATTTGGAATTTGCAAGATGGCACATGGGATAAACAGCAAAAATATAGAAAAGGGTCCTTGGATCTGATGATACCTACACTAAGCTTCTTGGCCTTGCTACGAAACACTATGAGCAGTGCAACACCAGCAAGGCCCATTGCTGAGCACACCAGCCCCGCAGTGAAGCATGGTGGTGGCAGCATCATGATACAGAGATGTTTTTTTCTGGGCAGGGTCTGAAAAAGCTAGTCAGGAAAGAAAACATGCTTCTGTTTGCAAGAGACTTGGGACTGCAGTGGAGGTTCACCTCCCAGCAGGCTGCTGACCTTATACAAGCAGCCAACCTGACACTGAAGTAGTTTGGAAACAGGAATCTGAATGTCTTAGAATGGCCCAGTTAAAGCCCAGACTCAACCTGTCTGAGCAGCTATGCTAAGACGTAAAGTTGCTGTGTACCAATGGTCCCAATCCAACCTGTCAAAGCTCAAACAGTTTTGCCAGGCAGAAAAGGTAAACTTTGAAAGATCCAGATGTGCAAAGTAGATGGAGACTTATCCAAGTCCAAGAAGACATGCAGTTGCAATTTCTGCCAAAGGTGCTTCTATCAAATATTGACTCAAGGAGTAGATCATTTTTGTTTACTTACCTTTTGTGCCACATTAAGAAATACTTCACCCTCATAATGTTGAATATCTGGTGTACATGGGTTGGCAACAATGCCAATTAAATCCATTTCAATTCCAGGTTGTAAAAAGCATGGGAAAATCAAAATGAGGGGAGGGGGAGTACTTCTGCAAGGAACTGTATGTCTCAGTAAATGCTCAGAACTGCTGCTGTATCTTTTATTGTGGTGGCTTTGCTTGTGCAAGGCAATACAGTCGAGAAGGGCGGAAAATTAAACTTCTGAGTTACACAGAACACTTATTCCTGCTTACTTGCTTAACTGACCAACATAGCTGACCTGATATGAACAGTATCAATAGAAACCCCTTTGATTCTTCTTGTGGGCACTGTCCTAAGAGAATATAATCAAACATCATTCAAAAATGTTTCTCTTTTTGTTGAGAGGGTGCAGAACAAAAACATCTGCAAAAATTTAATCAACTTTCCTTCCTTTCTTCTCTCTTATCAAAAAGATAAGAAACCAAAAGCTAGGTTGCTCCTTAGATCTGTGGCAGCAAAGCCAAATATCATCTTGTAACCCACAAGCAACTAAAGGAATCTGACTTTATTTACCATGGTAGCAACAGTAAGCAGACTGGAGTAAGTAGAACCCTTATGAACCAAAACCTCCCTTGGGGTGCTATACTTACTGCACAAGAAGCATGATTTGTGGAAACTGTTGCCTTCACATTGTACCTCCTCAGCAAAGTATACTGTTTTCTGGCATACGCCACACTTTTTTCCTCCACCCCAGTTTGGCATCCTGTTAAAGAGGATAAATAAGAAAAATGTTAACTGCTTGAACACAAATGAAAATGTGGGGTGGGCAGGGGCACAGGGGGGGTTAACTGAAGTTCTTATCTGAACTGACAAGAAAGTATTCAAAAAAATCTATTAAGGCACATAATCACCCTGCAAGAACTAGGGTTCCTGCATATGTCACAGCAAACTCCTTTAGCACGGGCCAGATGCTGGAACCCTGGAAACTGCTAGCACACTACTGTAAGAAAGGTTGTGTCCATATTACTGGCCCACTTTTTCCCTGCTCGGGTTTGTACTTTGACTTCCATTGCTTCCTTGTTCCTGCACTAATCTGTGTGCTTTTACAGCACACCTGTATGAAGATAAGCACAGGAATAAGAGGAACAAATGGTACCTCCCAATGCACATGTGATTAGGATGGTCCCTTCTCTGAGCCAGCAACAGAAGCATCTGGGATAGAGGGAGAGCGGTATATTATATGACTGTTGGCTTCAGTAATCTGCAGGCAGGCTTCAAGGAGATTTGAAGGAGTCTTTGCATCGCACGTGGTCTCAACAGTCAGTGGCTTGCTTCCTGTGGTTTCCTGTCTTGCATTTATTTCTGTACCAAGAATGTTGAGGATGAACTGAATAGTTAGATACAGCAAACACTACACAGGGGAGGGAAGTCCCTCATTCTCTCCCACACGTAGCAAGCAGAACTCCAGTGTGTCATAAGCGCAAGTAAGGAGGACGTGCAGAAGGAACAGGGTCAGGAACTGGGCAGAACAGACTGCAGCCACCTCATTGTTGCTTCATTGGGAATTAAAGGGCAGAATGCAACACTCTTGAGTTGCAGCCAGGCAACACTACTCACTTGGCATTGCAGAAATGTGTTGTTTGCTCAGTACTGATGCCCTCTGAGCAGTTAACAACATCTGGGGATCATTTTACAGAACAAGTGCCCTAAATACAATGCTTCATGTGAATAAGTTTCCTAAAGAATAAAATTGCCTCTTCCTCAGCTCCAGATGTAGCATGGAACATGTACTCCAAGGCAAAGGGTCCCAAAAATCATGAGGCCAATTTGAATTCGCCAAGCTAGCAACACTAGTAACAAATTGATAAAAGTTCCCTTTAATATGTCCCCAAGTTGAGAGAGCATTTCTGGATTTCTGAGAGTGTCATGGATGCTCTTACAAAATGTCTACCATGGAAAGGGATTGCCCATTCATAAAATGGTTAACATAGGAAATCAAAACACACTCATTTTTCAGAAGGCAAACAGGCAAGACAAAAGGGGGAGGATCTGAGTTTTAAAATCCAAAACCACTGTCTTGAACCCAGAGATGCCACTGGCAGATAGCCCTTTGCTTTGCAGCAGGACAGCTTCTCCGTTTTTGTTTTTGTTTAAATAAGAAATAAAAGAAAATCAGCAGTAGCAGGGGGCTTGGCAATCAACAAGAGAGGTGTCCATGTGTGGACGGGCAACACACTGGGGACCCCAGGCCATAATTCCAAGGATTTAAGCACTCAAACAATACTGTACTAATACATTGCCATCCAGGATATATACATAAATCTGCCAACTCATAAAAGAGAACGACATCATAAAACAGAAGGGCATGTCAGTGTAGGGGCAGCCAGCACTCATTGTTGAGGAGGAAACAAAGACAATCATTAGAAGATAGAGCATCATTTGAGAGCACAGGAACTTTATCTCCAGATCAAGCTAAAAATGAAGTTGCCATATGCACCGGATGCATGCTATTGTTTCAGCCTCTAAAACTAGAGATAGAAAAATCAAACCTTCAGAACACGTCCAAGTGCAGAAGCTGCTCTTGGTGCCTAAGCAAGAAGGGTTTTCCTAAGCAAGTTCCACACAGAGACCCAGTTGATACTATTTGCTCATCTGGGGAAAAAGTGTATGAGTGTCAGGTGAGGAGAAGATTTTATCAACTGAATCTTCATTTCGACTAAGAGCTTTCTATACCAGTCTGCGTTTCGTTTTGCAAATATAAGTGATCTCTTTCTTCTTACTGTAGAAGGAAAGTAGCTTGGACTGAACACCTTCTCCTCACTAAAAACAAAGCAGTCAAATAATAGTTACTAACTTTGATTTATAAAAAGGAGAACATGGACCTTAGTGAACATGCGCCACATCATAACTTCCCTTAGCTGTATCCAGTAATCTTTAGACAAAGACTGATCCGGACATATGGAGGATCTAAGCCCTTATTCAAACTCTGTATAGACAACCGTTACAACATTTAGAGCTAGATGTATCAGGTGGCAACATGTTTTCCTTCACAGAGCTCTTGGAGCTTCAACTACCATAAAAGACAAAAAGAAAGTGCTCTCCCTCACAGTCCTGTCTCCCAAGTCCAGAGGCATGGAGGCTAAGGGGTGGGAGGATTAAGATCCATTTTGGGCCATCTACATCCACTCTAGCATAAAAACAAGCAAACAAAAGGCAGAGTTAAAGTAATGTGTATTTTGATACACAAGTGCAGTAGGTTCAGCACCATAGAGAGCATGCCAACAGCTCAAGTAAAGGCAAGTTTCCCCAGCACTGGCTTAGAGCAGCTGACAGCACTGTATAGTCAGCCCAGGAAGGTCATTCTGAAAGTTCCTTTCCCAGATGTGCAACTTTTTTTTAATGAGTGAGTGGCCTTTCTTGTGGTAACTGGTTCCTTCCAGGTGGTGAGGGTTTGACAAGGTGCAGTCCTTGGAGTCAAAGGGAGGCAGCACCTCCTGGGTGTCCAGAGGACAGGATGTATGAGGGCCCCACTTGCAAGGGTTGGGAACTGTTTCTGATTCCTTGGAGGCACTGCTGCCGGAAGTCTCTGCTTCTGACAGTTCTCTTTGCTCCAGGCGAACAATGGATTGGCAGGGTGAGTGATCCGACTGGTGAAACAGCAAAAGAAGATAAGAGCACCACAGCCCAATCTTCAGAAAGCGCTATATGGGGCTGCTAAAAGAGAAAAAATATGGAAGATGCTGCCCATGGATCGCTTATGTCATGCCTAGTGAATATAACAGGAACCAATTTCTCACTTTTGCAGCTTTATTATTGTATAGTTTTAGACAACAATTGACCCTTTTTTTCAGAAATTAAATATTTCAGCAGAAACAGATCACAAGAAAGAACATGCTTCCTGAGTAATTTTCCTATCAGGTGCAATATTTTGGACTTGATAAAAATGGCATGTCTTTCCAGTTTGATCCAGAATTGCTTGCAAACTTTCATGCAACTGTCTGCATCACAGGATGCCAAGTAAAGCAGAGGGGGTGATGAAATGCCACAAGCAAGCACTAACTTTGCAGGAAGTTGGCATCCACATGAAAATACAGATAGAACTGTGAAGGAAAAAAAAGAATGCCAGCTGATCAAACCATAGACACTTTGCAGCCACATAAAAGAGAAAATTCAGAAAAAAGCTCTCTCCATCACTGTACTACCTTACTAGGGAAAGGCTGTGCATGCAATCATTCAAAATGACCTTCTCCCAAAACAAGGGGAAAGACTGAAGCGTGCTGGCTAAATGACAAGTTGCTGCTTTTATTGTTGCTGCAGCTGCAAGCTAAAGGTCTCAGGTTTGCCTTAGCAGCTCCTCCAAAATTCTATGTTACACTGTACAGCACAGAAGGAACAAAGGATGGGGGATTCTGTGGCATTTGAGCCAAGGCAGCTGTTTCATGCTCTGAAAGGCCCCGACCGTAAGTAAATATTTCCCTCAGTTGTCTGTCTTCATCAGTCTCCCCACCTCAGTTCAACATATCTTGAACATTTGCTTTCTGTGTTCTGCCTCCCGCCCTCTCAGCCAAGTTGTTCCAGCTGGGAACCTTGGATTGCCTTAAAAGGAGATGTGGCTCAGAGTATCTCATTTCTCTCTGCTGGGGCAGGAGCCCAACAGGAAGGAGGCCAGTTCTGGCTTTCAATAGAAGGGAATGTGGCTAAAGAACATTGCAGTTCCCTATATAATGGCAGCCACGAGCAGAGCTATGATTAGCCTACTACTGCAGGTAACACTAACAGGACACAAGCTCCATATACTTCATATCCAGGTATACAAGACAGGACAGTGTCTTTAATAGCTGTGCATGTGCTACATGCTGAAGTCATTCTCTTTTGTGTGAATGACATGTGTTTCCTCTTCTGAGTTCAGGAATGGTTTTGTTGTGGATTGATGATATGGAACATTTCCTGGCCCCTTTAAAGAATGTTTTAAAATGCTTGTGCAACTCTATTGAAGCTACTTTCAGGTTGTCAGCTGCAGGTAAGTGGATGGAGAAGATTCCTCAGTCAGCCATGCCAGCAGCAACCAGAGAGCTTGGAGCCTGGGATTTTCTGGGTAAATTCTGTCCCTTCTTTATAGTCCATCCAAGTTCTGTTCACCACAAACTTTTAGATCAGGAACTATATTCTATGTAACAAAGAACCTCTACTTTATAGGTTGGATATAGTCCAAGGGACTTCTCCATACAGCCTGGCAGCTTCTTCCACAGGCTCTGCTCCCTGTTCCCAGAAGGATAAAGTTCTTATCTTCAACCAGCAGTTGAGATTAAAGCTTTTCAACCCCAGCACAATGTCAAAGGCTCCTTTTCTCCTTGTGCAGTGGGGGAAACAGTGGGTGGGTCTGGGAAGGAAGCTGCTGTGTGATTTTGTTCTGAGGCTTGTTCTGCAGAAGCTTGTTCTGTTTATTTAGCTATGATTATGGCCTTAATTGCTGCAAGCTCTCCAAGAAGTGATACAGAGATACAAACATGAACTAAGCTCCACCTGTTGAAGTGGAAAATAAATTAGTTTGATGATCCTCCATGTGAAACATTTTCAGCAGGCATTGGTATTAAATATTCATTATATTAATTTTCAAGGATCAAGCCCTTATTCCAAATATCTCAACCATGCAAATAACTGTCACATTATTTGTTGTGCATCACAGTTGGAAATATGACAGTACTGTGTTCTTTTAACTAATTTGTTTTATTTGCTTTCTTAAACTCTAAGAGGGTCTAAACAGGGTCATCAGAAAAAAAAAACTAAACATATATTTGATAATTCTGATAAACAGTTTTCATGTTTCCTTTAAAAAATTAAAGATTTACCGAGTATAGAGATAATGTATTTTGTAAAAGGTTTACCCTGACATAATTCCATGTGGAGCAGGTTCCTCCATATAATTCCTAGGACTTCAGAGGGCAACTCCACTCAATATTCAGAGAGGTATCCAGCGCTGCCCACATGCTGGGCAGAGCCCATCCCTAGTGCAGTGGGAAGCGGGCACATCCCCGAAGCAACAAAAATGAGTGGAAACTCTTGTTTCTGGAGTGAGGCAGGGATTGCAGACGTGAATGCCAGCCTGCACTCTGCAGAAATGAGCATTTCTGCTTGTTTCTGGGGTTGCGTTAGGAACTGCTAGCAGGGGGTCCCACCAGTGGTGGCAGTATTACATAGCACCCGTGGAAATCATATAAACAGTTTCCCAGTAACTCCCACATGGAAAGTTCACTGGCTGGTTATGGGTCAATCACTCACTCTCAACTTCACAATGTGGTTGTTGTGAGGATAAAATGGAGCTATCTAAGCCATCTTGGGTTCCTCACAAGAGGAAACAAGGCAGGAGGAAAAGGAGGAGGAGGAACCTGTCTTAACAAGTGATTATGACTATTTCAGTATCGGTATTTCTGCTTACCATATCTATGCCAAATGCATGCTTTAGCAACTGGAACACTTAAATTAAAAGGGGAGAGCAGCTCTTTTCTGTATATTTCCACGACATATGGAAGTAATTCATTCTAGGCTATGAAAAGGCTGCTTGTGAACACATGTCATAATAGAACATCCAGCTGTTGAGTCCACTGGGGTTTTATCCAGTGCTACCAAAGAAGCATGTTCAAGAATGCTTGATGTAGTCAACTATCCTGTTGAATATATGAAGTCACCTTAGGCAGTAAGCAGATTATCAATCTATTTAGTTCAGTATTGTCATTTCTGGCTGATTTACATTGGCTGTGGCTTTCCAGGGCATAATAGCACCAGAAAACCATCCAAATACCTTGCTGTCTTGTATTTTACAAATCAGGATGATGAAGTCTTAGTGATTCCCTTGTTTACTCACTTTCCCTCATCCTGCTATAAGAGATTCTTTAACTGATAGTGCCAAGGACTGAAACTGGAACCTGCTTTGTATGCAGAAGGTTCCTGATTTATTCTCTGGCATCTCCGGGTAGGACAGCATAAACTCCCGCATGGAGAACTGTTGCCAGTCATTGTCAACAATTCTAGGCTAAACATTGGCTAATTTTATATAAAGCTCTGTTCCAATGAGTTCTGAATCATTTAAAGCAAGGGCAGTGATGTGATCCTGCACATCAAGTGTACACATTAAAAACTATCAATTCTAGTATTGTTAAATCCTTAACATAGATCAAAAGGCTATTTTCCAGAGGACTTTTGCCTGTTTAACAATATCTTTACAGCAGGCACCCCAAAGCCCTTCAGTTCCTTCTGCTTTTTACTGCAAGCACCGAAGGAAATAGAAAGGTGAATTGAGGTAGCACAGCAACAAGGTAAGCTCTCTGGCCTGCTGTGTTCTTAAGAGTATTGCACAACCATCCACAGATGTTGCTATCTTGTATTTTGCACATTAGTAAAGGTAAAGGTTTCCCCTTGATGTGAAATCCAGTCATGCCTGACTCTAGGGGCAGTGCTCATCTCCGTTTCCTAGCCGAGGGAGCCAACGTTTGTCCGCAGACAGTCTCCGTGGTCATGTGGCCGGCGTGACTAAACACCAAAGTGCACGGAACGCTGTTACCTGCCCACCGAAGCGGTACCTTTTGATCTACTTGCATGTGCCTGCTTTTGAACTGCAAGGTTGGCAGGAGCTGGGATGGAGCAACGGGAACTCACCCCGTTGTGCAGATTCAAACGGCAACCTTTCGATCAACCAGCCCAGCAGCACAGCTGTTTAAACCACTGTGCCACCTGCATCCCATTTTGTGCATTAGGATGATGTTAATTCATCTGCAAATCCCAGCTAAGTCATAGAACATGCAGTCTATTTTATTCCACCTCTCCCCTGAAACTGCTTGCTCAGTTGCTGTCACAACACAGAACTGGATTTACATAGTTGTCCATTGTATGTCAACGCCTGTTCAATTCATTCACTGAAAAACAGTAATCACAAAGTGGGAGGGAAATGTACCAAGGAGCCACAGAAAAAAGGATAAATTACTGCTCCTCATTATTAGTAGATGTACAAAGAACCTATACTACACAGGCAAACCTATACTACATAGTTAATTGAGAGAAATATTAACATATCTAAAAATCAGGCACACTTTTGACATGTGAGCCAAGGTGGAGCTTCCCTTTCAAGGATGGAAGAATATGGAGGAAGTAAACACTGAAAGCCAATTTTAGACATGTTTACTGTAGAATGTTCTTTTGAATGTCTTCTCTGTCATGACCTGGTTTGCTTTGACTTCTGTGCAGAATGGAAGACAGATTGTTTGATGGTGATATGACTGCAACAGAGACAGGAATTCAGGGCTCTTGTACAATGGAGATGATTTCACTTCCTTTCCATGTGTTCTTCCTTTGCAACATCTAACATTATTTTAACAATGTATACATGAAATAGGTTTTTCAAAGGGAAATCCCTTCAACAAAGGGGTCTGCCATACAATTAAAATGATAAATTTAATTTAAAGACATTCAATATTCAGTAAAAAAATCAACAAAATATACATTTTGATGGTTAAAAAGCCTCCTCCCATATCAACGTTTTCAGAGAAAATCTTAAAGCAAGAAGAGAAGGAAGTTCCAAAAGGGTGGGGCCACCACTGAGAGGGTCCCATCTCTTACTCCTGTGAGTTGGGATAAGTGTTCATTCATGCATTTATTCATCCATTCTACTTTGATACTACCAATAGATAAAACTATCCAGGCAGTTTATAATAGCCCATAAAATACAAATAGCAGTAAAACATCTTAAAATTATAGTACAAAATTTAAAGGCCAGATTTGAAACCAAATCTAAACAAGCACAACAGGTAGCACAAATTAAGCCATAGGATCTGTTAGACAGCTGACCTACTTCCCCCCATAGGTTATTTGAGCTGATTAACTATCCTAGCAAAGAGGTCAGTGGCCTTCAGTGGGGAGTTTCTTTCATAGGGGGGCGTTGAAAAGGCTGTCCTCTTAGTTGTCAGCAACTGAGCCTCCTTCAGTGGCAGCAGTCAAAGGGAGGCCCCAGATCATGTAGCTGAGCGGAGTCATTGTGGCCCCAGGCCATGTAGGACTTTATAGGTTAAAAGCCACACTTCGAATTAGATTCAGAAAAATACAGAATTTCTCACCACTGCTTGTTTCAGGTGGAATGGGACGACACTCTCTTGTAAAGAGGCATCGATCATCTCCCTGGACAAGCCAGCCTTTCCCTTCCTGCTAGCTTCATAAGCCAAAGGAGGCATGGATCCAGTATGGACATGCTTGCACAAACCTGTTCAGCCACCTTGCCCACATCCTTGTGCTGACAAACTGGAACTCATCCAAGAAAATTTGACCAGGCTATGTGCAACTGTGGTTTCTAATATGCCCCACTTACTAACTTTCCTTCAATTCACCCATCCCTTTTCTAGAAAGTACAGTTGTTAACTACCTGGGCCATGCTCCCCTTTACCTGGATAGCCCTCCACCCAATGCCATATCTCCCTCTACCTATCACAACACTGACTGACTTCCCCTCAGAACTCCTCACTTGGCTCCAGTTCCTAGGAAGGTGAAAGCAGCAAATATAGAACACTAGAAAAAGGCAGAGACAGCCAAAATTGGCTGAGATGTCAGACAGGTAACCTTTTCCCTCACTGAGCAGGTGGGCCTTGGGGCAGTTTCCCTCCCCAGCACCTGGGCTTTTCTTAGGTAGTACCCGAGGGGAAAAAACACACCACTACAAATGCACGTATGCTGGATACTGTGCACCAAGAAAAAGGCTGATAAGATGTTGAAAGAGGCTAGCAAGGTGAGAGGTCCAGCATTCTCAGCTTCCCTGAGACCATCCAGGCAGGTCTGTACATTTAGAGCTACAAGCATCGGGTTTTTTAAATGCTGTCTTCTAACCAACATAGTTGTGTTTAAATTAGATTGTCAAATAGATCTTGGATTCTTATTGATACACCATCCTGCAGACAAGATTATTTTTTGTAGCTGTGCTTAGAAATTTCAGCTGTGCTACTTTAAGAAAGTGAAATGCAGGGATGCATGAATCGCTTGAGTGCCAACATTCCACAGAAGAACCCCGATATTTGTATTTTTGCATAGACAGACATGGATTACTGAAAGCCTCAACAGGTGACCATACTGCAAAGATAGATAAATAAATAAGAGGGTGGGGAGAAGCAAGCAATGATGTGGCAAGTTACAACTTCTCTAGGAACTGGGCTCTAAAACTTGACTATGCAGTAGTCTGACTGGAATAGTCATATGAACATTCCTCATAAGACTATACTTCTAAGTATCTCAAATTGTTCGAGGGAATTCGTTACACAGAGAGGAGGTGTGGGTAGGTGGGGAAATAGTCTTGTCAGGACATGATTCACTGGATCAGAAAAGAAAGCTGTGATAAGTTCACACAATTGCTGAAACATTAAGGATCTAAATTGCACTTGGCTACTGAGAGATCCTATTCTGGTGTGATCATGAGTGGCACTAAGCAATAACACCATCACCAGATTAGGCTTTATGCATAACACTCAGGATGTGGAAGAGAATGTTGCTCACATTGCATTCTGGCTAAGTAAGGTGGATAATGATATTGGCAGTGAAACTGAGAAGGATCCGACTGTGATTTCTATTAAGCCCCACTTACTGGCTTTCCTTCAATGCACCCATCCCTTTTCTAGAAAGTAATCCAAAGCCTTGTTCATTTTGCTATAGTTTGTAGCAGATCCATAGCACAGCTACACTTTATTTATGTATTTAATTTATCTATTTACGCTTCTACAGACAATCACAATAGCCTCATGGACAGTTTATACAATTTAAACTATCAACAAAACACAAAAACAAATTAATAATAAAGCCTCAATAGCAATAAAAACATCCATTCCAGCAGCAGGAGCACCAAACAATTTGATGTTGGATGTGGGCCTGACATTAAACATCAAAAGGAAAAGACTCCAGGTTAGCTGGTGGTGTTAGCCTCGGACCAGCACTGACTCATGATAACCTAGCAGCATACACATACAAGAAATATACTTGAAGTAGTAAATTACAACCACTGAAGCTTAATAGTAGAAGAGGATAGTCAGATATAGAGCATCTACAGAAAATGAGAGGTTAAGCATCCCTATCCACAGTGAAATTAAAGTAATTTGATTTACCCCAGTTTAGTCTCATTAATGTTAATGGGATTCAACAGGGCTTACATTTAGAGCTGGGAAAATGAAGACTAGATCATCTATGCCAGCATGGAGTAAAGAACCTTCTAGTGTGTTACAGTAATTCTGTAAAAATATGTTCAAACCTCCTTGTAAGTAAATTGCAACAAAACTGACAACAATGACATTCATGATAAATAAAAAAAGGAAAGGTAGGAAGAAGATCCAAAGTATCCTTTAGAAGAGCCAGAATTAACTCCTTCGAGAAAGTGAAAGCCTTATTTGAGAAAGGGAATTAGGAGCTTGTCATACACCTCTCACATAGGGTGCCTGCTGTGTGCAGCCTCCCCATTCATTCTGAACAAGTAGTACGTCAGATTTGGGGAGCACTTTAGGGTGCAGTCCATAGGACTTCACTGGCTGGCCACTGAGGTTGGCAAATTAACCAACACAGAAGGAGAAAAGGCGGCATTCCACTGGCCAGAGAGGAGAGGAAACCAGAGAGGCTATCCTTTCTGTAGGGCTGCATCCTCATGAGATAGAAGCATGCAAGCTCAGAGGCTTCTGTGTCTTCACTGCCCTGCTGGACTGAAGCCACCAGGGTGGAAGGAGGGATGGAGGAAATCTTCATTTCCCTTTTTTCTGATTGTTGTGATCCTTCTCTTTCTCACTAGGCAGTCATTTTAGAACATGAGAGAAGGGGGCTTGCAAAGACTAAGCGTAGCCTCTTGGGACTCCTCTCCTCCCTGACCGCTGGAATGCATGCACCCCTTTCTCCTTCTCTGAGATCATTTTGACAACCTCAGAGGCCAGCCAGTGAAGATCTTTCCATGCTGGGTGTTAAGGGAGGACTTTCTACTCCCCCTTCCGAAGTCAGATGCTCTTCGTGATCTTGGATGGTCCCACTATCTTATGGCCCCACAGACAACATTCATGGGCCACAGGATTGTTCTGTCCAATTGTTCCGTTCTGTCCAATTTGTTGCCTCATAATTGTATTGTGCTTTACTTCACAACAACTGTAAGGCAATTCAGGCAAACACTGTTTTTGGGAAACTGATTCTGAAAAGAAGGAAGTGGATGACTCAATGACCGAAGAGGGATATTTGACCTGGTTCACAGACTTAGAATGTCACTTAGAGTAGCATGCACACTGCCCAGTTGTTCCACGCAACATTCTCCACAGCCAAATCATTCAGTGGCAAAAAAGAAAGAAAAAAACCTTTTAAGAAACTTCTAAACATTTTGTGTGGTTGCTGAAGCAAAACCTTAGCACTTATAGTAAGTTGTGGTCAGAAAAGTTCTAAGGAAGGAATTACTAAGGAAGGAACACAGACACTCATGTCATTATCAGACTATTGAGCATAGCATACTTTACCATAAATGGATATTCTTAAGCACTAAAGTAAAGCAATACGGCAACTAGACCAAACAGGATGATAGTAATTCCATTCAGCAGTGCCGCGCCCCATTCTGAGGTCTGTTCAGTACCTTTCTACAACTGCTGGATGCTTAGCTGCCTTTTCCTTGTTCAGGGTAGATCACAGGTTCCCAATACAAAGTTTGGCAGTCTATGCATTTGCTGCCGTTAAAGAAATGATCTAGGTGTATGGAACTAGTTCCAGCCCTCAGCTACTCTCTCTCAGCCTCAGTTCCTATGCTAAAATGGGAACATTTGCCTTAGGATGTGTACTGAAAATGAACAAATGCAAATGTCACTTAAACTTAAACAAAACAGCAGGAAAAATCATGTTTTTATTGGAAACTGAATTTGCAACATGTTGCAGCCAGTTGCAAAATACATTTTATACTTCTTTTTTCTTTTGCTGCTATTAGAGCTTTAAAAACAAAACAACTGTGCATATTGCAAGAAAAACACATTACTCCTCCCTCCCAAATCTATCCTTCTTTCCCAAATATATGATAACGTTCGGCTCCATTAAAGTCAAAAGAAGTTTTGCCAGGAACTTTAGTGGAAGGTGACCTTCACTCCATGAATATTCTGTATGTACCTTGCCACTGGAGAAATGAGTTAGATTTCTAAGGAATCCTCAGTTAGGCGGGCCCAGTTTTTATATAGAAGCATAGTGCTCAACAAGTACCCAACATGGTGAGGTCGTTTGAAAGTGTAGCTGCAACAGGGTCTGCAGATGATGGACATTCATTTATGCAATTGTCACTTAATGAAACTGGCAGTTTAGAGTTGCAACTGAAAAGGTGATATCCCCAGGGCACTTATCAAAGAACAGAAAAGCCTGTTTTGCTATGCAAATCAGGCAATTACACTACTCCAGAAATGAACACCCAACACTGACAAGATTTCATCAGACTGTTTCTGTATGTCTGTAAGAGCACAACCCTATGTGCATTCGCACAGAAGAAAGTCATACAACTCCGAGCATCCCCAGCCAAGCTGGGGCCACCACACAACACAGTGTGCCAAAGTCAATATTCCGTCTTGCTGCACTAACTGGAAGACTTCATTTGGAATACTGTATCCTGTAGGAGGGCAGCTTTTAGTTGAACATTAGTGACACTTATTGGTGCAAGCAGTTTAATTGTGGAACCCACTATGGGTGAGGGAGGGATGCTCCTCAAACAGAGGCTAGGCAGCTACGTGCAGGGGAGCTCTGGATTTTCTGCTCAGAACAGCAGATAAGTATCTATTTATGTATTTATTTACAATATGCATCTACAGTTCCACACTGAAACAAATTCTGCAATGGTGAACAATGAAAAGGTGTGAAAAGATTAAACATAATAAACCGCTATATGAAAACAGAACAGCAGCAAAACCTATGGTTAATTGATCAGGGCTAAATTTCTTGTAACAGATGTTTTCAGGAGATGTAAATACGCAGCACTGTTACCATTGGTACCCACACATCCTCCACAGGCAGGGAGTTCCACAGAAAGGGCCATCTGGTCCATAAGCACCCAACCCCAACACTGTGATTCTAGTATGTACTACAATTTCTAAGCAGGGAGAAAGTGCTCAGCCAGGAATGAAACACATCCACATATCTGCAGACTGTTGCCTTATCCAGCAGTCTCAGGAAGCACCTAAAAGAGGGCACAAACACAGTGTTCTATGCCTCCCTAGTCCAAGCAAGGGGCAGCACCCAAACCTTTAAAGCGGCAGGAAATCAGCAGCCCTCCAGATGCTGCTGGACTGCAGTTTCTTCTCACTTAGGCTGATGGGAGTTGGAATCCAACTGCATCTGAAGAATCACATGACCCCTGCCTATGCTCTAAGATGTATGCCCATTGGCTACATCAAGGTTACAAGAGAATCCACTACAGAAGCTGTCTCCCTGAGGCCATCTTGCTTCTGCTTCGTATTGATATGGAGCGGGGACCAGTGTCCTGATTCCCGCTGACCCTGAATAGCTCTGCCACACCGCACATTCGCAAAGGATGCAAGAACTCCACAATCCAGCCGGGCACACTTTGGGAGCCAGCCCCACGGCCCGCCGGGGCTCCTCTCCGCCAAGTTCCCGCGCGCAGGATCAGGCTCGCCCGCGCCTCCGGGAGGAATACGCGCAGCGAGCGAGGTCGTGCGTGGCCGCCGCTGGGCGTGCTCCTGCCGCGAAACCGGCAGACTTCGCCGAACATTTTGGAAAACTTAATCGGCAAATTAGGTCCCCCTTAACAACAGCTTGGCATGCTTTAGAGGCTGCCCAGTATGGCAACCTCTAAAGCCTGCAGGGATCCTGCGGCGACCTATAGAGGCCGACCAAGTCACGACAGGAACTTCCCCAGATCGCGCTGCGGCGGCGCGCCTCAAGAGGCCGCCTGCCGCCCTCCGTTCCCAGGGGGCCCCGCCGGCCCTGGAAGAAGCCGGTGGCAGCAGGGGCGCGGCGGGGAGAGCGCCGCACTTACCCAGCGCCTGCCGCCGCCCTTCGCGTCTGGCTCTCCTGGCTGCTGCCGCGACCGCTCGCTCGCTCGCTCCACCAGAGCTCACGCCTCGAGACACGGGCGAGATTTTGTTCTCCGCGGGAGAAGGCGTGTCCCCGAGCGACACCCCGCCAGCCCACAGCGACTGGTTGCAAGAGGAGGGCTGGGCGCAGCGCTTCTCCGTGCCTCCTTTTTGCGCTCAGCACCACAAAAGGGCTGATGTAATTTTCCAGAGGAAGCAAACAACGGAGCCGGGCGCGCAGGGCGGAAGGCTGGCAAGAGCAAGGGGCCGCGGTGGGGTCTGGTGCACATGGAGAGGATGGGGAAAGCAAGCCAGCAGCAACTCGGGTTCTCCGGGGCATCCGCGAGCTGCTCCGGTGTCCCCAAAAGTCTCCGTGGTTCTTCTATTATAGATCTTAGCGCTCAGCTGGGTGATCAGGGCAGGACTTTGCGGGCGGAGGTGCAAGCCCCCGCGCTGCAGATCCCCCTGCTCCCTCTCAAGGCTGCAGGGCTGTCTTAGCTCATTTTGCACTAAGTGGAACAATACACATGGTCTTCTAACGAGGGGAGGCAGCCATGCGACCACTAAGGGCGGGATCCTATGGATGTTTAGACAGGGGAAAGTCCTACAACTGGTGCTGGACTTCCTTTTTTCTGTCCAGACACTCATGGAATTGTGTCTTATGCTACACTGAATATGCTACACTCCTCTAGAAATTCATAAGAGAAAGTCACCAGTAGTTTGATACTTTCCAGTCACCATTTGGGAATTCAGTATATTCCAGAAGTCATTTAGTATTATTCTTAGCTGGTCTTAGAAACTGTTGGCAGAGTAGGATGGCCATCTTCTTCCCCCTTGAAAATGTTCTTTGAGCAGTCATAAATTCATCAGGAAGTGACATTATATGCCTATAGCTATCATTTACTGCATTGCTACGCAAAAAAGTCTTTCACCACATTAATATTGTTTTGTGGGTGCCGACACTTGAAGATCTTGGTGCATGACTTGTATTGTGGACAAGGAGCTATTGTTAGGGCATATTATGGAGAAACTGGATGGTTTTCCTTAGGCACGGGCATCAGACAAAGGTGTATTTTATCTCCCTATCTGTTCAGTCTGTGTGTAGAACATATAATAAGGAAATCTGGATTATGATCAGAGGAAGGAATGAAAATTGGTGGAAAATGCATCAATAATTTAAGATGTGCAGATTATACCATAATGAAGCAGAAAGCAGCAATGAATTGAAATGACTCCTGATGGAAGTTAAAAAAGCAAATTGCAAAAGCAGGACTGCAAGCTGAATATTAAGAAAACAAAAATCATGTGTACAGAAGAATTATGGAACTTTACCTTGAAATTGTAAAGATTTAATATACCTTGGCTCAATTATTAATTGAAATGGAGATAGCAGCCAAGAAATTGGAAGAAGATTGAGACTTGGAAGGGCAGCAATGAAGGACTTCGGAAATATAATCAATTGTAAGGACATTCATTGGAGACCAAGACCAAAATCATCCACACTATTACACTCCCAAGCACTATGTATGGGCGTGAAAGCTGGACAGTAAAGAAAGCTGACAGGGAGAAAATGGATGCATTCAAAACATAGTGCTGGAAGAGAGTTTTGCAAATACTCTGGACTGACAGAAAAACAAATTGGTCCTAGATCATGGATCAAGCCAAAGTTTTACCTAGATGCCAAAATGAGGTTTTCATACCTTGGGCACATCATGAGAAAACAAAACTCCTGAGAGAAGGCAATCATGGTAGGGAAGGTTGAAGGCAGAAGATGAAATGGAAGACCAAACATGAGATGGATTGACTGCATAAGGGAAGCCAGAGTTGAATTTAGAGGAACTGAGCAGGGCGATCAGGGACAGGACATTTTGGAGAGTTTTTATTCATAGGGTGACCATAAGTCAGAGATGACCTGATGGCACATAACAACCAAAAATAACTGCCACAAACATATCTGAACACACACACACACAAACACAAGCTGCTAATATGAACCATTCTTTAAACTGGTATTATTAATTTGTCAGATGCACCAACTGAGCTCCCTCTTGTCCTCTGTCTTAATTTTATAATCCATTTCTGTGCTCTTTTCTGAATCTCATCCAGCTTTATCATAATCCCCTTGAGGTGAAGTATTCTTGAGAACTTACAGCAGGGCTTTTGAAAAAGGGCTGGCAGTTGACTATTGAAGCATTTATGCATTCTTTAGTTGAGTTTTCTTTGCAACATTCAGTGCGAGACCTTGTCTACCTCTCCAGGAAAGAGATGCATGAATTCCAGAGTGATGTATGTATTCTCTCACTAAACATTGCCTAAGAAGTGCCTGCAGGGCGTTGTGAGTCATTTGTACATTCCATGTTGGTGCTTCCATGTAAAGTCAAAAGTCACTCTTATGCTTACTTCACATACATTTATTATGTAAAGCATGGTGAGCTTAAGAAACGGCAATGAAATTTCTAGCTCCCATGTGATTAGAAGCCACTGATGATAGTTTTTACACCTTCTGACAGACACTGCTCATAAGAATCTCAGAAGTTCTGCAGTGCGTAGGAGACAACTATCTATAGGGTCATAGACCAGAAAAGGCAGAAAGCAAGGAAAGGAAAATTTTATTGTATAGAAAACCAATTTGGTTGCTGTGCTCCACTGTTTTATTGTAAGATCATCCCAAGACCTTGGTAGTGGATGGTATATAAAAGTTTTAAATAAATAAAAAATACATAAATTAAACACAAGGTGAGTCTTCATTTTTTAGACAATCAAAAGGAAAACCCAGGTTTGATCCTATGCAACTTGGCATTCTCTATTAATGTGTATACTTATGGTATGGAGCATGATTGTCTAGGAGGATGGCCAAAAGTTGAGTCTGTGAGCCTGTAATCCTATGCAGACTTACTTGGAAATAAACCTCTGGGAAATTCTTCTGAATAAGCCTGTACAGGGCTGCACTGTAAAAGGTGCATTATTTTTCCCCGTGTGAACTATGGCATTTATTGATCTCTTACATTTTTGATGTTTTACAAGACACAGTTTTTTAAGTGGAGCAAGAAGTGACTTAATTTTTTGTTTATGGATCCTTATGAGCTTTACAATTCATTATATTTCCTTTTGCCTTTTATTTTTGTTAGCAGACTTGAGTAAAAGAAAAGAGTGATAAAAATAAGAATAAATAAACATATGTTACAAATCTCAAGTGTTATTTAGTAATATGTAACATTTTCCTCTCCTAGTTTGAGAGAAGGAAAAATACACAGTGATACAGCTGTTGTTTTTTGCTTCTAATTTTGGACAAGTCTCAAGGGTGTAGTTGCCCTCTGGTGTTTAAATTGCACTATTACATTCAGTTCTTAAAGAATATCTAGGCCTCAATCCAATGCATGTTTATCCAGAAAATAAGTCAGCTGACGGGTTTAGGAATTTTTTGTCAAAACAGGCATAGGATGGTGCCCCTAAGTGGTAAATAGCTGTATTTTAAGACAGACAAAGAAAGGTCTGGGGAATCAAACAGTAAAAAATATGTTATACTTCTAAATGTTTAAAGGTAAATTCCTTTAAAATTAGGATGAAAAACATCTATGGAGGAGATCTTGAGCATGGCATATATTGTATTGCATATATTGTACTGAATATTGTATTGAGTATTGCAGTATTGCATATAGGGGCTGTTCAGCTACTGAGATGGTACCCATTGCAATTTACCATCACAATATACCATTTGCAACCTGGAAAGCTGCTTATTTGAAAGCAAGTGGCTTAGATGCCACAGTTATCACAGCATCAGGTGAGAACTATATCATGCCATGTTCCAGTGCATTTCCAAACTCAAAGTGCTTGTATTGGCCTTCAAAGATTTCAGTGTTAATGATGTGGTTCCTTGAAGAACCATCTGCACTCATAATAATCTGTCAAAGTAAGAACAGTGCACTGGAATCTCTATACGTGCACCTGCATGCCAGAATATTTTGTCTGATTAGGGAACTCTGTCCCTGTGGCCCTGCTTATTTTAGCTTATAATTGAGAATTGAAGCTGTAGCATTTATTTATTTATTACATTTATTTAACACCCCTCCCCAGCCCAGAGTGCTCCTTGGGCAGTTTACAATAAAATACAATAAGATATTTTATTTATTTATTTATTTAGGAGTCTTCTATGCCGCCCCATTCGCTGAAGCCTCGGGGCGGCTCACATTAAACAGTACATTAATAAAACAATAAGTAATATATGGTACTGTCTGGTTGGAACTATTTCTTTTTATTTTATCATTGCTTTGACATGTTTTTAAGGGGCCTGCTCATAACCTTGAAACTGAGAGTATCATGGAAATCTGTGCAAGGCAGGAGGAACAGCAAGTCATTTCAGCCATCTAGCTAAGCTGCTTTGGACAGAGAGGGAAGGAGGCTGGTATACCACCAGGATATCTGCCAACCTGGCAGAAGCAAATTCTTTCCTGCCCCCCAGAATGGCCTCTTCATCCCTTCTCTGTGGTCAGCCTTACAAACCAGAAGACAAGCCAAGGCAGTCCTGTCTGTGCTGGCTGTAAAGTAGGAAGGAGATCCAAGAACAGACACCAGCTCCAAGGTTGTAGCTTTTCTTCAGTTTTGAATCTGGGAATCTAGATTCTGTCTCTGGGCCATAGGATCACTCTGTCCCTGTTTTGTTTATTTCTGTTTTTCTACCATTCTTTTTAATTTTTTATAATTTTTGTTGCATGTTGCCATGGGAAGGTTTGTCCCAAAAGGGAGCTTATACATCTCTTGAATAAGAATTTTCAACCAATGACCCCTGTCATGTTCCAGTTAACTCTTGCTGTTGCTGTGCTTTAATGCTCCCAAAGCAGCTCACAAAAGTATACAAATACAAATGTGAAACAATACAATAAAATACAAGTGTAAGGCAGCAATACCAGAGCTGAGAAGTAGGATCAGCAGCACCAGGGACAGCACCAAATGCTGTTCCAACAATCTGCAGTGGTGAAGTATGTCCTTATATCCAGTTGGTGGCCTAATAGTTGCTCAGATGTCAAGCCTCACCTTGGTGCTCAGGTCTTTTCCTCTTGAGATCATTGAGTGGACTCTTACCTTGTGATACAAATTAAAGCTACAGTTGGTATAGTGATGCAGAAAAATGCTTATTTCTTACTAGAAAGATCTAAATAGCTAATTTTATTAACATTGTATTCATCTATATTCACAACCTGGAAATATGAGACATGTGAATTCCTTCCCTTAGACAGCATTTTTAGTGAGCTTGGAGATTGGTCCCTCGGCTAGATACCTCTCCCTTGAAGTCACTGTTCAAAGGTTGGTTTGTGAAATCACATTAAAACTTAGATAGAAAGCCTTATAGTTTAACTTTGCTTCTAAATTTCCTCTGTGCCCCCTAACCAGGTTTCCTCATTCCTTTCCCTCTTTCTCTTAACTCTGTATGGCTGGACACAGTTCAGGAAGAAGTGTGGGCTTCCAGCCTCCTGCCATATTGATTTCTTAAAGAATTTCCTCTATGGGCTCAGAAGCATTCTGGAGAAACAGAAATGGTGGCTGCAGGCCTGCACTTTCCTCTGCAATACTCCCAGGGTCCTTTCACAATACTGCAGTTCTGTTTTCCTTAGCTTTCCATACTTCAGCCTATCCACAAAGGTTTTTTTTTTTTTTTTTTGTCCTAAGAGCCTGTGGTTTCATCCCAGTCTAATTGACTACTCTCTCATTTTTCATCAAATATGTTTTAAAACATTCCACAACATTAAAATCAGCTTAGGCAGTGCATGACAGGCCAGAGACTTCTCTGCCAAGCAGTACAGTACAATGAGATATTTCATTGTAACATTTGTTTGCCTTTCTAATGGCTGTCAGAGGGCCAAGATATTAATTACAGTGATTCCAGAATATCTCTCTCTTATGAATGGTAACAGGTGCTTTATTTATTTATGTATATCTATACCACCCCAAAACTGTAGTGTGTGATACTTATTTGAAACATTATTAAAATTTCAAATAAATCCCTAGAACACTAAGAACTATTATCACCCACAAGATGGAGCTAATGAGGCGAGATGAGCTTGGAAGCAGCCTTTTAAATAGCGCTGGACATCGTAGTACCTTGAAAACCATATCGCAATCTCTTAAATCTCAAGAGGGCTCTCTCTCTCTCTTCCACTTGTCGATATGTCAGTGCTTCTCACTTTTAATTTATGTAGTGGTATCCATGAGCAGCACACTGATCAGTTGCTACTCACATTTATTGACGGAGAATTGGCGTGAACAAAAGGTGATTTAGCCGATGCTGTGCCCTGAACCAACGGAAGAAGCATACTTTCTAAGCGTACTCGGGTCCCAGTCTAACTGGGGCCCCGGAGCCGGGGCACTTGGGGGTAGCCATCACTTCTCCATACGTACATAAGTGTGGACGGATGAATAGGTTGTGTTTACACAATGCTGAGGAAATTATTGTCTAGATGTGCTCACTTTAATGATGCTGATGGTGGTGATGTTTCAAGGCACCGAGAGTCCACGGCTGTAACTTAGCCTCCTTCCCCGCTTCCTTATAACGTGCCTTTCCTTTTCTTCCCTTCCCTGCTCTTAGCCGGAGAACGCAAGCTGCAGGTGGGAGCGCGGCACAACCATTTCACTACAATTCCCATGATCCTTTGAACTGCCTGTCTGCGCCCGCGCCGCAGTAACCTAGGGAGGGAGGAGGCGCGGAGCTGCAAAGATGGCGTCGCTGCCGCTCCGCTCTCCTCCGGGCTGAGGCGGTCGGTGGGGCTCCTGGTACTGGGGTGACGAGCGGGGGCTGTCGTGGTCGTCCAGTGCCGCCACCGCCACCATGTCGGAGCCGGGGCACTTGGGGGTGAAGCGTGCCGAGTCGGCAAAGCTGCGGCGCGCGGAGCAGCTGAAGCGCTGGAAGGGCTCCTTGACCGAGCTGGAGCCGGTGACTCCTGCCCGGAGCCGGCACCGCGGCGGGCCCCGCGTTCGCTTCGAAGACGGCGCCGTCTTCCTGGCCGCCTGCTCCAGCGGGGACACCGACGAGGTGAAGCGCTTGCTGGCCCGCGGAGCCCGGCTCAACACGGCTAACGTGGATGGGCTGACGGCGCTGCATCAGGTACCCCGGGAAGAAGCATTCTCCCCGAACACACGCCTCCTCCTGGAGCCCCAAATCTCCCCCTCCTTCGGGTGGGCCGGCGGCGGCGCGGGGGGGGGGGGCGTTGAAAATATGCGATCTTTTTCTGCCTCTTCTTCCTCCTTTCTCGCCCCTTTTTTCGCCTCCGAACCTTCTAGGGGCTGATCCTTACGGAGGGGTTGATGATCACATTGTCCAGTCATTTCCCCTTGCTTAGGGTAAGGGTGGCCTATAGATAGATCGGGGAATAAGCAGTCGGGGGCGAGAAGAAGGCTTGGAGGGCTACGTCTCAGACAGGCAAAGACTGCCTGCTCAGTAAATGGGAACAAAGTTCCCCTCCAACCTGTCTTTTTCTCTCCTTTCCTTCCTCCTCTCCTTTTTCTGTTGCTTTCCTTCCCGTGACTGACCCACGCACAGATGGAGAAACGTTCTCTGTGGGAAATCGATGCTGACTCTCCATAGTCAGCGGTGTGCACAGTTGCACCAAGGATCCACAGCATGATTCATATTCTGCAGGATCTCTCTTGTCTGCCCACAACGCAGTAATTTGAAGGGGTGTGCGGCTTTCTCTTTTCTTGCCTGTCCCCGAGAAATAACCTAGGTGAGCTGACAGCTCCATGCAGGCACACTCCTGTCAGTTGCTGTGCCCTGTAGGATTGCAAATGGGTAGTGCCTTGCCTGACCCATACGAAGTGGGGGCAATGCACCAGTTACTAGGCATCAACAGGGGAACTTAAAATTGGCTTGTTTCTTCCCAACTCTCCTTGAGTTGAATCTTAAAAGACCTTGGCTCAGTGATCCTATGTAACCTTCCTGTGGCTATGTTTGGAGAATCACCTTTCTCTCCAGTGTAACTCTAACAATGTCTTGCATGTTGTCAGCACTGTGCTCTTGCTATCTGTTCCTTTAGTAGAGGTTATCTGGATAGCAGTTTCCACTCAGATTGTGTATTTTTACCCCCACTGTAACACAAACCCCATTTTTTTGCTCATATGTTACTAACACATTTGTGTGTTCTCTTACCTTGGATTCCCAGTGAGAACATGAAAGGCATCATAGTGAATTCAGCCGGTCTAATTCAAACCTATCCTTTCTCTTCTTTTATCCCTCCCAAAGGATGGAAAATATGGAGAAGACCATCTGGATTGTTTTTGTTCGTTTGCTTGTTTGTTTAATTGTGGATCAGGTCAAAGCCAGACTAATTGGATAAGTGTGGTCTAAAGTTTCATGCATATACCTGATATGGTGAATTATACTAGGTTTTTGTTTGATTCTAAGCTATGTTGGTCTGTCTGGACCTACAGGAGGAGCCATCGCTTCCAATAGAATATGCTTCAGTAAAAAAAGACTGTCACAGCTATTTATAGAGGGGTTTCCCTATCTTCTGTTTATCTGACTCTTTGGCATTCTACAACACTAGAAGTTACTATTGTAAAATAGAAGTTACTATTGTAAAATAAGAAGCTGCTAAAAAAGTTGAATATTTGGGAATGGTTTCACCTTGAGGTTCTTATGTGCTTCTAAAGTATTGAAGTCTTCTGAAGTTATGATAATTCTTGGCTCATTTATAAGGGTTCTGCAGTGTTGGTGAGCTTGATATTATGCCTTGTATACAGCCTTAATGGGACCTGTGTAGGAGTTGCTGTGATACTTTTGACTTTCAAACCTTTTCTCTTGGTAACCTTTACAGAGAGCACAAGGTGCCAGGGTCTAAGACTAGCACCACAGAATACTATTAATAGAATTCCTCGGGTGCAGTAAGCACCAAAAGTATCTTTAAGAGTCTCCTTCTGACAAATGCACCTCATTTTCAGTCACCTCTTCTATGGTTTTTGTGTCATTTTTCTCTTTGTAATGGCTGGCTGTGTAATGAGCCTGGGAAATATCTGATAACACATGTATCTTGCCACTTGAACAGATTGCCAATGTAAGCATATTTGTCTGTTTGCTATTTTATACAAGCAGAACAGTATGCCTTGATATTTTCTTACTACCCTAACATCTCTGAAATGGGAGAGAGAAGTTTTATTGAGTGCTAGAAGAAGACAGGTGAAAAAATGGAATTAATCTGTCATTTTATTTAAAAAAAGATGTTAGTCTGATAAATGATAAAGAGCATACATTAGCTTTCAGTAAACATAGATAAGGATGCATTATGTAAAATAAAAACATCTACCCATATTTGCATACTTTTATGCATGAGTAAGGACAAGGAATCATTTAGGGTATGGAGCATTGATCACTGGAAATCTTTTGTACTTCTTATCCACTTCAGCTTTTGAAGACTTCATTGCCAACATCCCTTGAATATATTTGCAGCCATAAACAATTAAAAAAATATAGAGTGCTGATGACTAACCTAGTGCTAAATTCTATACCTGCTGTAATTGTAGAATTCAAGCACTGAATCCATCATTTAAACTTACACAGTTTCTCATCTGTTTAGGTGTTGTGTGTGTAACATTCTCTATAGACTGCATATTTAGTAGCACTTTAGTAAAATGGGAATTGAAACTAATTATGGTCAGCAAATGAGTTAAACACACAGTATAATTGAAAACAAGTTAGCTGTGCATGTTTTGGCAACAGCAATTGATTTTGCTGCCTGCATTCAAGGTTTGAAATATTATGACATGTACAACAAGTGGTGCATGTTGTTGCACATGAACAACTGTCCCATTTTGTCAGCAGATGTGGGAAAGTTCAAGATGTGACTTTTGGCCTTTAATAATGCCTTTGGGTTGCAATAAAATGTTGCATCCAGTCAGAAAAGTGACTGCTGGCACGGTGACATTCACCTTGTTCTTGCATTGTGATCCCACTGGGCTAAGTATCAAGCCTGGGCAACCTTGAACACACCAGAAATCATTCTATTCCATTTCAAGTAAAATATTTATTGCCCTCTACTTGACTTCGTAGCATGAACAATACTCTGTTCTGTGGTCTTAAAGATTCTCTCTGTGAATTTATGATTGAACCCTCTCTGAAGGTCAAAATCAGAGTATTTTCATCATTTGGAAAATACTTGCACCAACCTCAAATATCATGCTGAACTTTGTGCTCTTCATTCTGACTCTGATGTCTGCCTCAGGTTGGATATAAGGCCTCCATACCAGCCTTGGTGCTAGGTACTCTCTGTTACTGGCCTTGATATTTGGCAGACCCACACCACAAACGCTGTATGGCATTCAAGCCTGGATTAGGACTCTTTTGTTTGGCATCAATTTTGTGTCCCCTCTGTGCTTTGACACTAGTGTATCTTGTAATTTATTCAGTGAATACTTTTGGAAACAAGCAGAAAAATTCTTACAAGAAATTTTTCAAAAATGCTCTGCAGATTTCAAAAATGCTCTGCTCCTTGTTTGTTTCAAGGGCTCAAAGCATTGGGTCTGACTTTTAAAGCTGTTCATGGTTTAGAAAAATGATAACTAAAGGGCACTTAACTCCACATGTACCTGCCTATACACTAAGATCATTCACAGAAGCCTTTGTTTTGGTGCTTCTGAGATGTGGTGGGTTGTTGGGAATGGGCCTGTGTGATGGTGGTATCCTGACTATATAATACTCTTCCCAGGGAGGTTCACCTGGCCATTATTTTGGTGTCAGGTAAATATCTTTTTATTTTCCTGGACTTTTTAATTATTTGTACATTGTTTTTATACTCCTTATGGTGTTTGATTTTAATTCTGTTGATTGCTATTATCAACAGAATTAAATTCTGTCTGTGTGTATCTTTTTAAATATTTTGTCTCTGTTGTAAATTTAATTTCTTGTAAGCTGCCTTGGGAAACTCATTAAAGGGCAGGAAATAAATCAATAAATGCATCTAATAAATAATGTAAGCTCTGCAAAGTACAACCATTGATGAGAATGGTTTAATTTTTTCACTTCGACTATGTGAACATGTTAAGATGAACTTTTACGTAATCTTGCAAAGTTTTATGGTTTTCAGATGCACTTTGCTGTGCATGTTAGGGCTGTTATTCCTTCTATATATTTCTTTAGAAGATTGATATCCTGTTCAAGGTGTTGGGTTGGATCCATACTAGCGTTTTCATGAATGGGACGGCTCTTTCTGTTTGTGGAAGAGACTGGCATCTAGTGCAGGTTTCCCACTGGAACAAGGAGAAATTTCTCCAACTGCCATTTTTCCCTGTTCTCATCTCCTACCACCACATTGTTCCAGCGCAGATTTCTGTAGATATAATGGGCTTCAGGGAAAAGGGGGAATCAGAGGAATTTGACTGGACAGGATGAGACCTTCACCTTTAGTTTGGGTTGTTTGCTAAGATGCTTAAAGCAAAGCACTAGCATCAGAAATGGAAGTGGCATACTAGTAAATTTGGCACCCTTTCTGTTTTATTGCTTTGCCTGGTCACTGATTTATGAGATCAGAGTATTAAATGTTAGTTCTTGAGTTTCATTTTGTGTTCCAGAATTTCAGTTGGAAATACCATGGGAAGAAATTTTAAAAATATGTATCTTTAGTTAGGATTATTGAGGTGATGTATACACTTTGTAAACTTATTTTGAACACTATATAAATGCCAAATCTGCTTTAATTTACCAGATAGAGTGGTTTCTGGTATTTTAGTTGAAAGATTACATTTCATTTAATGAGAAACACTTCTGAGATTAGCTAATGTATGGATAAATTCCATAGTAATGACAGCCTGTATTGTTTTATTGTTGTTTGATTTAGAATAGCAATGAAAATCAGACTGGCAGAGACAACAGTGTAAAAAAAACTATATAATGATAGTTGTTTTTGTAGTTGTTGTTGAAATATGCATTTTGTGCAAGGAACTACTCATTGGGTATGAGCCTGAAGTTATGAGCCCCAAGCATTTTCTCCCTTGATCAAGAGATGCAGTTGAAGTCAGTTTGACACTAAGGTGAACATTAGTTTGGGCAAGTTGAAGTTTTAGCCATTGTAAACATTCTGCAAGAGCACAGAGCAACTGAGCGATACATTGTTCCTTACTTGATTAACAGCTACTGCACAAACACTTTAATACTTATGTTAGGGGAAACCTTGCATTGACTTCTGGTATATTCAGTTGGAGCAAATGGCATTCAAATGTAGCTTTGAACCTTCAGGTTTCTTGATGTACAGCAATCACGTTGCTGCAAGTTTAGTTTTTCAGCTGATGTTGATGCTCGTATGGCTATTTTGGATGTGAAGAGCAGTGTGTGTGTGTTTTAATTTTACTAATATTTTTTCCAACTATTTATGTTAAAGGTTAGATATGTATTTTGACTTCACCCAAAGAACTTATGGTAGCATTTATGGTACATAGGAAGCTGCCTTATACAGATGGTCCTTTGAGCCCAGTATTGTTAGCACTGACTGGCAGCAGCTCTCAAGAGCTTCAAGTCCTACCTAGAGGTGTCTGGAATTGAATTTTGGATATTCTGAATGGAAAGCATGTGCCTTACCACTGTACTGTGGTCCTTCCCATGTTCCTTTCATCCCTGTGACATAGGTTATTGGCTCAGTTTCACCCAATAATCTAAACTGTCACATCTGGAAACATTGCAGTTTCTTGACATAACTACTATGTAGTTGAGCATCCTCCAATTTGGTACCTGCCAGGTGTGTTGGATTATGATTTTTGCCATCCCAACAGTATGGGGATGCTGAGTGCACCAGAGTGCACCAAGGTAATGGAATGCATATGTAGACATTTGTTACGCATTGGTAAGTAGCTTTGCCTTGGATTGACTCTGCCTTACATATGAATGTATCTTGCAGATATTCAGAGGTTAATAGTCATAAGAAGAGGCTTGTTTCTGTGACAGCTTCAGCTATGTGGCATTATAGAGAGATAAATAAATGAATAAATAATATGTTGTGAATAGTGGTGTTGAAAATGAAACAATCCCAGATTGTACATAATTTGTAGTTTTTGCTTATTGAACTCATGAATTGCAGGGTATGAGTGTCAGTGAGTATGATGTTTTTATGTTGCTTACGTAATGTTCTGGATTTGGATGTCACACTAAAAACATATGAATAGAGTGACTCTAGGCTTTTAATAGAAAGCAGAAGGGGTAGGCTGTCTTGCTTCTACCTCTAACCTACAGTTAGAGGGGGGCTAACCTACAGTTGCATATTATGTGCAGAGTGGGTCTACACAGAATCATAGAATTGTACAGTTGGAAAGGGCCATGAAGGCCATTGGGTCCAATGCCCTGGTGTTTCAGGAGACCAATTTACACCATTCCACTCCGATGACTAGTTTCTTTTTGAATGTCTCTAGTGTGGGAGAGCAACATGTACAATTGTAAGTTGAAAAGTAAAACATAGTTCTGATGTGAAAACTTGAACTAGCAATTTGAATATACTTAGTAACCCAAACAACTCATAGGCATTCAATACTCAGGCCTTGAACTGAGTAATTATATTAACCCAGAAAAAAAATCTGTGTTACCTTTGGTAGACAGATAATGTTTCCTCACCAAGTTACTTTGTGTACTAATATGCTTAATAAGTACGAGGTTTATTTAAACTCCCAGAGTGAAGCACTCAGTATTGGCAGAGTTTTCTTGGAAGTGACTGGTGATCCAATTCAAATTGTGTGACTGCTGTGAAAAGGAAAATTTGATATAAGATTTGATACTTAGAAAAGGCATATAAATCCAAACAGCCAATATTATAATTGATTATAAAACTATCAGTGGTGCAACCACACTTGGAATACTGTGCAAAATTCTTTTTACGCCAGTTGCTGGGAAGACAAGCGGGAGTGTACAGTTGCACTGATGGCCTGTTTGGGACCTTTGCAGAGGCATTTGGTTCGCCACAGTTCCAACAGAATACTGGACTTGGTGTGATCTAGCACTGTTTTCTTTATGTTCTTATTGACTGGCATACAGTTGCTTTGCACTGCATGCTTGAAAGGGGAGAAGAACAGGAGATGGTACTCCTCTTGGGCCATTTTAACTAACTATCCTTAAAAACTGTAGCTTATCTTTTAAAGTAGTGGTTCCTTGATTGCTTGGCAACAGTTTAGCTCCCTTGACTAGAGAATTGTGCCTGAAGAAATCAGAGAATATGGCTTTTAAAGGATATCTGCTGCTGGCTGCTAGATTGCTGATGGAAGTTCCTAATACCTCACTGTTTTGAAAAAAAACGAGTGTACAGATCCATCACAGTACCCCTTTAGGAAAATGAAGCATCAGTGTTACTTTGAAGGAAAATGCTTGTAGACTATTTCTAAATGGATGTAATAATTCTGCTTGGGGTTAAAATGTGACAGCTTTCATCACTTGTAAAAGATTTGCCTTTCAGTACCTGAAAGGCAATCATGTATGTATGAAATCATTGCATAAGAACAGTTATGTAACTTTTCAGTGGTCCAGTAACCTCCACATTTGCTTTTCTAGCATTCATCATTAGAATTTATGAAATCTTCTGAATGAAGAATGATCACCTGTTATTAGTCTTTTATATGTCACTGTCCTTTTGAATCCAGACTGAACTTGTCTCACAGTTACTTTGAACTACTGAATTGATTTGACACAGCAACTGCTCACTATCCATTTCCGGACCATATGAAAAACAGGCTTCTATTAATAACTTGTACACTTTAGTCTCCCAAGTAGATACTGTTGTTTCTTTGCAGTGCCTTTGAACTTTAATTTGATCTACAAAGATATCACAAGTGATTTACTGAATGATTTCAAAATCAGTCTCTGCTGTCCCTAAGCAAAATAAGGCATGTTTTGTCTGAATTAGTCTCAAGTGACAACGTTTTAATCTATCTGATCACTTGTGAAATTAATGTTTTGGTGGGACAGAAAGGTAGTTGGGTGCTTTCCACACACTTATCATGCAAGCATGCAAGTGCACATTCGCTCTTCTAGTGATTAGTTTCATTTTACATTGAGGCAGTAGTCAGCACAGCTTTATGTGGTAGCCCTGTAATTATGTTTGGCCACTGATGAGCCCTCTTCTTAATGTGCAGTGTTGTGGGAATGGTGGGATCAGTCTGTCACATGATGCACTTGTGCACTCACATTCCGTCACCCATAGAATTGCCACCTTGCACTTGCTTAATAGAATATACAGAAAAGCTGAGAAATATGAATACCAGACAAAAAGCCTGTGTGATGCACTTTTCCTTCTGCAATGAAAATGAAAGAAGAAGCCTCAGTAAAATGGAAGGTTAAGCCCTGCATGTAGTAAAGCCGTCACATTGTGTTGAAGATATCCAGAGGAGTTCATATCTCATAACTTTCCATAACATGTGGGAAGTGAGGGCCTACCCTTTCCTGCAGCTTTTAACACAACTCTCTAGTTGTGTACCTGTACTCCCTTAGTACACACAACTAAATCTATAACTTAGTACATATAACTAAAATAATAATCTGTTGTTTTTCTGTTTCTTCTATTTTACAGGCCCACATGCATGTGTAACATTCACGTATACAGAAGGAATGTGTCTTTTGCTGGTTCTTTAAGTGTTGCAGCATGTTATGGAGAAAGTACACTTATATCAGGCAGCTTAAACAGTGGACTAGAGCTTTGAATTAAAAATATACAGTTTTACTACAAATCAATAAAGAATTGATTAGTATGCAGAATGGTTACAGAAATGAGAAACATGATTACCCAACCAGTTTTCAGCTTGGACCAGCAATTGTTTGGTTAATTCTAAGAGGAGACATGTAAAGGAAGAACCTGATGCAAAATGCAGAGATGAGATGGCAGTAGGTACTATGTACACATGCAAAAGAGGAATACAGATACTGCTTTTCTTATAGTAAAGTGAAATGTTTTTCCTTCTGTTTAATATTGTGGATTTAAAAATTGCCTTTGGCATCAAGGCAGTGAGTGGAGCCCTCACTTTACCAGCCCTTTTGCTGGCAGAAGCCTAAAAGGGAATCACAAATATTGCCAAGCCATGCATTCCCTTTGGATCCCTGACTAAATGGAATGGTGTGTATCTACCCCACCCCCAGGAAAAGATAAGAGGAGTAGGCTTAACTAGGAGACAGCCTAGAATAGCCTGGACTGTCCACAAAGTTGGCCAACTCAGAATAACCAATGGATAAAACCATTTTCTGGCAATCTGGAAGAGGCCATATCTGTGTTCCTTTTTTGTACATATATCTAGTGCCTACTACCGTACTTCTCTTGCCATATTTGGTATTAGGGTCTTTGAAGATAATACTAACTTCTAATTGTAGATTGTTTTTATAGAGTCAGTTACTTGAAGGAGGATTTTGCCCAAAATCAAAGAAAAGAAGGGCACTCTTAATGCTAGTGGGATTGTCTTTTTCCCCATTGTAGGTGATGAGCATAAGGCATAAGATATCTTCTGTGTGCAGCTTTTGGGTAGATGTTGCTACCTTTAATGTGAGTTTGTGTGCCTACTGGTAGTGTTTTCCCCCACCAGGTTAATTCAGGATATGATCTGTAAGGCTTAAAGAGGTTAGGGACTGGGCAGGAGGAAGGCATCTGCATATATCCGGAGGTCTCAGGCTGCTATGCATAACTGGCTAGAAGCCTTCCTACTGATTAATGTAGTTAGAGGTCAGAGAGTACAAACTAATCTTTTTGTTCTGGCTGTTCCTAAGCTTCTGCTTTAGTTAGTATCCCCTGACAAAATGGAATCTGAAATCAAGAATTAAGTTCCTCACAGCATCTCCCTCCTTTTGCTCCCCCTTATATGTGCTTCCTCTCTACCTCCAGTGCTACCACATGGAGAGCTGGAATTGACTTTCTTATACTTTGTAAAGGTACCATGCATTCTGAGGGCACTAAATAAATGAATAAACACGAGCAAGAGTCATATTGCTTCTGAGGTCTACTGCAAAGGGAGATATAAACCCATGTGCTTTGTCCATTCAAGAGGGGTTAGAAATGGTCTAGGTTAATCTGTCTTTCACACCTGGCACAAGGTGAAATCAACCTTTTCCAAATTCTCTGAGAAGTATAGATACGCTGTGCAGTGTACTTTGTTTCGTAAAGGTAAAGAACATGTCTTTCAGCTTCCATGTTCTGAAATGCCTCTGTTCTTCTTTGCATGAATGCAGAGTACCATGACATACAATGCCATAAGTCTGCCCTCTATTTTTAATTTGTGAAAAGCAGATAAGCAATCATTTATCTGATGAAGCTGAAATAAATAAAAGGTTAGTTAATAAGATTTAGAGCAACCTTCCCCAACCTCGTGCCTTCCAGACATGTTTGGACTGCAACACCCAGAATTCTCAGTCAATGGCCCTGCTGGATAGGAATTCTGGGATTTGCACTCCTTTGAAAGCCACCAGGTTGGGAAACGTTGATTTAGAAAATATGGATTTTAGTTACTCTGTTTTTCACATCTCAGCAAGCAAAATTCCTGGCTACCCTGTGATCCATTAAGCAAAATAAAATAATCTACAACTGCCCTATGTTCAGGGCAGATCACATAATAGGAACATATACTGAATGAGACCATTTGGCCCATCTAGTTTTAGAATTGTTGAGACTGGCTGGCAGCTGTTCCCCAGAATTTCAGCAGGATTTTTCCCCAACTTACCTGGAAATGCCAGGGACTGAATTTAGGACCTTTGGCATGTTCTGTTACCGAGCTTGGATTTAGAAGGAAGAGTGTGTAGAGATGATCTTTCCATAAGCAAAATGGGCTGTATTCTTTTATCTGATATCCAAAATAATAAAAAGTGGTCATATACCTTCATAAAGAACTATTCAAGTCACTGAGTCTTAATAGGAACCCATGCCATTTTATGTTTCATCTTTTATTTCCTGCATTGAATAGCTCTAGTTCTTCTCATTTTCATTTATACAATTTTCTTTTACATATTACAATTTAATAGCAAAGTCTATTATATTTTGAGTCAGTGCTCCTAAAACAGTTATCTAAACATGCTTCCTTAAATGTCAGTGGGATTTGTTTAAGGGGTTCATACTGACTGACACAGTGAGTTAACAGGACCAGTCTTAATCTTGTTTATATTACAGCCATGCAAGGCAACTTTAAGACCACTTAAAGTTTATTCCACTGAAATATTGGAGCTTCAGCTAGGATATGTTTAGGATCAGAGTACAAAATGATGTCTGCATCTTTTTGAGGCACCAGTTTCCTAGAGGATAGCACTAACGTGTTATGGCTTGCTTTTGTTGCCAAATGTGGTTAATACTGGCAAAGCATTGCTGCAATGACCCCTCCTCCCCTGCTTTGTTTGGTGATAAACACTCAAACAAGAAACAAACCAACATTTACAATGTTTGAAGCTTGTTTAATTTAAATGTAAAATTTGCATTTTCTGAAGCTTATGGAGCTCAAAGTGAAAGCTTTTTAAGAAGCTATGTAATTTAAGATACCAATTCTTCTTAAGAAAATCAACTTGAGCTAATTTGATTTATTGATGAATAAAATTTATACTTAGTTAAAGGTATGTTCATTTTAAAAGTATATTTAAAATTATAGAAAGAAAAGAACTTCATGTTGAAGGTTTGCAACTCTCAATTTATGACCTTGTTCACACATAACTAATTGCAGATTGTTGATTAAATAATTAAATGGGGATTGATTAATGTACAACTTGCTATTTTGTGCTAACTGGAACTATGAATCATACTTAAATTGGTTATGATTGGGCGGGGGGGTTGGCTAAACATAGCCTGAAAAAGTTACTGTTCATTGTACTGAAGAAATGGTATAAAATAAAAGTTAAAAAGAGGAAATGCATAGAAAAATCAAATGAAAGTCTGATTGACAATACATGGTGACATCTTGTATCCCCTGCAAAAATGCTCTCAGCTGACAAAAGCAAATCAAACTAAAAAGGTCTTGCATTGTTTCTTGAAGGGAAGAGAATTCTGTAAAGATAGTTACAGAATTCGTTAATCCTAATCTGACAAAGAATAAAACAAGGAGTTTGTTTTGGTTGTTGTAAAGTGATTTAATTCAGATGTCATACTTCCAAACTTCTGAAGCATGGTTGTAGAGATTTGGAACATACCTTAGGGCCACATTTTTCTCCCACCAGAATATTTCCTCCTCTGTTTCTTAGTTTGCTGTGACAGACAAAGTGCAGAAACTACAATTAAAACTAACAAGGATTTTTTCCCAGTAGTTTGAAAACATAGTATGTATGGCTTTACAAACCTAGTCCAATTTCTTCGTATTTGACCCAATTTAGTTATCTTGGTTAATTGATTGTACAAATCAGAGAAGGAAAGAATCCATGGGAGAGAAGGGAGCAAGAAGTCGATATCTTGTGCTTGCTGCCATCCCTGGTTTATCCCACTGACTTATTTCAGCTGTTTATATGTGCAGTCTTCCAAGCCATGCAGACCTGTTTTTTACCCACCCATGTTTCTTCTAACTGAGTAAAATATATTTTAACGTCATCACACCTAATAAAATTGAAGATCTATGAGAATTTGTATTAGAGATGTTATGTGCTACTTTTTGTGATGCATCCAGATTGTGCATAATTGGACTTCATCCTTGTCTAAGCATAAAAACCCTAGTCTTTGTGGCTGTAGAGAGTACCTCCCACATATTAGAGGTAACAGGTGCAGTGAGTAAGCATGAGTCAGCAGGGTGTCTCACAATATCTTATGTGGACTCCACTGTCAATCTTACTTGAATGTCAGTTCTGAAGTTCACAAGTGACACAATTTCAGAATTGTCTCATTGGTCTTTTAAGCAGATAGGCAGGAGAAGAAATTAAGCATGCAAGCTTGGAAATTACTACAGATATGAAAACACAAAGGAAAGAACAGATGGCATAGAATGCATAATGGCACTGACTTCTCTCTTCAGAGTAGATGAATAGAGATCACCAGCTAATCGAAAGAGTTGGAGGCACTTATCTGTGTTGAATATGGGGTTGTGAATACTGGAGATTGTCTGTATATTACGGGAGTAGTTTTCATTGTCTATCCCAGTTTTTAAATCTTTGTTGTTAATGTGTATTTACTCTTTACAAATAAATAAAATGCATCAATGGGTCTGTGCGTAATGGTAAGGATGAACCCCAGTGAATTTTGATGTGTCCAGGGAAAACCTGAGCTCAGAATTTGGATTTGGGTTAGGTGAAAGGTTGCTGATTTCTTTTTTTAAGAAAGCAGAGGGAGGAACTGGCTTTCCCTTGTTGGTGTTGGCAGTGGGCCCAGAAAAACACAAACAGGCTCACACAGTCAGGCCATGTTGTTCTCATCACTTTATAATCTTAGACCTGTGGGCGATTTACCAGAATTACATAGGAGTAAGGCCCATTGAACAAAGAGAAACTTTAGAGGACTGTCCTGATTGTCAAGTACTCATCTGTCAAACACAGTGGAGCATGGAAATATCTATTCTGATTCACTTTTCACCTCTAGTGTTTTACTGTATTTTGACTTTATTTATTTAAAACTTTTGCTGTGTATTTCACCCATGGCATTTCTCAGCAGCTAACATCAAACATTTAAAATACATTATTAAATGATAAATCAATAATATTTGTTAGTATAAATATAAAACCTAATAAATTTACATTAAATTAATACAACTGGAGGGTTAGGTAGTGACTAATAGATGTTAAATGTCTTTTAAAAAGGGAGATCTTCGCCTGGTGCCAAAAAGAGAATAAAGAGGGCGCCGGGTAAATCTCCTTAGGGAGAGCATTCCAGTTGTGGCGAGCAGCAGCAGAAAAGGCACTCCTCCTACCAGCCACCCCCTGACCTCCCTAAGGGGAGGTTCACGTAAGAGGGCCCCCTGCACTGATGTTAAAGGCCAGGTAGGCATATATGGGTGCAGACGCTCCTTTATATAGCAGTTGTGATCCCTGTGATACAGTAATGCGTTAGTGGAACCCTTGTGATCCGTTAATGTGTTAAATTGGCAAAGTATGCAAAAGTGCGTAGTTGGGATTTCAGCACAAAGTAGCCTTCCCAATGTTTTTGACTTCCAACAACCATCAGTCTAGTCAGCATGGCTGGTGGTCAGAAATTATGGAAGTTATAACCTAAAATAACTGGCGGATACCAGATTGGGAAAAGCAGAAATAAGGCATGAGTAACTTATGATCCTGAATGTACACCCTTGTTTAAGAATGTAACAAGCATTTTTCTGGATTACACAGCAGTCCATCTAATCCAGTATTCCTTACATGAATTCTAGAATCAAGCAGGCATTAAATGGCCTACTAGAAATTGACCAGTGGTGTCATTCATCTACCTTCTGTCTAATGCTTTAGTAGCAAAATATGTAAAGTATGTGGATATATTTGTTCATGGTGAAAGCCACTCAAATTCTGCAAGAGGACGAATGTCAGAGCATAATGTTTATCTTTCTTTTATATTTTTAATGCTGCCCTTCAATATGAATGTTACCATGGTGGCTTACAATAGAAAATATTAAGGCAAAAATAAAGAAAGAACTAAACAGATTAACAAAGTAAATAAAGCTAGCAATAGTAAAAACTATCACAGCTGAAAATCTTTATTTACAGGTTATTCCCTAGTTTCCAACTTCTTTACAACATGGTTTTCTAAGCCTCACTTGGCTATTATCCACACATTTCAGACCTGCCTTATAACTTGTTTGTGGCACCTCTGCCAGATTTCAGCTGAACACTTATTGTAGGCATTGTCATGTTTGTGTGCTGAAACAGCTTTCTCTATGTAAATGGTCTAGTACTGGAGAAGATCTAGTAAAACATCTTGCGCTCTGCAATATTATTGCACCACATGCTGCCAACAATGCAAGGTCTGTTGTCAGTTGGGCAGAATGTCATGTAGTAGTTTTGGTTCAGCAGCAGGGATGGGAAACAATAGAAATACCCATAATACTAGGGAAAATATTGATGAAGAACTAACTGCAGGAAGGATGCATTTGCATAAACTGGTTGTAAATATGGGCAAAGTTATACTTTTCTTTCTTTGCAATTAATGTGAAATACTGATTTTTATTGGTACACAAAATTGCTGTTATATTGGCATTTGATAAACAGATTTTGCACAATGTTTTTGATTGACCATGGCCATTGCTTACACTAATACGAGAGTGTTAATATTTCAGTTACATTTTGTTTTTTTGTTTTTGTTTTTCCAGCTAAACTGCAGAACATGCTGTTGCCTTGCATTGTTATCTAGTACTCAAGGTTTGAAGGTTACAGTTTCATTCTCATGGGCACCTAGATATTTTCTGAAAGGCTTTGTTTGCTTTGGGTAACACATGAAGTCCACAGTCGTTTCCATCAGTGATTATTCTTCATTAAGCCGAGGGAAGATTTAATCATATTTTATAGCTGTCAATATGTATGAAATGTTTTCAGCTAATAAAGTGACCAAAATATTTCTAACATGTCTGAGAATAGGTGGTTTGATTTCCAGTGATGTGGATCTTCGCTGGCGTATACAGTAATGTGATGCATTCCCTAAGTTCCACTGTGTCCTCTGCTTATCACACCAACATGCTTTGTGTGGTGTCCACAGGTCAAGCAAGCCACTATGGCTTGTTTAAGCTGCCATGCGTGCACCATTTGCCTAATTATCTGTCCAGGAACAGATTGCCATATAATTGAATTCTGACTAGTATAGTTTGTTGGAGGAGGAAACAACCTATGACCTGTTGTTGAGTCATTTGAGGGAGCATTTCCTCTTCCAGCAATTTGCTACCATGTGTTTAGATGGCATGACAAACCATTCCTGGATGATTATACAAATCAGACTTACTTCCATCTTCTTCAGATAGTTTCACCAGTTTCTGAGTTTTGTAATACGATTTTTTTTAAAAAAGAGCACAGTGTAGGGGATAGAGGCCGGTGCTGAATTCTAACATCTCTCTCAGCATTCTGTTAACAAAATAAACTAATGCAGTCTTGGGACACAGTTGAGAAAGGGAGAAACCCAACTTCCATGCCAGATGCTGGGTTCATTGGTGTCTGTCTGCCCTCTCAAATGCATTTCTTTCATTTGCTCAGAAGGTTTTCTGAAGTGGGTAGCATAGAAATGGCTATAATTCAGGGAGCAAAATTATGCTATGGAATTCTAACTAACTAAAGTAGGTTAGTTCCTAATCCTTTGAGCAGAATTTAAGACCTTGTAAGAATCCTAGTTTTCCCTTTTATTGAGTGTAGTTTGGGTGTTGTTTGAATATGCAAAAGCAAACACTTAGGATACAGAAAAATGCCCCCTATATTGAACAGGCTGTCCTGCCTTTACTAATACAGCTATAATAATGAAGTTGGATTGCAAGGGTTTTGCAACAAAATGTTTTGTTGGGTACAGCACCATAAAATTGCTGAGTGGTTTTATTTTTGCCAGTAACATTTTAATCTAAGGCTATAAGACCAATGATAGATCCATATTCTATCTGTATGTATTTATGATATCTGATTATCCTTTTAAGGCAGGAGAAATCTTCCGTTTGACTGATGTTAATAAATCCCCTGTCACTGGAAAAGAGAGGCAATATGGAGAGTGATTAATGAAAAGCATTTGAAAGAATGAGTACAAGGTAGCTAAGACTGGTGTGTCAATAGTGGTTTAACCATTGGCTGTGCTGGTGTTCAACAGGAATGTCTGGAAAATGTTTGGGGCAAGTCCTGACTATCTCCTGGAAGAAGAAGAAAAAAAAAAAACCGTGAGAGTTGCCTAAACTGACAGAATTGCTGACAACTGTACTGCTTTCTGTTGGTGTTTGGAGATTTACCTGAACGTTTTCTGGCAGCGTCACTTCTGATGAATGTTCTGAGTGGTGAGCTCTGATCATGGGGCATGAAGGCAAGGGCATACTCTCTGATGCTGACAATTCCTAGTGGTGACAGTTGCAGGTCTATTTTGGGCATTTTATTCTCTCATTCTTTGAACTCATGTGTCTGCTTCCAGACGCTATTAACTCTGACACTGTTCAGCTGTCAGGAGGCTTGCCTTTATGTGAAGGAGATGTTTGCCCACTTAACATTCATATTGACAAACTAAAACTGCTGCTTTCCTGCATGAAACAGAATTAAACGTTGGTCCCATTCTCACCACGCTGACAGTGGCTTGAAAACAACTTCCCTGTGGCATAATCCTGTTCTACTAATGTTATGTGTGTGATTATTGAAAGCACATGTGTGGATCCAGGCATGTCAGTCTTTCCACATAACTGATCATTGTTCTATATTTGGATTATTAGAAGAAGGCACCCATATCATCGACCCTGAGTATATATTTCAAATTACAGGGAAAGAGCTCTTGTAGGTCTCTTGGTATTCTTTCAGAAAGTTGGGTATAATTTTTTTAAATTTACTGCAGAAACTGGAATTTTATAAACACGGACCTCTTATACCATTCAGATAGCCAGTGTCATATGGTCAGAGCATTGGGCGTGGACCATGGGGTGTGAATCCATATCAAGGCTATGAAGTTCAGTGGATAAACTATCATTTGGAAGGGCTGAGAACAAAAATAGAAAGTTCCTGCTTCCTCATACAAACCTTCACATCTCTTTTGACTGCTCAGATTTGATTCAGGGTATAGATAAAGCTACATATTCTGTAGATATAGAAAATAATAACAGTAATAATAATAAGGATGTTTTGGTTGCTTTGCAAGCTTTCTGAAAGGTGGTAGAAACAAATCTTCACAATGATTGTGCTGTTTTAGGTTTCATTTGCTTATGGGTTTGAGTATCCTGCTAAATATATTCTTTCAGCAACCAGATATCAATGCCAGTGCAATAAATGAAAAACAATTAAGTTGATATCTCAGGGTTTTATGCTGAAATGTAAGGATTTTTCCTGTCTGTTTTTGCTAGCTCACAGTTCCATACTTCTGAAGTACCTTAACTTTCACACATTTCTCAAACTCACTTAAAGCTGAAGTAAACAAATGTAGATCAAATGAAACATTTAAAAAGAACACTTTTACTTCAGTGTCTTTTAAACTGTTGTGTGGAAACCATTTTGTGCTCTCTGAAATGTACTGAAAAAGAAAAAAAAGGCTAAAGAGGCAACCCATATTTAAATTTTTAGTGAAAAATAACCTTGTCTCCAACCATGTAAGCTTGGGGCTTCACAGAGCAGCCAGCTATTTGATCAGTTTTACTTTTATGCATAAACAGGTAACCTCTTTGGTAGCTTTTTGACAAAAAAGGGCAGTATAGTGGTGGTGGTGGTGGTAGTAGTAGTAGAAGAAGATTCATGAAGTTTACTAGGTCATAAACATTTTAAGGATCTACGCACTGATGAACACAAGGTGGTAAAATGTAGTAGTCCATTATATAGACAAACCAAACTAGCATTTAAAAATCACTGATTTGGGCCAAATGTTAATGTGTCTCTGATTAGTAGAGTGGGTATTGTTTTTATCTCTTCTAAATATGTTTTATGTCTCCTATAATCCCTTCTGTGGAAAATATTAGTCAGCATTGTCCAAAGCAACCTTTCTAAGTTCGTTGGTGATTGTTGGACATGACAGAGTACTGTATTTTCATGTCAAATGAAATTATTGACACTAATTCAGCAGGCACCAGCTCAGTGTTAATTGTACAGAACTTCTGATCTGATCAAGTTTTGCATTTTTAATAAGTTCTGTTTCAGGTCTAGCTTTGCTCCGTTTCCACTAAAATGGTCATGTAACATGAAGTTGTATAATGTCATCAATAACAGAACAGTAGTCTGTTATTGTATGGCACAGTAGTCAATGAGGTAGATTGGAGCTAGGCGTTTGTTCTGAATTAAGACCAGATGCTGGAATGCTCAGATAGCATCATTAAAGCATAAATACTTCCAAAGCAAAGAAAGATTCCAGTTCTATTTACCTCTTAAACCTGTTCTGTAAATCTTTCACTATCCTCACAAATGAAGTTACTGTATTATAGATCCATTGCAAGGAACAGATGGGGATTTAATATGTTTGTCTTCCTTCCAGTTTTCATTCCTTAAGAATCAAATGGGATATTGGTTGGTAATGACCAAAGTGGCAAGAGCTACATAGGAATCTAACCTTTTTATTTTCTGGGATCTGGTAAGCTTTCTTAGATCCCAGTTAATCCAATAATGTGTATGTGTGTGCGCGCGCGTGTGTGAGAATCTATCAGTTCCTTTGGATGATGACCAACCTGAGCAATTTAGTTGTTGCGGTTGTTTTGTGTTGAGCAGCACTTTCATTATATCCACCATGTTCTCAGCATATCACTGCATAATACATTGATAAACAGCAAACATCCTCAGTATTACAAGAAGAAGAGTTCTGCATGGACCCATCCAGGATGTTGTAACACTAGGTTAGATTTGCATAGAGATTACAACCCCTGCTGTGCTCAGACTAGGCAACTTAGCATAGTTTACCACACAGCCATACAGAATGTGATGCCCTTGACATCTCCGTAAACAATGCTGACATAATTTCCAACAGCAATTAGACAACAGTCTCCTGGTGCTCTATGTTGTCCTGATGTTCACCCCAGTTTCAGGCACTAATACATGCTAAAGAACATTTTTATCATCCTTACTGAACACAGATTGTCATGTTCCAAAGATGAACACTCTCCTGAAAACCAAATATGAGAATTTATAACTTAATTTGTTATTTTCCATACTACCTTGGTTCTCTCAGGCATTCTTCAAAGATGTTACACCCTTCTGCAATTGTCACTAGTACAGATCTCAAGAAAATGAAAATCAATGAACTTGGGAATTCTTGGAACTTCCACAGCTCTCAGAAACTCATTCTAGCACAGGTGATTAAAAAATCACATGGACTGTTCACATTTTGAAGATCTTAATTCCAAATGCCAGTGAATATTGGCACTTAGACTTTGTTTATCACTAATGAGAGAGTGATGTGTCCCCCTCCAGCTCTCAACCTTACCTTAAAATTTAAAAATTCAGATTCTCAAATAGGAAGCCTAAGCCTGAAGCAGGAGCACTATTTCAACTTCATGGTCACTGTGAGCCACACATATGGACTCTGCATGATTGTGTGGAACTGATTTGGGTAGCAAACACATTCCTTTGCCCATAAGGGCCCAGCAAATTATATATTTGTGATTGATGTCAGGGAAAGGAGTTGCATGCAGTTGACAACTGCAGGAGAAAAAGGACCTTTAGGGTCAGGAGTTCTTAATTCGCTGTAAGGTGAAAGAGCCTTTAAAGAAAGCATGTTTGTTGGCGAGGGAAACACTGAAGCAGAGGATGAAATAGAGAGGGACATTGACAAGAAAGGGATATGCTAGGCTAAATTCAAACACAGTCTTGCAAGAGTGCAAAATCACAAAAGACATTCTATAGAAAAGTTTGCAAATGTGTTACTGCATTCATAATGGTTCAGAAAATGCGTTTCATTTTGTGAATTGATGTGGGGAGGGAGGCGTTTCACCCAGTATGTGCTAACCTCACCAGAAAGGAACAGACTTAGGGACTGAGAAAGTCTGTCACAGAGGCTCCTGGCTGCACTGGAGGAGTGAGGGAAGAAGGAAACTATGGGAGCCACAGAGCATCTAATCATTTGCTGCTTTAGTGACTGACCAATCAAGGAATGGCAGCTTTTTCTCAGGATAGCTTATTGTGACAGGTAAGCTTGGTCACTGAGTGTACCAAGTAAACTTGGCTTATCAGGTGGCTAGCCCTCACTTTTATTTATGTATTAATTAGTCATAGACTGCTTTGATAGTCCTACCAGACTCTCACATCACTTATGCCCAGCTGGATTCAAGGGAGTATATATTGTTCTATTTTCTTGACAGAGTTGGTACAGACTCAAATTCAAAACAGTATGGATATGACCAAGACAAATATGTTTTTGTACTTTGTGCACTGCAAAGCTCAGAAAACTGATAAAAATAAGTTGAACTTACGCAGTTAAGTAATGGCATACTTTTTAGGAAGTAATAAATATGCATAAGTCTCATGATAGATTCCCAGTTTTTTTTCTGTGGCTTCCTATATGAAAATAAATCGCCTGTGTGCAGTACTTTTGAGTTATGTCTTACAATTTCTTTCCAATCATGCTTGTGATCCACTTTTTTAATTCTTACCATATATCATTCTGTTGAGTGTCCTGACACAATCTCATTTAAGCTTTCTTGGAACAGCATGTTCCAAACCTTGCCCTGCTCCATGGAATTTGATGCCATTCCTAACATGAATACTGAAAGATCACTTTACATTATATCCAGTCCTCCAGTTCTTGCGGGGAGGGGGAAATCAGGAAGGCAAGGTAAAATTTTATGGAGATGTCAGAGCAAGCTGTCTGAGGCAGGCTCAGTATGGGAATGATGCCCCTAGTATCATTTGCAGCTATTAAAATGGAAAATGGTAGTAGTTTGCTAATTTTAATACCCTGGTCTCTCTCTTCCTTCCCTACTTCCCCTCTTTCCCCTAAGGCCTGTATAGATGAGAACCTGGACATGGTAAAGTTTCTGGTAGAATATGGAGCCAATGTAAATCAGCAAGATAACGAGGGCTGGACCCCACTTCATGCGGTTGCATCTTGTGGCTATCTGAACATAGCAGAGTGAGTGAGTTTCAGTGTGACCTGGACGCTGGAAATAATACATGTGTTCTATCCTTTTGGAACAAGGGTGCCATTTGGTAAATTTTAATTTAAGATAATGTGCCACTTGATTGGTATAAAGTGCCTAAATGAATTATAGCCACAATAGCTGAAAAGTGTGCATTTTTGTGTGTTCAGGTAAACCTTATGAAACATTAGCAGCAATAAAACTAGTGGCTGAGCCCCTCTGAGTTTCTGTGGTGAAAGAAAAGGTGTATAAACTTGTTACAGTGAGAAGTATCCAGTTGTTCCCAGTACTAGCACTAATAAAGCATTAGTGTAAACCAAAGCTTGCACAAGTTAACTAGCACTTGCTAGTGCAATGGGAAAAAGCAATGATTTGCCTTTAGATTTCAGTAACATATAGCTGTTTTCCCAAAGTCCTACCAAGTGCTTGCTGTATTGTGCAAGCATAGGTTTAACACTAATGTTTAGTGCTATTAGTGCTAGCACTGTGGTACTTTTGGGTAGTACCCAGTATCTGTTATGGTAAAAAAAAAAAAAAACCCTTACTTCACTTTTCTGTGTTTGAATTTTGAGATATTTTTAGCCACCCAGCACAAACAAGAAGGGTTTCCTCTAGGGCAATCGTGGGAATCTAACATAAATCAATATTTTATTTAGGATCTGACATTATAAAAACACAGATACAAGTATCCAGTGGGACACGTCTGTCCCTCATGTTGCTGTTGTTTCTGCTGAATGCTAGATCTCTCCTCTACAGCTTGCAGAGGAAAGATCTAGCATTTCCAGGGAGAACTGAAAATGAATGAAAATGCTCTTCTGTCCTTAAGGATGTTCTCCTAATTTGTCCTAATCCAGAAATGGCTTTCCCTGCTAGGGAAATTGCTGTTATGCAAGCAGTGGGTCTGCTTGGTCAACTGAACTGATGGGATCCATCTCTTCTGCAACAGAATCAGTGGGGCACAATAGAATTTGTGGGGCTATAAGTGCTCCATTGGTTACTGCCTTCATTAGTACACAGGCAGGTCCTTGGAGCAAGCCTATGAAAAGTCAGTGGTATCTTTTGGTATGTTTATACCAGAAGCTAACATGCAGAGCTGACGGCTGTTATGGCATTAAATGGGCAGTTAAGAGGCTTTGTAGTACAAGACTGTTTCTATCCTTCCCTACAATTTTGAGCATTAGTAAGAGGAGCACATTTCTACTGAAATGTCCATTTGAAAGTGAGCTTTATGGAAAAATGTACTGCATGGAAATTATTTGGGAGGAAGTATCTTCTCCTGAATTCATGGTAATGAGCTCTGCAATTGACAGCCTTATGGAACATTCTCCAGTCATTTTCTCTGCATTGTGATGCAGTACAATAATACTTGTTGTGCAGATCTGCTCAGGTGTTCAGCACAAGAAAAAGTAGAATAGGTGGAATCAGAGAACTGTGAGCACTGTGGTGTTTTGGCTGAGCTATATTTTTGAAAATAGGGCTGTCTCAAGCCCACATTAATTAAAATGAATGAAGCCTTTGTGCACATTTTGACGTTACCCAAGGAAACATAGGATTTTGTTATTAGTTGCTTTCCTGTCTTCTCAGTGTTTTTAGGGCAACATTTGACCCTATAGTCTCTCTGTAGATACTGTGGAATTTGTTATTACTTTTGTATTCAAAGTGAAGAATGCAAATTCCAGAAATTGAGGGTAATTTTCTAGGACATTAACTTAGTCTGAAGTTCTGTACACGCTAATCTCAATGTAAGTCCTGTTGTATTCAGTGGGACTTGCTTTTGAACAGACATAGAGACAATTGCATTGCACTGCTAGATAATAATATGTCTTACACTGGGGCAGCATGAGGTGTTTTGGATGACAATGTATGAGGATTAGCCATACTATATGAATATTAGGTTAGCTGTTTGAATGGTGATCTATTTCTGCAAAGAAAGGCTAGATGAAATATACATATTGAGCAAGAAAATAAAGAAATGAATTAAAATTAATAAAAAGTTATTAAAATGAAAAATCTAAATCATGTGGTTATTTCTAAAAGATTGTTTCTATATTAAAGTTTATTAATGAATGATGACTTAATTGGCTAAGAAAATTAACTATTGCTATCATTTGCCTGAGCAAATTTTGTGATCTGAGAGATTGCTATCAGAAGCTGCACAAATTCTAAACTGAGTGATAGAAGTGTTATTATTTGATTGCATAAAACCAGGTATTGTATCCTTGGTCTAAAGCCCAGTCTCATTTGGCTCTCATTCATGTAGGTACTTGATAAGTCATGGGGCCAATGTAGCTGCTGTGAACAGTGAAGGTGAAGTCCCATCTGACCTTGCAGAGGAAGCAGCCATGAAGGATCTGCTCTTAGAACAAGTAAAGAAACAAGGTAGGACAAACATGTGCCTGTTTACCCTTTTGTCTTGTTTGGGTATTACAAGAAAAAATTCTACTTTATTTAGCAAAGGATACTGGAATTTCTGCAGTGAGATCGTAGGAATGGCAGTGCATGGCATGAAGTACAGTTAACTTATTTCTAAAAAGATTTTGATGTATATCTCTTTAGACCATAAATAAAGATAGCAATTCTAAAAATATTAAATTTATAATCTATTCCATTGGTTGGCTCTCCTGAGATTACTATAGCTTTGCTTTTGTCCTTTTCTTCGGTTTTGTGAGTGCTAAATATAAAATATGATTGCATTATTCATCCATCTCCGAGGTCACTTTCCAAACTCAGAGGGGAGCCAGCACAGTTTTTGCCATGCCAGCTCTGCGGGAAGGGGAGGGAGATCACAGTTCTAATTCCTTGCTCTGAGTCTCTAACCTTGGAGCATGGAATTGAAATTATCCTGACGCTCACCCATAGAATCATTCCTTAAGGGAGGTTTTGTGCTGACACAGCATTGCCTCCTCTTTGGTTTATTCACCATCCTTAAATTTATCCTATTATGATCACCCTGCCCTCTCTGTTCACACTGCTTATGTTGTTGCGACTTTTAACAGCTTGATCTTTATATACAGGCATGCTAATATCCTATGGAAAGGGGAAGAAATGCTTGTTGATTGACACAAGATACATTAATTACAGTTTTCTTTGGAACCACAAGGTTAATTTTATGAGAATGGCTGGTCCATGGACACTGTTTCTAGGGTGTTTTCTTTATTGGATTTTGACAGTCTAGTGATTGGCCACTTTTAACATGAGAAAAGTGGAAGGTTGCTGAAAAGCCACACAGGGAGCTGCTGTGGAAAGTGCAGTGCTTTCTGAATGTGTTAGTGTGTTCCCTTGGAAACGGAACCAATTTAACTTTAGTTACTTGTTGCAAAGCTTAATTAAGTGCTGATGTTGAAGGTGTCTGCATATGGAAGTTAATTCAGGGTTAACTTTAGAATGCTTATACCACTCAGCTGCAGGATGTGGATTTCTACAGTACACTTGTGTTCTTTGTAATGTTTTAGCAAACTTTGTTTGTAATTCCAATCAACTCAAGAAAACTTGGGTATGTAAAAATAAAAAGTTGAGATTTTGTCCAGCCTTTTTAAATAAACATGCATACCTTTTTGTGGAGCACTTGCTATCATTAGAGAGAACGGGCACATGTATAGTGTGACTGTGACCATTTTAACCAAAATACTAATTAGCTTTCCCCCTACCCTCAAAGAGCAGTCTTAGTCTTAAAGAAACAGTCCCATTTATCTATATTTCTTTAAATATAATTATGGAAAGTATAGATATAGATATGTCTAAATAAAAATGTTTAATATACCAGGCTTCAACACTTACTGATCTTTTTTTAGCAGCAAGTAAGCTTAACGAAAATTGGGCTTGGGCTGGGCTTCCTTGACTCTTCCAGCTGCTGCAAAAGAATCCATCCTTCAGTTAGGGTGGCTTTGCCTACCACATGCCTCCCCTGACTGGGGAAGATGTGAAGTGGGCAAAACTATTGGGGAGCTGGGACCAAAGAATGGGTGAGTCCTGTTGTTTTCATGCTCTTCTTTTGGGAAACATACAGCTTCCCACTGTGAAAACTGCTGAACTAGACAGACCTTTGGTTTGGCTAGCAAGGTTTTTACTTTCTTGTGTATGTTAAAAAAAATTCTAATTTCCTCATTAAGGAAACTTCATTCCATATTAGTGATGGAACTGCAGGCTTTAGCAAGGTTTACCTGGTTGCTTACATTCTGTGTTCAGTCACCCCCCACGCACACCATAACTCCCTCTCAGCATTGAAGAAGTTAATGCTCATCCTGCTTAGGTTATCTTCCATGGTACCCATGTGCACATTTACATTGGAATATGCCCCATGGGTCTCTCACTAGCCGTTAATAGGACCAGTCTGAATGAGTAGCTTCATCTAGCAAGAATATAAACAAAATATACAGATTATATTGGCAAAATATACAGAATAACTTCTGGGCATGAACAGCCCATCTGTCTATCAGCCCATCTGTCCTGATCTTTCTGTTCACCACCTGTTCTAGGGGAATTAATTGAAATTATAATACAGCAGTGTTTTGGGGAGGCTGAGGGAGAGACAGTTTTAAATCAGTGTTATAATATAATATAATATAATATAATATAATATAATATGTCTTAATGCTGTCATTTTCAGCACTTGGGTTACTTTGAAACTTGCATACACTTTTCTGTATTATTCGTGTTCTGCTTTGTGGGTTTTTACACTTGTAGTCTATTTCTCCAGGAATTGATATTGATCAGTCAAGGAAAGCAGAAGAGCAACAAATGCTGCAGGATGCACGTCAGTGGCTAAACAGGAGGAAAATAGAAGACAAAAAGCAGCCTCGAACTGGTGCTACTGCTCTCCATGTAGCTGCAGCTAAAGGCTATTCTGAGGTGATGAGGTACTAACCCAGTTTCATTATTTGCTATGCTAGACTAGGGCTTCTTGGCCCAGAAATTGTCTGTCTGTCTGTCTGTCTGTCTGTCTGTCTCTGTCTCTCTCTCTCTCTCTCTCTCTC